>NC_143072.1:16612788-16922692 GCF_052426305.1 Pelodiscus sinensis | reverse complement strand
ATCCCACACCCTGACATGGAAGTACAATATTTATATTCCTATTGGCAGGGCTTGACAAACTGCTGATTCTATTTGCCCGTGGCAAGTAGATTTCAGGCGGTCGCTCCGTGCGCCCCATTCACCAGCGCTGCACGCATGCACAATGCCAGTCTGGCGCATGCTCTGTGCAGGGCTACCGAGTAGCTCTCGCCACAGTTTGTCAAGCCCTTGGTTTATTTTATAACTATATAGGAAAAATGAGAAAGTCGGCCATTTTTCAGTAAGAGCATGGGGTGACATTTGTGTATTTTTCTGTCTGGTTTTATAAGCGAGTTGTCTTTAAGTGAGGTGATACTAGCAGGGTGTGGCCACAGTTTTGCTTCATAGAAAGAGCAACTCCTTTCAGAACTGAGGCGGATGTCATAGTGCAAAGGGCACTCACGCCCTACTCCATCAAATGGCCTTTGGGAAAAATCATTTCAATGTAAAAACAATGAGGAGTCCTGTGGCATCTTAAAGACTAGCCGGTTTATTAGGGCATATGCTTTTGCGGGCGAACACCCACTTCCTCAGATGCACTGGAGTGGAAATCACAGAGGCAGCATAACTATCCTAGCACATGAGCAGAAGAGAGTTACCTTATCAAGTGCGGGACCAGTACTAACTAGGCCAGTTTAGTCAGGGTGGATATTGCTGAGGAGATGTGAATACCAAGAGAAGGAAAATTGCTTTTGTAGAGAGCTGGCCATTCCCAGTCCCTATTCAAACCCAGGTGAACAATGTCAAGTTTGCAAGTGAATTGCAGCTCTGCAGTTTCTCTCTGAAGTCTGTTTACAGTGTTTGCGTTGAAGGTTGGCCACTTGTAAATCTCTTACTGAGTGTCCAAGGAGACTGAAGTGCTCTCCGATTAGTTTTTGGAGGTTCTTGATGTCTGGTTTGTGGCCATTTATTCTTTTGTGTAGAGACAGTCTGGTTGGACCAATGAACATGGCAGAGGGCGTTGCTGGCCCGTGATGCTGTGTGTCCCATTAGCAGACGTGCAGGTGGATGAGCCCTTGATGGCTGATGTGGTTAGGTTCTATGATGGTGTCGCTTGAGTAGGTATGCAGGCAGCGTTGGCAAGCGGGTTTGCTGCAGGGATTGGTTCTTGGGTTAGTGTTTCTGTGGTGTAGTGTGTAGCTGGTGAGTATTTGCTTCAGGCTGAGGGGCTGTCTGTAAACGAGGACTGGTCTGTCTTCCAAGGTCTGTCAGAGTGATTCACTTACACGTTTTATTTTTGGAGACATCCACCTGACATCTGGTGAGAGGTACTTTCATTGTATGCCTCTTCCACAGGAGCAGGGAGTTAGACTGTGAACTGTATGTGCAGATGACGCCACATAACAAAATGCAGCAACTTCTAGAAGTCCAGTGAGTAACTGTGGAAGTCAGTAGGACCGTTCACGTGGGTCAGGCTTGCAGGCCTGGACACATCATTAGCATCTTTGAAAACTCAGACCCCACTGCAGGCTGGTAGAGATCTGTTATATGTATTGTCAAGCCCGCCCTCTTAGGCGCAGCACAAATAAATGCACCAAAAGAGTGTCCAGGGCTGGCAATTGATGTTGTAACACACGTCCTGATTTGTGCCAGTTCATACCTTTTCTGGGTCGGTTATTTCTATCAGTGTGGGAGCACACACTAGTGGCCATTAGATGCTGCAGTGTGCAGAGTGCCTGACATTCAAGCAGTGGCTACCCCATGTTTACATCTGCAACCAGTTTTGGGACCCAGGCTTAGCTCCTGTGCTTTACAGTGCTGCAAAGATTAACCACTGCTTAGACCTCCCAAAGCTATGGCAGGGGTGAAGTATATGGGCTGCCAAGAACTCAGGCCGTGGCGGGGGGGAGAGATTTTTCAAAATGTGACTTTAGTATGCTGCAGACAGTGAACGGAGCTTCCCCTCTGCCTCAGATCTTAAAGAGCTCTACAAATATGAACTTGCATATGCCTCCGCTCCCTGCACAGGAAGTAGGGGCAATCCTCGTTGTATAGATGGGGAGACTGAGGTGCAGAGAACTTAAGTGACATGTTCAAGGACACTCGGTGGCAAGGAAAGTCTGGAATCCTGACTTCTTATGCCCTGCTGTATCTGCCTCTCCTCCCGCCCCCACGTAAGGGGAGATGAGGAGTCGGCGTGGGAGGACAGGCAGGCTATGCCAGATGGATGCTTTGGCACCGGGTTTTTGAAGTGCCGTCAGAACCATTGTAGAGACTGCCACCCCCTGCACGTTCACTGGTGGGAACTCAGCTAAGCATGGGCAGCTGGGTTAATCAGCATTGCTGTCTCCTTCCGTGGAACTTGGCCAGTTTACACCAGCTGAGGATCTAGCCCCAGAGGTGTATCCGCCGCTCCATACACTTTCCAACCCAGCTTTTCTGTGCACTCACAAGCCAAGATTTTGTTCCTCTTCCAGCAACACCGCTCAGAGTCTAAGGGCTGGATTCCCTAGCCCAACAAGAGCGGCTGTCTTCTGGTTGGGGGTGGCCAGGGGAGAGTTCCCCTGATGTTGGGAAACTCTCAGCTGTTACAAAGCTGGTGGAGGTAACCTCCTACCCCAGCCATCTTCCTCTCCTGACTCTGCTGTAGGGTCACATCGCAGAAGGGAGACTGGAGTGGAGAACCACTGCTTTGAGGTCACCTACGGCCCTCACAGCAGTAGTGAGGTAGAGCAGCTAAGGAGCGTCTCTAGCAGCCTGGTGAGGCTGGCTGGGAGCACAGAGGATCTCCTTGGAGCGTGTGATACCAGCGCTAGCGGAGGCAGGATACTGAAGTTTAATGGTTTGGGTTTGTTTTTCAGATTCTCGACTGTGAGCTCTTTGAGCTGATGCACCAAAATGGAGACTACACCCACTTTTATTTCTGTTATCGTTGGTTCCTGCTTGATTTTAAAAGAGGTAATAACTCTCAGAGCCTGACTCCGGTGTTGTGTAATGCAGTGAGCCACCAGTGGTTTTGGTTTTAAGTGTAGCAATGGTAAATAGAGGCCACCGGGGCCAAGCCAAAGACCCTACATACAACTGACAATGGCAAACGTCATACATTCACAGGCTGGAAGGAAGTCAAAAGTTTCGAAAAGAAGGTTACCCCGAGTCAGTCCTGTTGTTCCTGACCAAGCATGCATTTGTAGAGCCCTGCAAATTCGCAGATATCCACTTTATATCCACATCCACAGCTCATTTTTGCAGCTGTGGCTATGGATACAGATTTTGTGTTTAAAATTCTTCACATTTGCAAAGATCCACTTCATCTCCTCAGGTATCCGCAGCCATGGAGGTGGGTTCCATTGATCATATTTGCAGACGGGATGCGGATACCAATTTTGTATCCATGCAGGGCTCTCTATGTATTTGCCCAGGCAACTGAACTGGTTACCGGCACAATATCTGATGTTGACATGGCGCCGTTTGGCAAGCCAATGTGGAAATTTGCCTTCTAACAAATCAGCAGCAGATCAATAGCTCTGAAGACAGTATAAAGTGCCTGGCACAACCCAGACTTGGTTGGGTCCTGTAGGTGGTACTGTATTATATATAGTCCCAAATACCAAGATGTCCTCTCTCACCATTAAAGAGATGCGCATTGAACCAATCACTATAAACTCAAGAAACACGACTTGTTCTAGAACAAGTCCACAGTTCATTTAAACACACACACCAGCTTTCCCCAGCGGCTTGAAGACACGTTAACGTCAACGATGTTAATGTCAGCTATGAAAAGACCGGATGTGCACATGCTGTAAGTGCAGGTCTTGCAGCTGAGAGATGGAGGAGGAGAAAAACCAAGAACTCGTCTGCGGGTTCTCTCTCTTGACCATCTGTCAGATGGTGGGCGGGGAAGGGAAATCTGATGGGACCCCAAACCTTCCTCCCGTTCCTCCAAAGAGCGCCACAGCAAAACACACACTGGAGACTGGTGATTCTCAGAGCAAGGCTCGTGATGGCAAGTGGTTTTTTAATGTGTCTTCTGCGGCGCTGTGTGGCACGTGATATTAAAACACTGTGTGATTTCATTATTAATCAATCCAAGTTGTTAACCAATCCAGATGGTTTTACTATGTTATTAACCAGTTGTAGTTGATAAAAGATAAAAGATACAGTGAACGCTTTGTTAGCTTGCATTCGGGGGGAACCACAGCCCTTTGTTAGTTTCAGAGTTTGTTAAACAGCTGGGGGCAATGCCGGTTAACAGATTTAACAGCCTGCTGGATAACAAAGCTTTTACTGTACTTGGTCATTTTACAGTCAGAATAATATATACAAGAATTAACTATTACCCCATCATACTGTTTAACGGTGACTATATAGCACTAGAGTAAATGAAACAATAGTGAATTCACACGACTGTGGCTCTTTGGGGTCATGCTGGTCACTAATTTGGCTTCTGGACCCTTAGGGATCCATTTCTGTGTCCGATTTAAGTATCGTTGCCTGTCTCCACCACTGCATCACCCCCAAGCAGCGATTTGCAGGTCAGCAAAGTACAGACACAGCAATGAATCCTTTACGGCTTGTTCCTCACCATCTTTGCTGGACCAATTGCTGTGCCCCTTATAAAGCCTGTGGCACTACCCACTACTGCAGCCGACAGGTGCTTTCAAACCCTCATGGAAGAGAGGCTGTTTCTTATTTATGATTAGAAGCCTCCATAAAAAACTAAGGCCTGGTGGTGCTCCACGTTGTCCATAAAACAAAGCCAGAGATGATTCTAATGAACCTAGGGCCTGATTTTTAACAGGTATTTAAACACCTCGTGGGATTTTTCAGAAACACCTAGATGCCGAACGCCCATTGAAATGAATGGGAATTGGGCATCTAGATCCTTTTGAAAATCTGACTAGGCCTCAAATTGCCTTCACAAATCTGGCCTCTAGCATCTAATGGACAAGACTGAGTCAGGGGAAACTGGAGAGTCTGAGTCCAGCTCTGCCCTTGGCCTGTGTGGGAGGACAAGTCACTTCATCTCTCAGCCTCAGAGTAACTTACTTCTTTGGCTGTGTCTACACTGGCATGAATTTCCGGAACTGCTTAAAACGGAATACTATTCCGTTTTCAGTTTTTCCGGAAAAGGAGCGTCTACATTGGCAAGGCTGCTTTTCCGGAAAAGCCCTTTTTCCGGAAAAGCGTCTGTGGCCAATGTAGACGCGCTTTTCCGGAAAAGAGCCCCGATCGCCATTTTCGTGATCGGGGCTTTTTTCCGGAAAAGACTACTGGGCTGTCTACACTGGCCCTTTTCCGGAACAGTGTTCCGGAATAAGGACTTATGCCCGAGCGGGAGCAGAATAGTTTTTCCGGAATAGTGGCTGATTTTGTACAGTAGAGCGTCGTTGCTTTTCCGGAAATTCAAGGGCCAGTGTAGACAGCTCGCAGCTTATTCCGGAAAAGCGGCTGATTTTCCGGAATAAGTGGCCCAGTGTAGACACAGCCTTTGTGTCTTGCTGGCTCGGATTGGTCTCCAGGTCATTGGGGGCAGACACATAGTGGCCAACTCATGTCTGTTATTCCATGCCTGCACTGTGATCTGTATTTATTGTGTATGTCTTGTGAAATTACTAGCTCACTGCCTTCATAATCTATGAACCAATCTAATTTCCTCCCAGAACCCCCCCTCCCTCCCCCGCTGGTTATAATTTGCTTTTTAGTCAGGACACACACTGGGCCTAGTCAGTTCCTGGTTCCCAGCCCCAGTGTTGCTAGGGAACCTTTCATTCCTGCTTCCCAGAAGGGAGCGGTTGCATTTCATTTTTCAATCCAGAAGATTTTTCCTATTTATAGGAAAAAAAGTTAAGTGTATTGTTTGACAGCCCAACGAGCCTGTATAACCACTAGGGACTGGGCTTTGCCAGCAGTATTCATGTAAGCGTCAGAATCTGGCCCAAAAGCTTTGAATACTGTTTTACCTCAGGCTAAGGCACTAGGAAAAACATGTCCTTTGAGAAAAAGAAATGGTCAGTTTGAATAATCAGATGCTCTTTGTAATGTTTATTCCCATTCAGAATTGTTGTACGAGGATGTATTTACAGTGTGGGAAGTTATTTGGGCAGCAAAGCACATCTCTTCAGAACATTTTGTCCTTTTCATTGCCTTAGCATTAGTGGAGGTCTATCGAGAGATTATCCGTGATAACAACATGGACTTCACTGATATTATCAAGTTTTTTAATGGTAAGAGGTGCTTTTTCAAAATAAATTACTTTTAAAAGACCTGAAACAGAACCTTTGCCCTCTCCGTACTCCCTCTCCATTACTGTCTGGTTGGGGTTTTTTTTTAAGCTCCGGGTGGGTGCAATAGGCCGAGAATTTCAAGTGACTAGTGATGCTGGGTACCAACACATTTGAGTCTGAGCAGTGGGGGGGAGGCAAGCGCCCACCCTGCTTCCCATGCCCCTCCCCCTGTAGGAGTTGTGCAGCCCCCACTTTGAGCACGTGACCCTGGCTGTGCCCCCATCCTCCCGCCCCTGCAGGGCCCTCCCCACCCCAGAGCAAAGGCAGCCTATGGCCCTGGCCCTTCCCACCCTCTGCCCCCAGAGTACAGGCAACCTGCCCTCCCCTCTCTATTCTTCCTCCCGCCCCATCACAGGAAGGGCAGGCAGTACATTGCTCTCTCCCACCTCCCTGGCCCTGATGCACCAGGAGGGCTGGCAGCACAGGACTGAAGCCTAGGTAGCTCCAGGAGACGGAGCCAAGCTGAATGGGGGGAGTTAGGGGTGGAGTGTGGGCAGGGCTAGTCAGTCAGGCAGTTTGGAAAGGCAATGCCTTCCCCTGCCTCTTATACCTGCCGCCCACGGATATAAGATAACGGGCCTGTTTTCCAGAGGGTGGGTATTTTGCAGTATTTGAAAGCAGGACTTTTGAGAAAAAAATGTGTTTCAAGGGGGAGCACTCAAATAACAGAGGCATTCAAACTCACGCCTCACTCTTGGCTACAGTGTTTATACGTGGGTAACCCACGCACCTAGCGTGGTTACTGTAGAAGCTCAATGCAAGTGGTACCTAGACCACAGCAACAGTTAAGACTAAGAGACCTCTACAGCAGGGGCTGGGAGCCAGGTGGCTTTTAGTTCAGAGGGTAGAGGCTCCTGTACTCCGCTTCAGAGATCCCAAGTTCAAATCCGCCTGGTGGTGGTTGCAAGTGGGGGCTCATCCGGGATCTCAACTGGGTCTCTGAAGCTCGGGACATGCTTCCTCACCTAGGGGAAATATGAAACCCACACACCTCTAGGCTACGTCTACACTGGCAGCTTCTTGCGCAAGAACTCTTTTGCAGAAGAGTTCTTGTGCAAAAACTTTTCCAGAAGAGTGCGTCTACACTGGCATGTGCTTTTGCACAAGAGCATCCTTGCCAGTGTAGACGCTCTCTTGCGCAAGAAAGCTCCGATGGCCATTTTAACCATCAGGCTTTCTTGCGCAAGAAATTCATGTTGCCTGGCTACACTGGCCTCTTGCGCAAGAACAGTTGCGCAAAAGGGCTTATTCCTGAGCAGAAGCGTCAGAGTTCTGGCGCAAGAAGCCCTGATTTCATACATTAGAACGTCAGTTTACTTGCGCAAGAACACGCGGCCAGTATAGCCAGGCAGCAAGTTTTTGCGCAAGAGCGGCTGCTTTTGCACAAGATCGCACAAGTGTAGACACAGCCCCTAGTGTGGTTACTGAGCAATGCGAGTGGTACCTAGACCACAGCAACAGTTAAGACCAAGAGACCTCTACAGCATGGGCTGGGAGCCAGCTGGCTTTTAGCTCAGAGGGTAGAGGCTCCTATACTCCACTTCAGAGAGCCCACGTTCAAATTCGCCTGGTGGTGGTTGCACATGCATCACCTCTATAGTGGCCTTAGATCTTGAACAAAGTGAGTGATGGAAGAAGATGGGTTTTCAAAGCTCCATAGCGCAAGCTTCTGCCTTTTTTGTTCAAAAAAGGTCCAATACAACTTCTGTCCTTTGGGCAGTACAAGAATGTTTTAAAGATGATATTAGAAGGGGACTTCCATTACAGAACCATTGGAACTGAAGAGTTGGTTGGAAAGACAGTTGTATGGTTTAAGATCGCCACAAGTGCTTTCCACATGTATGTCCCGGTCCTACAAATGCTTAAGCATGTGTGTAACTTTCCTAATGCAGAATGTCCCATGAAAAGCAAATGATTCACCTTCTGGAGAATTTGCAACATTGGGTCTTTGCATGGCAGCTCTGAAGGAATCCTGCTATGGTACAATATGTCTGTTTTGCTAGCACCTAAATACAGAGCTGGAGGGCAGCAGGATAGGCAGCAACATCTGCCGGGGAATTCGCATCTAGGTGCTTTGCTGAAAACAAGTTAAATGTTATTGAAGTTTAGCATGTTCCGGAATTGGAGGCTTAGATCTTGTCTCCCACCATGAATCGTTAAACTACAGGTTGGACCTCTATAGTCTGGACTTCTGTGGTCTGACAACCTTAGGATTGTGGTCCCGAGGGTGCAGGACCATGGAGTAAAACCTGTATTTTAAAAGATTTACAGTGATGCTGCTCAGTCATAGATCTGGTTTCATATCGGCTTCAGCAGGTCATATTCCCTGGGCCACCCTCTCCATCTACGCAGGGAAATTGATTGGCATAGCGATTGTGACCTATGTTGTTCTGCCATATCGATTCAGGAATAAGGCTATCTGTTGCAATGTAGCTTAGGCCATGTCTTCACTAAGCGGAAGAGCTGCCCGTGCTTGATCCTCCAGCATTTGATTTAGCAGGTCTAGATAAGACCCCACTAAATCGAACTCAGAGGGTACCTCCATCAGCAGCCAGTTCTCATTCTTTTGTGAGGTGTAAAGAAAGCTGATGGGAACCTTTGCTCCCATCAGCCTCCCATGGGGGATGGCGCGGAAACTCGAAACAAGGTATGTCAACTCCAGCTAAGTAATTAACGTAGCTGGAGTTGTGTATCTTGATTTGATCTTCTCCTTCAGTGTAGACCTGGCCTTTATCTGCTTTAGATGGATTAAGCTAAACTGGAAAAAGACCCCCTAGACCAGAATAAGTGTGTCCAGATGGGGAATGATTTAGGAACAGCTGTTTGTGGTATGCTGCAATAAAGGTATTCCAGACACTTTTCCCATGTACACAACCCTTACTTTCATCAGCCTCAGTCTGATACATCCATGCCCTCTCTTGGAGATTTGCTTCTTCATTTAGGTTCTAACCCCACCAGCACACGTGTTAGAATCTCACTAAATTCAGTAGAAACAATGAGGAGTCCTGTGGCAGCTTAGACTAGGTCTACGCTATTTTGGGATACTGGAAATATCCTGAAATAGCTATTCTGCATCTGTTGAGCATGTCCGTTATTTCAAAATATAATGGGTATGCTATTCCAATGTCCTTGTAAATCTTGTTCCATGAAGGCTAAGGGATGTTTCGGAATAGCGTTTTATTTCAAAATTTGGCGCTGTATAGACAGCACCAAATTTCAAAATAAGCTATGCAATTTGCATAGCACAAATTGTGTAGCTTATTTTGAGATAAGGGTGCAGTGTAGATACACCCTTAGGGTGTGTCTAGATTACATGGCTCTGTTGACGAAGCCATGTAAAGTAGTTTACTCGACATAGTCAATGAAGTGGGGATTTACCGGAGCAGTTGACAAAGGTTTCCCTTGTCGACCGCGCCGCATCTAGACTGCCGCGCTGTGCCGGATCAGCTGATTGTCGGCACAACGCAACTGGCATTTTTATTTTAATGAAGCGGGGATTATTTAAATGACTATGTCGAGTAAACTACTTTACATGGCTTCGTCGATGGAGCCATGTAGTCTAGACGCACCCGTAGAGACTAACAAATGTATTAGATTATGAGCTTTTGTGAGTAAAACCCACTTCATTTTTACCCATGAAAGCTCATGACCCAATAAATGTGTTAGTTTCTAAGGTGCCACAGAACTGCTTGTTGTGTTTAAAGTTACAGACAAACACAGCTACCCCTCTGAAGGTGCATCTACACAGCAACATTATTTTGAAATAACTAGCGTTATTTTGAAATAACTTAGTCCCCATCTTCACAGCCAGCAGTTATTTCGAAACAATGTTGAAATACCATCAAGCTGGAGGACTTCTTACTCTGACTCCTGTAACCCTCATTGTACGGGGAGTAAGGGAAGTCGGAGGAAGAGGGCGCTATTTCGAAATAAGTGCTGTGTAAACGCTCCCAATTCCGAAATAAGCTACACAGTTGACGTAGCTCAATTTGTGTAGCTTATTTTGAGTTAAGCCCTGCTGCGTAGACGCATTCTGAGACTGAATTCAGGAGATTTATTAATTAGCAAGCAAGTTTGTGAGCTCGGGAGCAGTTCTGTGGTACCGTTAAACTATATTTTCAACAATAAAGCAGCCAGTGGTCTGTTTCATTCCTGGAAAATGTAATACTGTAATGTGCTGGAAAATGTAATACTTCCACAACCCCAAATTAATTGGTCCCTACAATAAGTGTACATGTGCCTACCAGATTGAAAGTAGCTGGCACTGTAAATCATGTAAGTACCGAACTATCCTAGTCCACCTCCCGTCCCCTTGACTGGAAGGAGTTGGAATTTTCCCAGCAATAAAACGGAAACAAAAGGGCTTGTTAGCATGGGGGGAATCTCTGGACCATTAGCCCCAAAGGATTAATCCTGGAGCTTTCCTACCTAGTTAAATCTGCAAGTCAGTAGTCACGCAGTATGTTTGATTGCTGTGTGTGTGAGAGACTCTCGGTGGCTTGCGGGAGTCATGCAGTTACAAATCTGTGTCTGTCTTTCTTGTAGAAATGGCGGAGCATCACAATGCCCAGGAAATCCTGAAAATTGCAAGAGACCTCGTCTATAAAGTGCAAACGCTGATTGAAAATAAGTGAATGTGGACAGAGAGGAACACGGGCTTAGTGCTGACTGTGGGACGAAGCATTTCTTGCACTGTCACTTCAGATGATGTTTTAAGTGCATCTTCCATGTAATGTAGTAAATAGCCCAGAGATTTATACTAGACTTTTAAAACAAACAAAATTTTCCACCTCGAGCTGAGGAGGTTTGTGTTTGATAGTCCTTGTTACGCTCAGTTTGTATTTTGAGGCAAAACACTTTTTTTTTCTTTTTGGCATTCTAGCCTATCCTAGTCTCCAGATATTATGCAGCTACATGTTTGAGATACAGAAGGGATTTTTGGAGTCATATTTTGGCCTATCAGACCCTTAACACACTTGGCATATTTTGTGCTTGACTGAAACTCCCCGGGCTAGCAGACTTACGGCCCAATTCAACGCCCACTGAAGTCGAATTCTGTGTGCACTGGACCAGGATCTTAGGAAAGCAAATGTTGTGGCGCTCACCTAGGATATGTGAAAGGATGCACCAGCTCCCAAGAGTATTTTTGCCTGTTTAATGACTGCCCATCACATTATCTAGAACCATGTTAAAAAGCATGCTGTTGAAGAGACTAAAAATACCAGGCCTCCTAGAACCAGAGACGCTAGCCAGCTTACTCAGAAAAATCCTGGTCAGACATCTCAAAACATGACAGGTGTTGATCGTTAAACTTAACGATAGCCCTTGCTAGCATTTCTGTGACATTGGTCTTTTTCAGACCAATCAGTTTTCAGCGGCCAAAGCCCTTGAGTAGGTGCTTAAAGTTACATTTGTTATTAAATCCCCCCCCACTCAGCTAACCACTACGTTTGCTTAGTGTGAAATGTATAGTTAGTGAGATGCTGACGCTGGGCCAGAAAGATTGCAGTCTCTGTAGGGTAGGAGCTAGCTTTTTGTTCCGTGTTTGTACAGTGCCTAGCATAATAGGGGGTCCTACCACAATATAAATAATTGTAATAAAAAGAGGATCCAGCTATCAGGGTTACGTGTCTGCTACCTTTCCCCACACCAAGTAGTTAGCACCTTACACTGCAAGTACTCCAGGGTGGCAGAAGCTGGCCCTATAGAGTTTACACTTTCAGGTTAGTCAGGTCTTGGTATGAGGCTGAATGCATGGGAAATTAAGCCCCTTCTCATATGGTTGGATCTCCTGCTCAGGCATTCCCGCACCTGGAGCGATGGTCCGTTCAATGGAGCAAGTGCAGGAATCTGCAACAGGCAAACTGACTGGAATGGGGCTTTACTGTCAGGGCTGTCCTTTCGGTTTCTGGTGCCCTACATGGAGGCAGTGGGGGAATAAAATGGCTGCTCCAGAGGATGGTGGGGGGTGCTGCACTCAAGGCTCTGGAGGGACAAGAAGGCATAGATGCAGGAACTGGAGGGTGTTGCAGCACCCCCCACATTTTACATCGGGTCGCAGCTGCTGCCAGACCCACACCTGGGGCCCCGGCTGCCACATGGGCCTCCGCTGCCGGCCCTGAACCCCGGGTCCCCACATATGCAGCATGCATCTGCCTAGGGCACCTGTTGCCCCAAACTGAGTAGCACCCTGCACAGCTGCATATTTTGCATATGCGTGAGGAGGACCCTGTTTGCTGTGGCCTCTCCTGAATACACGTGAATGCCCTGCAGTTCACGCACCTGACTTTTCAGAAAGGCTTAGGGCTGATCTTAGGAGGACCACGGTCCTTTTGAAAAATAGAATCCGGAACATCATGAATTCTCATGCAGGTAACAGCACCGTACCTGAGGAACACAGTGTGTTTTGTTGAACTAGTCTTTATTTGATTGCAGCCTGAATTTCCCCGTGTAAACATGCAATAGCCCTCTCTGTCATTTGCGGGTTCCCGACTTTCTGCAGCATTCATCTCCGTCTCAGGCTGAAAGTGTGTAGCAGTGGCACAATACTTATACCTCCTCTGCTGGGCTAAGGAGCTATGACAATTTAAACCAGCTGAGGATCTGTCCTAGGTCTGTAACAGTCAAAAGCCCAGTCTCAGGATGTCTCTGGCTACAGTGGAACAGCATCACCACGCACTCTAGTACATGTCTAGATCCAGACGTACCAGGAGAGGCTTCAGCCTGAACAGTTGCATTGCAAGTGTAATGCTATAGCAGAGAGAGTGATTGATCACTGTGCTGGCACGAGAGACAGTCTGAGCCCAATGAAGTTACACGCTGATTTCAGTAGACGCAGGCACTTTAAAACATTCAGCTGTGCAAGATTCATGCCTTGCAAGGGGGACTTGTGCGCCTAAATAGTTCAGCACTTTTGGAAATTCCATCCGTTGCCAATGTGCCTCGACATTAAAGATGGTCAAATCTTTCCCAAGGGAGAGCTGGTAAAGTTAAATTTGGTCCTGAACTGAAACCCGGATCCAAATGCTGTTAGAGTTTGCAGCTCAGTTTACATCTGCTTGAGTTACCTTTGGAGAGTTGAATTTTCAAAAGGCTCACAGCTTGCCTGACTCTGTTTCCATTGGGATCACTGGTGAAACTCCACATTGGATTGTGGTAAAGCAGAGTTAGGCCAATCCTAACCACTTCTGGAAATCAGGCCTATAACATATTAGTCTGTCTGAGAGAATTTTTAAACAGATTTCTCCTAAGAAGGGAATAAATCAGTGTTGTATTTTTAAAACCTACATCAGTTTCTGCAGTAGAATGAACAAGACCAGAGTTAGAAAAATTCAAGTGTTGTTTTCACTAAATAGCGTTAGAACAGTGATTGTTTATCCACTGTTTCAGTGCATCTTTTACACAGTATAGCGGGTTTGGTAAACAGATGCATTTCTGGAACAGATTATAACCCGCAAGTGGCCCACTGTGAAATCGGAGGCACATTACTGTCAATTACAGTCTGTGCAAAGTTACAGATTGAATTATGCCAAAGAATCAGTACACGACCCTATTCCTCTTTGTTATATTTTTACAAATCAAGGCAAAAAGTTTCAGGTATATAAAGACACAACCAACTTTTGTATCCTTAATATTAATGAGATGTATAGCCACCTTAATATTCAATAAAATGGGCATAGGCCCTTTTATTTTCAGATTTTTTTTTTTTTTTGAGAAAAAAAGATGTTAAATTATAGAGTTTCAGATATATAACCTGTAATGTGCCCATACCTCATGAAGTTAGGGGGAAATCGCCTTTAACTTGATCCACTTTCCATAGACCGTTGACTTCGATGAATGAAGATTTGTCATTTATGCCTTACTTGACCAAGTAAATGGTGTGTGTTCAAAACAAGGATTCAGGCAAAAACAAAAAAAACATTTCAGAATATTGTTGCAACATCCTGGCTACATCACTCTGCGTGTCTATTGTTAATAAGCTGTGTCATTTGTAAAGTATCTTAGGTCTTTAAGAGGACTGTCCGTCATTCCAACTACACCTAAATATCATGCCGTCAGTTACCACTGTCAGCGTTCATGTGAGTACCGCTAAGGAGAGACATGAGAAGTTTGGTGCCATGTTCCTTTGTGATTTCACAAAACAGAGTGGAGGAAATAGCAGAGTAGTTTAAAATGCCTCTCAGTTTCAATTCATTCCAGGTGGGGTTTGAGCACCACCCTCTCCCAAATGGCCAATACATAAATAGCCCCCTACCCTTGCCTCTTTTCCATGAGAAAAGCTGCCGCGCGCAGGATTGTGCCATCTTGCATTTGAGCTATCCTGACTTTTGCCAAGGCTTGCTTGCTTGCTTCTGGTGTTCAGCAAGAAGCCGTTCTATCCAGGTAGAAAGGGGAGGAAGGGTTATGCAGATAGATTCTATATAGCAGCACGTGGACAAAAAGGCAAAGAAAACCTGGTCCTTTGAAAGTAAGGACTAGACCTTCTTCCCAAAATGCAGGTCATTAGCCAATGGTTAAAATAAAGACACCAAGCAAAAAGGTTTGAATTAAATATTGTTGGAGTGGTAAACAAGTCCTGTGGAGAGCTGCTTTCTTAAGGCTGGACCTGCTAACTTCCCTTGAGTAGGCTCACTAAAAAAAAAAAGCAGCAGGATTTGTCCCTAAAGGGTGTTAAGGGGCAGCAGTGTGTGTATGTAGCAGTGGTCTATTGGAGCAATGAGTTAAAAAGGCCAAAGTCTCTCTTTTAAACATCAGCCTGGCTTGGGAAGGTACCAGTGGATCTATGAAAAAAAAACACAAAAACAAATTGAGTGTCATCAACTTAATGATTGTTTCTTTGAATTCCTGGGATGCATTATAGCATCGCTTTCAAATCGTTCCCTACTTTCCCAGGCTGGCAGGCTTGATCCAGGACCAGTTCATTAGATCTAGTCAGCCATTTGTTCTGTGCTGAGAGCTGACCATTAAGCTGCATCTTGCATTTTCAAAACCAAGAAGGGTCAAAAAGTGCAGAAGATTAAGGTGTATGCAAATAGGCTGAAGTTCGATGTGTGGAGCACGTCTGTTAAAGAAGAACCCTTTTCTTAAGCCTATAACAATGCCAAACTAAAAGGCATTGGAGGAGGAGGAGACCAGTTGCCACCCAATAATTTGGGAATGCTCAAAGGTAAATTAACAAAACCATTCTGTTAATGGCATGCTAGCCGCCAAAAACCACTATTATTTATAGCTTTGTGTCAAATTGTATTATAGCCCATTGCATGGTTGCTGGAGGGTCTTAACAAATGCTTTACGATTTGTGTATCTGTTTGTTCATTTGAGAGGTGAAAACAAAAATCCGTTAAAAATCCCGTCAGAAGAAAAAACTCTCTCCAACAAACCCAGCCTGAGGACTTTATGTTAAAAAAACTGCACTATTTTTTTTGTTTGGAATGTACTATACAACTCTTTACTATGTTTAGAAAAAACCAACCCTCTGCAAACTTTGTTGTATCTGGTCTGCATTCTTGTATTTTATGACTATTGTGCATTGCCTTATTTATTTTTGTCAAGAGCAGACTATGTTTCCTTTATTGCTCAAAATTATTTATCTTTAAATGTAACATATGAATAATACATATTGTCAAGGCTTCTTGTGAACTTTGGTCCCATTTATTGGGGGGATGGGAGCGATTTTAAAAGCTGAAGAGAGAACACTGACCTTATGCTTGTGTCTGAATAACAAGTGATATGTAATTAAATTTCCATGCATAATCTGCATGGACGATTGTACTATGCAGCCCTTTTCAGAGTAAGTAGGTCACCATCAAATAGATTTTTAAAGGTTTCCTGAATAACTTAACACATAATACAATCTATGCATTCATTATATATAACTACACGCACACGGCACCAGATGCTGTTGCAGTTAAGTCATGGGGATTTTTCCTTGGACTGTAATGGGGGGGGGGCGGTATTATGCTGAAGGATTTTCCTTTTGAAAATCTCACCGTACAAGTTTAGAGCCTGCTCTCACCACATTCGTGCAACAAAACTAATGAGCTTCCGTGATGGTTCCTTTTCCTCTTTACTTGTTCACTTTTACTCTTTCCAGCGAATCCACCACTTTCTCTCTCAGGCTTGCTGTTTCCAATGTACTTTACAGAGTTTGGGTTTTATCCTGTTCCGTCTATTTTGTCTTCACGTTCCCATTTACATTTTTAACAACCAGTTTATGTTCCTTGCTACAAGCTTTGTTCAGGCTGCCTTTCCATCTCTTAAGAGTAACTCGGTCACGCTTTCTTATTAGAGCTAGTTTATAAAGGGGGTAATAGATGGTTAATAAATGGCTAAGCAACTCTTCAGCAGCCAATAGCTGAATCAGTTGCGTCTAACCACAACCCCACACCTCCAATGTGTGGTCATCGATTAATCATGTGGCTACCCTTACAAAAATGGATCCTTGCTATAAAAATATGACCCGTAACGTTTGGGGCGAATAACTTTTCAGCCCTTTTTCCCCCGGTGTCAGGTGGCTGGCTCAGTTGGTGATTCTCGCACCCCTGTCATGGCTGGTCCAGCTGGGGTCAATAACGAGAGATGGTCAGTCATCCCTGGAGACACTGGCCCTGAAGCCGTGCCCTCGTCTGTGAGCTGAGACCAACAGTTCCTGGGTCAGAGGATGGTGATGTCCTGGGATCCAGGCCACTCCAGGGGACCATGCTTCTCTCACACACCCCACATCCTGGGGACAAGCAGGCATGGGAAATGGCTGGCCACACTGGGATCCAATGGGCGGGAGGGGGTCTCGAGTTGGCTGGGCTTCCATCGGTGTCACACACATGCCGGCTTCAGCAGTGGTGGCATCCCAAGGGGAGAGACCTTGTATCCCTGGCTGCTGGGGGAGAGGGGGAGGGTATGGGGGAGGTGAGCCGAACACACGCCTGCACCTGGTATGCTGTCCCCGGGAGCGGGTGCTGCCTCCGGTGTGCAGGCATGCCCATGTGCGGCATGTGTGAGTGTGTATGTCCCCAGCTGCCTCCTAGCCTGTGAGTGCTCTGGTGCTGCTGTCTGGAGCTGCAGGGTGCAGACTGGTGCTGCGTATGCATCCATATTCACAGACTGCAGCGCCATCCGAAGGCCGAGCAATGATCACACCCCCTGCTCTCAGTGCCCACCATCCCTACCCTGGCTGTGTAAGAAACTAAGACCACTCGCCTGAGGAGCCTTCCCTGGCCTCAGAGGATGCCTCGGACACATCCAGGCTGTAGGGTACCAGGTCTTGCAACCCCCTCTTTACTAGGTATCATCTGCTAACCTAATAAATGTACGTGCTATGCCATCAGCTCACCAGTGATGAAGATATTGAACAGAACTGGGCCCAAAAGAGACCCCCTTTGGACCCTCACTTGTTATGCCCTTCCAGCATGACTGAACTGTTAATAACTACTCGCTGAGAACGGTTATCCAGCCAGTTCTGCATCCAACTTATAGCAGCCCCATCTAAGTTGTATTTGCCTAGTTTAGTGATAAGAGGATAATGTGAAACCGTATCAACTGTCTTACTAAAGTCTAGGTATACCATGTTCACTGCTTCTCCCTTATCCACAGACTTGTTATCTAATCAAAGAAAGCTATCAGATTGGTTTGACATGATTTGTTCTTTACAACTCCATGCTTATGTTACCTATCACCGTATTATCTCCCAGGTGTTTGCAGATGAATTCTTTAGTTACTTGTTCCATTATCTTCCCTGGCACAGAAGTTAAACTGACCGGTCTGTAGTTTCCTGGGTTGTTCTCATTTCCCTTTTTATAGATGGGCACTAGATGTGCCCTTTTGCAGCCTTCAGGTATCTCTCCCAACTTCCATGATTTTTCAAAGATGATAACTAAGGGCTCAGATACCTCCTCTATCAGTATTCTAGGATGCATTTTCATCAGGCCCTGGTGATTTGCTGGCATCTAACTTTTCTAAGAAATGTTAACTTTTAAAAAAAAAAAACTTCTAAAGCTACCCCACTTCCACTAGCAGTCACTATGATAGGCATCCTTTCATCATCAAACTTCATGGTGAAGACGGACACAAAGAAGCCATTAAGCACTTCTGCCATTTCCAAGTTTCCTGATATTGGTTCTCCAGCATCATTGGGCAGTGAACCTGCCCTGTCCTTGGTCTTCATCTTGCTTCTAATATATTTATAGAAAGTCCTCTTGTTACCCTTTATGTCTCTAGCAAGAGTGAGCGCATTTTGGGCCTTCAACCATTCCTTAGCATCATGAATTCTATGAGTTCATGATCAGTTTCACCCAAGTTGCCTTCCACTTTCAAACTGGAAATATACACATAGTCTTTGGTATACATCACAAAGGTTTGGTAAACGAAAATGTCAGCCATCATTCTTTAAATATCTTAGATTTATTTCAGACTTAATTTCAATGTTTTAGTATAACTTAAAAACCCTAACACTGTTTAATCACTCACAGCATCAAATGCATTTCATATCAACATCATTCCCCATTTCTTTTCCTCAGCGTAAAATGATATAGTCAAGACATAGTCAATTAACCAGGTTCCATGATGAGGACAATTAAGAATTTAGAGGGAATTGTATTAGTTTCCTAGCTGCCGCCCAATTTATGCTGCAAAAAGGAGAAGATGCAATGCAAAAATGGCCTCTGAGAAAACTGTGTAGTTAATCATACGTGCTCTATTATACCTAAGTCAGAGTATTTAGAAATCGAATCAGTGTCTAATCAGTGCAAAAATGACTGGGAGGGAGAGGGGAAGGGCAGCTGCCCAAGGGTCTAGTGATTTAAAAGAGCCCTAGAACCTGTAAATCATTGCTAGAACACTGTGTGGCATGGGAAGGGTAGCGCTGAAGACAAGAGGATGTGAAAGGCCCCTCTGGACCAGTGGCAGGGGTCCAGGCAGTCAAATGTGACAGGGTGAATCACCCCCTCTATAGGAATCAGTAGCCCCGGACCAGGGGATGCGAAAGGCCCCTCTGGACTACTGGCAGGGGTCCAGGCAGCCAAATGTGACACTGTGCATCTCCATCTACCATAATCAGCTTCCCCTCTAATTATGCATTATTGGTAGCTAAAACTGATGGAAGCGAAATCTGCCAGGTAGTTTGTCAAAACAGCTACTGGCAGCCAGTTGTGCTCACCGCTGTTTGTGACGTTACACCGGCTCTCTGTGCCTGGGTGGGAGCAAGAGCCCTGGTCTGCAGAGACCCCCAACCCCAGGCTACAGCTGTCTGTGGGTGTGAGGGAGGCTCCGGGGGCAGGTCCAGGCCTCCAGGGGTCCATTGCAGTCGCAGGCTGTCAGTGGGGGAGGGGCGGTTCCTGGGGCTGCTCGCAGCCTCTAGCCCCCCCTCTCCATGTCCTGCAGCCTGTCTGGGGGCGCAAGGTTCTAGGAGTGGCTCCTGGCCTGCAGGGGCCCCCCCACAACCTTGTTGTCTGCAGCCTGTCGGGGGGAGGCTCCGATGGGCAGCCCCAATCTCCAGAGTCCCCCTCACCCCATGACCTGAAGGCCCTCTGCAGGTGGAGCAGGCCACAGGGGCCAGTCCAGGCCCCCAGCACCCCCCCCCCACATGTGCTGCAGCCAATGCTGGGGGAAAACTGCAGCCAAGGGCTGGGAGGGGGGAAAGGGTTCGGGGCAGGGAGCTACTTACTCAGTGTGCTGGCAGGTAAGATGGCAGAGTCCTAGCCCTGCTGGCCACTCCCCCTGGTGATGTGGCTGCCCCCAGTGGCCATTCTCATATCACGTCCCTTGGAACAGCAGCCCCTTCCTTTGTGTGTTATGGAAAACAGTCCTTTCCCTGAGGTTTCCTGTTGTCCTGGCACAGCTAAACCCTGACCTTGCTTCAAGTTAGGAGAAGAGGAAGCTGCTTTCCAAATTTGGTGGCCCTAGCTCTTACCGTTCAGGGGTTCTTGAATAAACAGACTCACAGACACACACTAGATAGATTAGATTGATAGAGCCCTTCAACCACACGCATCCAACCCCCGTACTAGGAGACTATTTTTAAATCTCAGCTACCGAGCTAATTGCCCAAAGTCAAGGACATTCGCCATAACGACACTAGGCACAATAGCCTTTATTACTCACATTTTTCACATCTCGATCAGATGGGCTAAAACCCGCAAGGCAGTATCGCGGTGACCCACACAATATGCACAAACAGGAGACTGTTCCAGCCGCGTGGCGTATGCAGCCTCTCCTGTACAAAGCTGAGCTCCCAAAGTGGTTCCCACAGGATTAAGACAAGACTTTCATGGGATACATTGTAGACTGCAGGAGTATACTAGTATCCGCCCCTAATGCTTCTGGAGAGCTCATGCCTTAGCAATCCTGTTTTCACCACAGGGAGAAAAAAAATCAGATTTTCTATGCATGCTTAGACTGCACACTCCCTGAGCTCTGCCAGGCATTACATTAAGCCCCTAGTTCACCAAGAAGTGCAATATTAGGACTTATTCTTCCTGCAAAGAACAGAAACTTTATTTTAAAAAAGAACCCTGATTTTGCATAGTAATATCACAGAGACAGAGACGACATTTCATCCAAATAAGAGATTGTTCCATAATCTATCTGTAAGATTCTTTCTTTGCCTGCCACCAAGGACTGTGCTAGTAAGATGCTGTGTAATCTTTACCAAGCAGTCTTTACCCTTACTTCCCTCGGGGAGGGGTGCAGGAGCCATAGAGCGACTCGTATGCAAGGAAGGAAGCAGACGTTTTTTCTGAAACATACACACGTGGTGCTTTGCCACCTCCCGCGGTGCTTTGCCACCTCCCGCCCTGGCATCCAGCGCCTTATGCTGAAAACAAAGGTCACAATTAAGCTACTGCACGCAACTTCAGCCCATCACAAAAGCCATCCAGCTTTAAGATCTGGCACTAGCCACCCAAACTAGTAGAGTTTTAAAGTGGCCGCTCTGATTCCTATGCATAAAACAAAAAGGTTTAAACCAAAGACACGCACACTCACGCTATGCCTGCCAGAGAGGATCTGCAGGAGACAGCTTACGTTTTGAGCAGGGACTGGCTTAGGCCATAAATAATTCGATGAGCCGTGTCCTGTATTTCAAGAGCTTTGGCAGAAAAGAAACAGCCCTTTCCCATGCCAGTGGGAACGAGTATTGGACAACTTGCCTATTGCACAGCATCTAATTAACCAAATCCACTTCAAGCAGCGCCCAGGGCTAACAAGGCTCTCAAAAGTGAGAAACAATGTTTCAGCAGAAAAGGCCTTTGTTAGGGGTTTAGAAATCAAATGGGGCATAATTAACAGCCTCTCTGAAGTATGCGAGCTGGGCATGGAGACAGGACCCAGGGGTCTGTCCAGGGGAGCTGTTGATACCATGAGCTCAAATACAAGAGTACACTTGGAATGGCACCGTTAACCGAACAGTCTGTGAAAAGCAGAGGAGTACCTCTGCGGTAGGGTGAAAAACAATCCCAGCCAATGCAATAGTTAGAGAGTCTGGGCCAAAAAACCAAGATCCCACCAACTGCCAACTCCCAATTTAAATCTGAACTAGAATAACAAGTAGTCCTGTGGCACCTTAGAGGCTAACAAATATATGGCTGTGTCTACATTGGCATGATTTTCAACAAAAGCACGCGCTTTTGCGCAAAAACTTGCTGCCTGTCTACACTGGCCGTGTGTTCTTGCGCAAGAACACTGACGTTCTAATGTGTGAAATCAGTGCTTCTTGAGCAAGAACTATGATGCTCCCACTCAGGAATAAGCCCTCTTGCGCAACAGTTCTTGTGCAAGAGGCCAGTGTAGCCAGGCAACATGAATTTCTTGCACAAGAAAGCCCAATGTTTAAAATGGCCATCGGAGCTTTCTTGAGCAAGAGAGCGTCTACACTGGCACGGATGCTCTTGCGCAAAAGCACATCTCTTGCGCAAAGGCACATGCCAGTGTAGACGCTCTCTTGCGCAAATACTCTAACGCAAAAACGCTTGCATTAAAGAGTATTTGCGCAAGATCATGCCAATGTAGATGTAGCCTGTATGTATAGTATCATGGGTGAAGCCCACTTCATCAGATGTGCTAGAGTGGGGAAAAAAGGAACCCTGAATTTATAACAGAAATAGAAGGGCAAGAGAGAAAGAAGTACCTGTCAATTGTAGCCCTGGTGCTAATAAGGCTAATTGAGTGGGCTGGAAGTGTCCTGTACTTGGCTTTTGATGTCAATGAGGTGTTAAATATATGGAAGGGTGGTTTTATAATGGGACATCCTGTTCAGGTCTTTGTTCAAGTCCAGGGAAACAGTGTCAAATTTGCATATAAAGATCAATTCTGAAGTCTCAGGGGTTGGCTGGTGAAATTCCAATATGGCCTCCTCCCTCACTAACAGCTCAGGACTAAGTCCCCAAGCCCAAATGTTCTCCCGAACTCTGAGGACGTCCTAGTGCAGCTGGGAACGGAGCAGGCTGGCGGTTCCGTAAATGCATGTGTAGTCAAACTTGTTCTCACAGTGACGCAGTTGGAAGAGTAACCTGATTTGTCAGCTTTTCATTGACTTTCACAATCCCTGCTGATTGTGTGCATGCATGTGCATGGGTACACATGCATGTACACACACACACACACACTGGAGTGAAGCAAGCAAGCAGAACCCTCAGCTTGTTTTGTAACAGAGAAATGACACCTCTCCACTAACGCCTGCCCTCGGAGGTATCACAGATTCCAGGAAAGCCTCCACCAATCTGCCTACACAGTCAGATGTCTCTAGTGACAGGTCATATTCGGTGTAGCTACAGGTGCATGCTGGAACTGGACCCCAAACCACACCAGTCAAGCCCTGATTCCAAACACTCCAAAGCGTAGGGGTGTTTGGGCCTCAAGTTTGAAGAGATCCAAGCTAGGCAGGAGCCCAGTCACAAATGCCCCCTGAACTAACCATGCTAGAAGGAAACACAGATATGCTTTGGATTTAGTTAACATTCCAGGCTGCCTTTATGGCAAGAACAAAAGCGAGGAGTCGGCAGGCAGCCAGCTCTCCTCCTCCTCCTCCTCCAAACAAACGCCATACGCTCCTTAGCAGGGAACACCCGATGTCAATCACATGGCTACTTCTTGGCAGCCAAAAAGCTTCCTCCAGCTCTGCTTGTGGGATCCAAATTCTCAAGCAATCCACTGCACGAGAGGTGCCATACTGACCTGGGACAGTTCAGCCTCACTCTGGTATTGCAATCAAGAGCAACTAACAATGCGGCCATCCCGTTATGTTGAAAGAATTTCGAAGTAATGAGCGGCTTACTCCGAAATCTGTAAACCTCATTCTATGAAGAATAATGCCCATTCCAAAATCACTATTTCAAAATAAGGCATGTGTAGATGTTCCACTGCTGCTATTTCGAAATAGCTTCTCACCAGGGCCATTCTATGTTATTCCTCCCCAGTGCCTCCTGGGGCTCGAAATCGAGATAACACGTCTACATTAGGGAAGCTGCCTCGGACTAATTTTGAGGCTTCCCTGCAGTGTAGACGTGCTATTTCAAAATAAGCTGTTTTGGAATAACTATTCCAGAATAGCTTATTTCTATATAGCCATGCAGTGTAGATGTACCCTTAGGCTATGGCTACACTCGCGGCTTCTTGCACGAGAAATATGCAAATGAGGCTAAGCGTGGAATATCGCCGAGCTTCATTTGCATACCTAATGAGCCACCATTATTGCAGAAGAGGCTCTTGTGCCAGAAGGAGCTGTCTACACTGCCACTTTTTGCGCAAGAAAAACCCTCTTGTGCAATGCTGTTATTCCTGAAAATAATTGTCATAGCGGCATTGCGCAAAAGGGTTTTTCTTGAGCAAGAAGGGGCAGTGTAGACAGCTCCTTCTGGTGCAAGAGCCTCATCTGCAAAAATAGCAGCTTATTAGGTATGCAAATGAAGCTCGACGATATTCCATGCTTGGCCTCATTTGCATATTTCTCGCGCAAGAAGTCGCGAGTGTAGATGTAGCCTTGGACTGCTTTGGGGGACCATCCCCCTGTTGAAATTCACACAGGTCAGACTTGGGCAACAAGCAGCCAACCACCCAAGACCCCCACGTGCTTTTTGTTTTTACACTGAACAGACTCATAAAACAGAAGCCTCCCTGAAGACCACAGGAGCCCAGGGAGGATGGACAAAGAGAGAGGCTGTTGGTGAGAGCTCTGCACACCCACGGAGATCCATGCGGCTACGGATGCGGAAGTCTGCCCTTCCCCCATTTGTATGCAATCAGGGTCCAACTCGGTTGCCTTTTTGTGGGCGGACTAGGGGAGCGTGCTCCTGTAATGAATTATAGCCACAAGTTTACACTTTCTGATTGCCTGTGCTTCTGAGTGTTCAGTCAGCACAGGAAGGTGTGGGCACAGTGTAAGATCACACCTGCAAAAGGAGATAGAAGACAGAGCACTGAACATTAGGCAGCATCTGAAATGCACATGCTCCGGGGTCGACCTTGTAGGGTTGAACTTTGTACCACAGATACTAGGATCAATATGGGATTTGCTATCCCATGGACTTGCCTTTACTACACGAACTCCAGAGTCCTGGAGTGATGGTGCTGGATTAACACAGCACTGACTAGCGCTTCATGGCTGGTAGCCTGGCCAGTTCCCATAAGTCTCAAGAAAGCATCTACTATAGATGCACAGGGAGAAATCAGAGAGTTAGCTCTGTAGGGTGCCAGCTTGGTAAGACAGAGCTGTCTGAAAGAATGTTCCTGTCTTCATTAGCGAGTTCACAGCTAGCTACACAATCATGTGAATAATTAACACTGGGCGAGGGACAGGATTCCTTAGGAATGTGGTTCTCAACTGGTGGCCCACGGTGACTTTTTCGGTGGTCCACAGGAACATTGTCCAAAGTCACACGGCATGGGCAGGCACCAAAAATCTGTTAGTAAGAAATAAATTTCAAACCAAAATGTTTGTTGTCTGCTCTTTTTTATCATGTCTCAAAAAGGAAGTGGTCCATGAAAATGTTTTGATTGGCCTGGTGGTCCGTGGGCTGAAACGAGTTGAGAACCACTGCCTTAGGAAATCTGACTATCTTAGCAAAGCAGAGGATGCAAGTTGTAGTTATTTTCCATATGCCAACAGTGCCCGTAACGGTGAATTTTGAAATTCCAATGCCTGTCCACCAATAGTTGGAGCCATCAACTGAGACCCATCAAACTCAGGTTTCCAAACAGTCAACAAACATGTTTGCTGACCCTGATGATAAGAAAAGAAGCATTGGGCTTAAATTGCAGCAAGGAAGGTTTAGGCTGGACACAGGGCCGGATTAAGACCTTTAGAGGCCCTAAGCACTGAAAAGATTATGGTGCCCCCCACATGTAATTCAAAATAAAAATACTATACCGTGAAATCTTTTTTGTGTGTGTGTGTGTCCCTGCTTTGCTGATGCCCTAAGCACGTGCTTAGTCTGCCTATGGGGTAATCCAGCCCTGGCTGGGCATTAGGAAAAACTTCCTAACGGTTAGTGTGGTTAAGCACTGGAATAAATCGCACAGGTATGTCTACACTCATTGCAGGAGGAATAACGGTAGTTCGATTTGAGAGTGTTAATTCGAACTACTTAGCCTGTGCCACGTGTAGCTGCAGGCAGGTAGTTCGAGCTACCAGGCATTTAAAAATGGCGGCACTCGGGAACATGCAAATGAAGCCCGGGATATTTAAATCCCAGGCTTCATTTGCAAGTTCGAATTACTACATTAGCCACCCTAGTCTGAAATAGGGTGGCAGTGTAGACATACCCCTAGGGAGTTGTGGAATCTCCAGCACTCCTCCCCTCTGACTGTCTCCATCCATGCCCACAGTCATACGTGCTAATGCACCGAGTGCCAGCAAGGCAATGCCTGCCTCCTGCCTTATACCAATGCGGTTCCTGGTACAGTGACATGCTGAAAGGAGAGAGACACCAGTCTTCAGCCTTCTGACTCTCTAACCTTTCTCACCTCTGGAGATCTCTCAAACCTCTGCCACACCCAGGGCCTTTCACCAGCCCACCTTCCCATTTCACTCTGCTTTGACGGCCTGCAAACATTTTCTTCCAGGACCATCCCTCTGGCTTTGCTGATGCCTGGAGTCAGCCCTAGGAAATACTTGTGGCAGCTAATCCTTAGTTTCCAGGGACTACAGTTACTTTTTGCACATGGAGTTGTAGTCGTGCAGAGCCCAGGGTATTAGAGAGAAAAGGTGGATGATGTAGTATCTATTATTGCACAAGCTTTCAAGCTACGCAGCGCTCTTCTTCTGGTGTAAGCTCAAAAGCTTGTTTCTCTCACCAGCAAAGATTGGTCCGTACATGATATTGCCTGGCCCACCTGGTCTCTATAATAATTGTCAGTTCTGGCACCGTCATGCATCCGCTGACCAGCAGAGGGCACTGAGCTTCCTCATACCCAGATACGCCTTAGCTGCAGCCCCAAATGGTAGTTTGCTAAGGGGTGTGTAAACTTCCTCTTTGCAGACGACATCACTTCCTTGGTACAAGGCTGCTGAAATGTCACTCGCTTCTGCTAAGCCAGTGGTTCCCAACCTTTTTTATACTGCAGACTGGCAAACCCATTCACAAACTTTTGGCAGACTGGTAACATATTATTTGTATATTTGCATATTCTTGATGGTAATTAATTTTAAAAGGTCATGTGTTCATAGAATCATAGAGCTGGAAGAGACCTCAGGAGTCATCACGTCCAGCCCCCCTGCCCAAGGCAGGACCAACCCCAATTAAATCAACCCAGCCAGGGCTTTGTCAAGCAGAGACTTAAAAACCTCTAGGGATGGAGATTCCACCACCTCCCTAGGTAACCCATTCCAGTGCTTCACCATCCTCCTAGGGAAATAGTTTTTCCTAATATCCAACCTGGACCTCCCCCATTGTAACTTGAGACCATTGCTCCTTGTTCTGCCATACGTCACTACTGACAACAGCCTCTCTCCATCCTCTTTGGAACCTCCCTTCAGGAAGTTGAAGGCTGCTATCAAATCCCTCCTCACTCTTCTCTTCTGAAGACTAAAAAAACCCAAATCCCTCAGTCTCTCCTCATAGGTCATGCACTCCAGCCCCCTAATTATTTTGGTCGCTCTCCAATGGACCCTCTCCAATGCGTCCACATCTTTTCTATAGTGGGGAGCCCAGAACTGGACACAATATTCCAGATGTGGCCTCACCAGAGCCAAATAATGGGGAATAATCACTTCTCTGGATCTGCAGGCAATGCTCCTCCTAATGCACCCTAATATGCCATTAGCCTTCTTAGCTACAAGGGCACACTTTGACTCATATCCAACTTTTTATCCACTGTAATCCACGGGTCCTTTTCTGCTGAACTGCTACTTAGCCGTTCAGTCCCCAGCCTGTAACAATGCTTGGGATTCTTCTGTCCCAAGTGCAGGACTCTGCACTTGTCCTTGTTGAACCTCATCAGATTTCTTTTGGCCCAATCCTCTAATCTGTCCAGGTCACTCTGGACCCTATCTCTGCCCTCCAGCGTATCTACCTCTCCCCCTAGCTTAGTGTCATCTGCAAACTTGCTGAGGGTGCAATCCATCCCCTCATTCAGGTGTTATTTTACATCGCATCTGTACGCACACAATACCTGCCATTGTAAGGTATCAGAGTTTGCAGATATCTACAGCACTAACAAAATTCTGTTAAAAGGATCCTTTCCTTTCTTATCTTGAGCCATTAACACCTATGTAAACTTTGTTTGAAATGTAATCACATAAATGTCATGAGTTAGGCCTTTTGTTCTGCCTGCAGCCCAGAGGGAAAGGAGTTAGACACCTCAAACTACCTCTGTCCTCACCTCACTGCACTAGTCCCACCCTGGAGAGAGGGAGATGTGCACAGCCAAGCCCCCAGCCTGCACGCCCCACACGTGAACCAGGCAGAGTGGCTCCAGCCTATCTGGTGCAGTCAATCAAGTGGGGTCAGGATTTACTGCTGACGTGTCCTCACAGGTCTCTGTCTCCGTTGTTGATGATCACCAGAAGGCTGCATGCAAGGGTGCTCAATGATCTGTGCTGTGTCGACTTGTGCACTTAGTCTCCATAACTGACCCCCAAGAGAGCCCCCAAAGAGCACAAACCAGGTAAGGATCGAAGGTGCCAGGCTAGGTTTATTGTTAAGCAAAGTACAGTCATAGCTTTCAGTAGACTCTACTGCACCATTCCACATATGTACCCCGGAACAATGGAATGACTCAACTAGTGGAAGGTCCTACTGCCCCTCAGGACATCCAAAGATGGTGCCCCTCCCCCCCAAGACACCACTTTATATACAGGTACAAACAAGTTACACATCACTCCTGACAGGTCAGGTTACCACCTTCTGAGGCTACTTGGATACCACCCATCACCCTGCACCTCATGGTTCGATTAGATCATCTCTATCCATCATGCTGTCATTTTAGACCCTTTCCGGAACCTGGGTTGGTATCTGTGGGGAATGTGGGTACCAACATCTTTTTTAATGAGCTGGTGCTGCCATTTGCTTTCAAGTTATGATCAGTACCGATTACTGTTTTACAATCCGTACCTAGTACCAATTACTGGTCTATACCTGGGCCTGTTACCAGTTAGTGTTTTGCACTCTCAGCTCTGTGCATGCCAAGTTCTGTGAGCAGGGGCCTGCCTCTTGCTCACAGCTTAGCTTGGCTTTATATTAGCCATGTTTTGTCCGTTGATAGCTAGGCCTCAGGCCTCTAACCAGGCCTGTGCTACATGGGCTTGTGTTGTAGGCCCTCAAATTACTACTCCTGGCACCCCTGGGGAAGGCAGGAGCAGCACGAGAAGCCAGGATGCTCCCACCCACCTCCGGGACCAGGGGACGCATTTGGGGCAGGTGGGAAGGTCTCACATCTCCACAGGGGGCCTCTGTCTGCAGCCAGGGCCCCCTGGTGGTCCCTCCGCGGCTCCCCCAGCCATCCCTCCGCGGCTCCCCTGGCAACAGTTGGGTCCATTCTGCTTTGGCTGAGCTGCTGCTCCACACTGGGGAGAGGAGCAGGGGTAAACACTGGGCTGCAGGGGCAGAGTCACAGCAGCTAGTGCCCCGCGGGGTAGGCAAGGCGTTGCAAGCCGGCCTCCTGCTCACTCCCCCCAGCAGCCCCACCTCACCCCTCCGCTGAACTGGGCAAAGGAGAAAAGATGACCTAAGGCCTGGCACACCCATAGGGCCATGGTAGAGACCAACACAGGGACCATGGAGAGGGGGTGCGTTCACACCCTTCGCGCCCCCCCCTCCTGCGTATGGGCCTGTCAAGGCATGGGCGTGGCCTGGCAGTGTGCCGCAGTCCGGCAGCCAGCGGTTCACGGCCCGGCACCGGTCTGCAGACCAGTGGTTGGGAACCACTGTGCTAAGCAACTCAGTCCGAAATTAAACCCAAGGCTTCTGATCTGAGGATGCACGATCCCTCTCTAGCGACCCTCAATAGAATAGGATGCTATTGCTGCAGCTTTGGATTTTTTTTAAAAGAGCTGTGAAGTGCCACAGAGTAAGATTAATTGATCTCATTATCATGGGAAGCTTGTCCCAATGAATAATAACGTCTTGCATTTAAATAGCGGCTGTTCTTGCAGAGGACACTCAGCAAACTCACGACTGATAGCTAGGGCCACTTCACCCACTGATGGAAGGCACAAAAGCAGCCAGCTCTGGGGCACATCAACATACGGCAGTTTGGAGCAAGCCTTAAGTCACAACAAGTGTTCCCTGTCAGCTGTGGGCTTGAGTGGCCACCCAGAAGAGATTCAAATGCCGCCCAGCTGATTAGCAGAGCATCTGTCAGGAATGAGCTAGATGGTGCTTGGTCCTGCCCTGAGGGCAGGGGACCAGACTTGATGACCTCTCAGGGCACCTTCCAGTCCCAGTGTTCTGTGGTTCTATAATCATGTTATAACACCCTGCTCTCAATGGCCTGGGACGGGAATAGCCTAGAGCAGAGTTCAATAACACAGCTCTGAGGCAGAAAATATTCTTTGTACACCAGTTAGAAAAAATTCCCTGGAAACTTGGTAACCGTGATCCTTAATGGCGGCAGATGTTCGCAGGATTTCCTGAAAGTCTGATGGTGACATCCTAGCCCCTCTGAAGTCTATGATAAAAGCCATATAGATTCTGACTCGCACTGATTTCTAGGGGACTTAGGCATCTAAATATCTTTTGAGCAGACAGGCTCCTGAGAACTCAAACTCTTTCACAGGTTAAGCATGGTGGATGCAGCCAGAAAGTAGGATCCTGTGCACTGGATTGATTAACAGCATGAACTTTTCCCTAGCACTGCAGCTCTTCCTCTGCCGAGACACGTCAGTGATCCAATGCCAATTTCAGTCAGGACGGGTGATTACAGCAGGAGGAAATGGTGATGCAAACTACTGGCCTATAGCAGAACGTAGCTGGGTGAACAGCGACTTTACAGCTGGAACCAGCAGGTGGGGCTGGAGTCCCCTAAGCCAGTGGTGTGCAACCCTGGGGGGTTGCAGTGCTTTGATCCGGGCCAGCTGTCATGTTGTTTTCCTGGCGTGGCACCTGACGTACACATGGTGGGGGTGGGGAGAGTGGCAGAGGAACCACAACAAAATGTTCCTTGGGGAGTTTTTTTGCTCACCAAAAATTTTTTCTGGTGTTTTTTTTTTTCTCTCAACAAAATTTTTTCCAGCTCCGGGGGTCATAAATGAAAAAAGGTGGAGCACCACTGCCCTAAGCCAGCAAAGCTCCCCAGAATAGGGGCTGAATGAACCTCTGCCCTTGTTTTCCCCCATTGATAGCGATCCTTCTGATTTCAATGGGGCCAGAACTTCCCGTTTGTGCTTTCTATCTGTTATAACATTTGGTCTCCTCTGAGGAATGCTGATGACTGGATAAGGGTTATGATTTTGGAGGCTGGAGACAAGGGAGAATGGCTTTCAGATGAACTCTCAATACACTGGGGGGGAAGCAAAGACCTGATCTTGCAAACTCGTCCTAGTGGCTACAGTTAGGGCCCTACCAAATTCACAGCCATGACACGTCACAGACTGTGAAATCTGGTCTCCCCCCCCCACTTGAAATCTGTTCTTTTGGGAGCGTCTACCTGTCCTACACAGATTTCCGAGGGGAGGCCGGTGTTTGTCAAACTGGGAGTCCTGACCCAAAAGGGAGCTGCAGGAGGAGGTCACAACATTATTTTAGGGGGGTTGTGGTATTGCCACCCTTCCTTCTACGCTGCCTTTCGAGCTGGGTGGCTGCAGAGCAGCAGTTGCTGATTCGGGGCCCAGCTCTGCAGGCAGCAGCACAGAAGAAAGGGTGGCAACACCACACCAGGGCAGCACTATCACAACTAGGGAAGAGAATGGGTAACCAGTTAACCAGTTACCCAGTAACCATCACCCTTAACGGATGATGCTTACTGGGTTCCAGTTAACTGGTACTCGGGAGCTGCCTTCATTCACCTGCGGCCTAGCTGTGGTGGTGACTTCCATCAAAAGTCCCAAGTGTGAAGCCCGATAATAGATATTTGCCAGGTTGGGAATCAGATGCCTGGGAAACGATAAATAAATTGGAAGATCCGTATATAAAGCACGAGGATGGAGATGCAAAATCCTGTTTCAGGTTTCAGTGCATGTTTATTTCAGTTTTATATTTTATTTCAGGCAAGTGCTTATTACATGGATATTATTCATGTTTGATACCTAAATTGTGGAGCATGAAGAGCCAATATAATACAGCTGAATAGTAAAAATACAATATGTACAAAATTAGTTTTTTTCCACAGAGCAGATGTATCCAAACACATAAAAATCTTTACAGTCTAGATTTTTCAATATTTAATAGTTCAATAAATTGATAACACAGTGACAAGTCCGCACTGTAAACAAAGACACCATTTGCCCAGTGTGATTGGTTCCAGATTGCTTGGCTTTCCTGTGATGCTCAATAGAAGGAGAATAGGGTTGCCCACCACTGAATCGTGGACAAGCAGTGGAAGTAACTTTGCATTGGTAAGCAATGCCTTTCACAGAAGGATTCCTCATGAAAAAATTTCAGAGCTAATAAAGGTAAATACTTTTAGCCACAAAGGTGCTTAAATTGTCTAGCTATAACTAGGTATCTGCAGCTCTCTCAACATAGATATTTGTAACTCTATCTCTATAGATACATTTCTTTGAAAGACTTAAGCCTGAGAATGGGATGGTTTGATTTTCCACTCCCGCTTTAGGCGCTGATCTAGCAAAACACTTCAGCACATGCTTAATTTTAAGCGTGGGAATAGTCCCCTGTAAGTCAACGGAACCACTCACAGTCTTAAATGTTTCAACCATGCCTAAGTGCTTTGTGGAGTCAGGATCATAATAGTCATGTCTGTAAGGCGTCTATGTCTGTGCATGCACAGACCAAATCCTGAAATCTTGACTCGTGTGAGCTGTCCGATCGACAAGCGCACTCAGCACCTCACAGATCGGGCCTGTGATACTTCGGTTTTGGTTTGAGCATGATGTGCAGAGGAGTCTCAAGAAAGGTACCAAAGGACAGGATGGCAGTGGGGAGGTGGGAGGTGGGCGAGGGTCAGGATACTTACCTAGAAGCAAAAGCATCGGTCGGTTTCCTGTGTCCTGCCCTCTGCCCGTCTGAAAGAGGTTGGGACATTCTGGAGAGTACCAAAAATGCTATTTCACAATGTAATTAGTGCCAGGAAAGGAGTCGAATTAATAGAATTTAGGGTATGTCTACTCTGCACGCTTATTTCGAAATAAACTATTCTAGAATAATTATTCCAAAATAATTTATTTCGAAATAGCACGTCTACACTGCAGGGAAGCCTTAAAATTAGTCCGAGGCAGGCTCCCCTAATGTAGATGTACTATCTTGATTTAGAGCCCCAGGAGGCACTGGGGAGGAATAACTTGGAATGGCCCTGGTGAGGGGCTATTTTGAAATAGCAGCAGTGGAGCGTCTACATACACCTTATTTTGAAATAGCTATTTTGGAACAGGTGTTATTCCTTGTAGAATGAGGTTTACAGATTTCAGAATAAGCTGTCTGTTATTTTGAAATAATTTCAAAATAATGGAATGGCTGTGTAGACGCTCGCATTGTTATTTTGAAATAACACTAGTTATCTCGAAATAACGGTGCAGTGTACATGCACCCTTATTCTGGTTTACACGCAAGTCCCTTAACACCACTCTGCAGCATAAAGCAGGTCTTAAATTAGTCATAAATGTAACAATGACTTTAAGGAAACTTGTAACTATCCTAACAGTGTGATGAGCAGTGTTCCCTGTAAGCCATTCACTTGTGTGGCAACTCAGGAGAGTTCCAAATGCCACCCAGCTGATTAGCAGAGCATCCATGGCTAGGTTTTTTGTTTCAACTGGTGGTGCACATTAGCACACACCAAGGTGCACATAAAAAATTCATTCTGCACTTGGCTGGAAAAAATCTGCACAGCTGGAAAACATTAGAGAGAATTTTGGTAAGTAGCCCTTAAAGTAAATGAGAATCAGGCCAAAGACATTTTTTGCAGCCTGTAGAAATCCTAAATTCGAGTGCAGAAAATGATTGACATTTCCATGTCACTTTTATAAGAAAAATAACATCCACCTGAAACACTGCCTATTATTACAGTTCTCTGATTCTGGCAAATGAGGCTATGTTTGTGCTGGTGTCTTGTTGGGTCTTCAAGTTTGGGATTATTTTTTAAAAATACTGTAAAACAGAGGAAGAGAAAAAAGCCATAAATAGGAATGAACCTTAAAAAATAATACATGTATAAAAGGCAACCTTTTTCTTAACTCTGAATGTCTGTTCCAAACAGATGATATTTTGACTAACGAGGAAATCTAAAAATAAAGTGTTGGTATCAATTTTAGACTGTACAAATGCTGAGAGATTGAAAGTAGGTCGAAAATATTGGGGTTTTTCCTAGAATCATAGAACTGGGAGGAACTTCAAGAGGTTATCAAGCCCAGTTCCCCGCATTCATGGCGGGTGAGGGGGACTTTTACATATATTGCCTTTTATCATTCCACTGTACTTGAAAAAAATATATATAAACAGTTTACGATGGGTAACTGGTTACTCTAGATTCAGAATTCCAAAGTCTTAATGGCCTGATCATGAAAGGAGTTGAGCAGCTACTATGCAGTTTCAACTCCCATTGACTACAAGACAATTAAGGCATCCCAGCTGAGCAAAATACTTGCATGTGTGATTAAAACCATTCCTATTCAGCAAAGCACCTAAGCATATGCTTAGTTCCCATTAAAGTCAATGGACCTAAGCAGGTGCTTAAGGCCAGGTCTACACTAGGGGGCAATGTCGAACTAAGGTATACAACTCCAGCTATGTGAATAGTGCAGCTGAGCTGATGTACCTTAGACTGAGTTACTGGATCATCTCCACTGTGAGGGGTCAATAGGAGAAACTCTCCCGTTGACTCCTTTACGCTTCTGAATCCAGTGGAGTAGTGGAGTTGACGGGAACATGATCAGCAGTTGATTTAGTGGGTCTTTACTAGACCCGCTAAATCAAACCCCGGTAGATTGAGCTTTACAGCCTCCATCTCCTGATAAGTGTAGAAGGCCTAAGTGCTTTTACTGAATAGAAAGGGAGTGCTGAACTGGACCCTCTGGGTCTGATTGAAATCCCATTGAAGTTGATGGAAAGACTTTCATTGACTTCTTTGGGCTTTGGAGGAGACCGCTAGCACCTCATGAAACTGTGCCCCTTTGGAACCCAGCTAAGAAATGTTTACCTTTATTCAGTACCCTTCTCATTATACATCACAGAAAGCAAGAGGGGATAAAACAAACACATCAAATGCATCTTTTTCACACAAGGCAAATTAAGTCTTCTCCCCCATCCCTCTTCTGAATCCCCATACACACACGGTGATGTTTTTCAAATCCCCGTCTTCCGCCCCTCCCCACCCGTAACAATTGTCACACATTTTTTTTAAAATGCAAAAAATTCACTCGGGATGCAGATCTGTCCAAAAGAGACACAGGCTACATACAAAAATCAGAGACACAATAAAATCTTTGCTTGAACTTCTCTACGTTTATAAACAGGCGTGCATACGGACAATCACACCAACATCAACAAAAGCAGCAATATAATCTCACCTCCATCTAACCCACTCAAAGGCATTTTATTTTATGTCTTTTTATTTTTGTTACGAAAGGCCACTTTTAATACAAAAATACCCCAAACAAAACCCAAAACACAACAACAGAAAGACAAATAGTTCAACGCTAGAATCCAACAGCCCCGTCTGATCTTTGGACCTGCTATTTTTATGACACAAGAATAAACTAAATCATAACTGGTGGAGAAGTTTTCCACCAGCCCACCTGGATAAATTGTACACAAGCAGTAAGTAGAAGCAGCTGCAGATGGAACATCATGTCCATCAGATTCTATGGTGGGGGAAAAGAGAAAAAAGAAAGAAAAATAAGAATTAACCTTCCTTTGTCCCTGCACTATGCAAGCTTAATCCTGCTTCTACTGAGGACAACAGCAAAACTCCCATTGGCTTGAACGATGCAGGATCAAACCCTGAATAACTAGAACAATTTGCTCCTGGTTTTCTCCTTCCCCACCCAACAGGACCCTTGTAGACAAAGAACGGCCCACAAAGAGCTCTGTTTGCTTCCCTCCAAGGAAGATTTAAGGCTCTTCAAACATTTGGATTTTTCAATGATGGACTAATATAGCCTAGCAGCCTTCAGCTGCTAACACAGTACGTGATTTTAATCAAGCAGTTTCCATTATTACAACTAAAGTCTTGCCACACGGTACTTTCCATTAGAAAACCTGCCTTTCACTAGAACTGAGCAACACAACACCCCCTCCTTCGCCCCCCATGAGGCCTGGACACACAAGTTTGGGTTCCGCTCTGATTTCCCCCAACGGTTCAGAGCGTTTGGGCCTGAGGTTTCGGTTCGGTCCCATTCTTTTACACATACACACTTACACACGTGGTGAAGGCACACACAGCCCACCTGTGTGTAGAGAGAAACATACACACCATTGTGCAGCCATCTTGCCAGGCTTCCAGTAATTTAACTGGAATACAAAGTTTCTACTCCAGTTATGATCACTGCAGGTGTCCCTTAGGACAGTTAAAGAGCCCCAATCTGGCACTGCGCACTGCAAATCTCTCACTATCCGTGAGTCCCTTATGGACAGCGAGCAAGGGCTGTATTCTGACATAGCACAGCCAGAGGCATTGGCGGGAATGGGGCAGGAACAAGCCACGCAACATACTGTCTGGGAATATGACCTCAGAAAGCCCTGCCCACTGTAAAAGCACCGGCCCCGCCGTGGGTTTATTGCTTTGGACGTGCACCCCCCCTTTTATCAAGACATGAAATTGCTAATGATTGAGCAAAGCGAGGATTTGATTGCAGACTGATGGCCGGACAGAGAAAGGGATGGATTGGGATTAAAGAGACCAGTTCCCACCCCAAAACCAAACCCTCACGTTAATCGCTACAGGAGTCGGCTCGAAAGCACAAAGGCTGTCCTTGTATGTCTTCATGCAAGCCTTTTAAGGAATGATTATCTTTGTTTCTATTAGAGTCACATGAAGAACCTTTTGGGTCAAAACTGGCTTTCCAATGTTCCAACTGTGTTCAGCAGCCACGCTCAGAAAGACAGACCCCACCTGCCTGGCAGACTGTAAGCCGTTAAAACTCCTTCCCTTGCTCTGTCCTGCTTACAAATGCAACTCCAGAGAAAAGACGGTCTGGCTTAAAAGAGGACTGTTAAAGCCAAGGGCATGATGTGTAGCCTCCTATAAAACGAGTTTTTTTGTGTCCTGCAGAAGCGCAGGTGAAGAGAGGGAAATTCACTTTGGAATTTTTGATGTAAAAGTTGCACTCCTTATACTGCAGCACATGGATGCCCGGATGGTGTGATTGGCAACGTGCAGGCGGGCTGCTGGTCCCCACTCTGTCTGGTGCAGGGGCGGGGTTCAAAGCTGCTGGGCTACCAGGCCCAACCATTACTGCCAGGAGCATCAGCAGTATCAAGTACTACAGGTTGAACCTCTAGTCTGTCACCCTCAGGTCCTGACTGGTGCCGAACCAGAGAATTTGCTGAACCATGGGAGGTCAATATTGTCTAGCAGCATTATCAACACTCCCACTGCTTCCTGGGCTCTTAGAAGACATTTGGGGGTAAATTAGAGCTAAAGAACAGCACAGAACAGAGCCAGACCTGGAGGCTGTAAACAAACATTATGGGACTGCAGGAAACTTGGCCACACTCATGATAAGTGAACATCTGGCCAACTAAAATCATGCTGGACCACGGATGTTGCTGGACAAGAGAGTGCTGGAATCGAGAGGTTCAACAGGCAGTATATGACTGCATGATCAGGTCCTAGATCTTGATGTCGCTTCTCAGCCTCTATTGAGATCAATGCGCGTTTTTTCTGAGAAAAGCGTAAGTCGAGACTTCAGGATCTGGCCGGACATTACCAAGGGTCATCTGAATTTAGTCCCTCACGTTCACAAGCTTCAAATTAATGAACTGAGGAGGAAAGCTTGTCCACTGGAGACTGATTCCACCACCCTGAGTCATCTGGAGCAGTACTTATAGTCTTCAGAGCAGAAGTCCAACTGAAAGTCTTTGGGACTTCTGCTGCTAAGAGACTTAGCCTTCTAAAAATTCCAGCCACTCTCTGGGGTAAAAGGGATCATCATTATTATTATTATTATTATTAAAACTACAGATACTGCTCAGATCTGGTTTGAAACACCTCGGCAATCTGCAGTTTGAAAGGGAGAAATCAGAGCTTATGAAACACTAGCTGGGCCAAGAACACCACCTTTAAGAACAGAGTCCCCTGTACTGGCTTTGACGAGCCACAGTGCGTCAGGCCTGACTGTCTAACACACCGCGCAGTGTGTCGTCAGTCAGCCCTGCGCAATGGGAGTGCAGAGTGGGCGCGGACTGCTCCCAAGCCAGAATAGGAACCCTTGACACCCACTTAGCACACGCATAAGGGATTACACAAGATGCACGAGGCTGGAAAATGGGGCCAGATTCTAATCTTGTGAGTTGCATTCTGGATTTACAGCTCTGCGAGGTCAGGGCTGTGCTCCATATTTCATGTGCCAGTTGCAAGAGAGAGTGTTTTGGAGTACTTGATTTTTTTAAAAGCTAGTTGGTTTTTGTGCCTACTAAGCAGCATTTAGATGTGGCCTCTACAGCAGGTTCATTTTAGAAATTAGATTGAAAGGAGACAGAAACTGCCTGACCTACCAATTGCTCCCTCTCGGTACCCTATCTTGGAGGGCATCCTCGTGTTACACGTACACCAGGACTTGTCTAAAGGCTGCAGCGCTAGGACCCACTGCAGCTCAAGGATTTGATCCAGAGGCCGCTGAAGTCAGTGGAAACCTATCCACTGACTTCCATGGGCATTAAATCAGCCGAATGCAGCAATTTTCAAAGGACGGGTCGCGACCCAGGACAGGGTGGTGGAATGTCGGCTCTGGGACTCATTGCTGCAGGGGGATCAGGTGACCAGGTGGGTGCTAAGGCAGCTTCCTAACTGTCCTGGACTGCAGACTGAAATGCCCCCAAAGTGGCCGCCAGCAGACCCTGCTCCTAGATGGGGGGGGAGCACACTGGGCTCCATGGACTGCCCCTGCCCTGAGCACTAGCTCGGCACTCCCAGGGGCTGGGAACCTGATGCCGGCTGCTTCTGGGAGCAGCATGGTCTGCGGTGCCAGGAGAGGCAGGAAGCTGCCTTAGCCCCGCCTACTGCACCACTGACCGCAAGCCACTCAAGGTAAGCCCCTCCCACCCCAGTCCTGGCCCCCCAAGCTGGAGTCCCCTCCTACACTCCAAAGCTCTCATCCTCAGCCCTACCCCAGGGCCCACACTCTAATCAGATTATGTTGGGTCACGGCATCAACAATTTTCTTTCCCTGGGTCATGAGAAAAAAAGGTTGAAAACCGCTGGCCTCAATGACAGCAGCCGCCTGTCCAGGAATCCCATTTTGACTGCTTTCCCTGCGGTCGGATTAGCAGTCACTAATATTATGCGACAACAGAAGAGATTTCTTGTAAACTTCATATTTATTTATTTATTTTGGGACATACCGATCTTCCGAAGCCCAACGTGTACAGATATATAGATATATAGATATATATGTATTTATTTATATATAGCTTTCTCCATAGGGAAAACACACATCTCAGAGGAGGAGAGACATTGCTAAAGTGCCCCTTGTGATACAGTACTGAACAGGATTTCTAAGAAGCATTAGAGTCCGGGGGGAAGGGTTTCAACGGGAATGGCAGAGATGACGAGACGGGACGGGGCTTCCTCGCTAGGCCAGACAGCAGGTGCCCCAGGACAACTCGTTGTTTGTAACGTTACAGGCTCACCCAGCTACCCCCCTGAGACTTGCAAACAAACAACAGTCTTTTGGGTTACCGTGGAGACTGGGAATGAGGAAGGGGTTGGTCCAAGATGTCTAGGCTATGGCTACACTACAGACTTTCTGGTTTCTCGCGGTAGCCACCCGGCAGGAGAGCGCGCCCGTTGATGTCATTAACCCCCACACTGAGAAGCATTTTCCACACCCAGGCCTGTCGATGGAGGGGGGCAATTGCCCCAGGCCCCCGGCAAGTCAAAAGGGCCTGGGGCTTCCAGACTCTGCCACTACTGTGGCAACGTCTAGAGCCCCAAGTCCTTTAAATCACTGCCGGAGCAGCTCTGAGGGCAGGGGGAGGGGATGGGCACCTCCACCCAGCCCCACCCCTTTTGCCCAAAGCCCCGCCCCTTCCAGGAGCACAGAGCTGCCCCCCTCATCACCTTGTCCAGGGGCCTCCAGAGGCTGTCAGCACCCCTGTCCACACCAGTGGTTTTGTCAGTGAAACTCAGGTCAGTCGAGGTGTGTTGTTTCCACACAGAAGTTTTGCCAACAAAAGTGCTAGTGAAGACCAAGCCCTAGTATTGCTGACTGCCTCAGCTCCCCCGCAGGGGCGGAGCCCTGTTTGTTGTGGGGCTTGTTAGCATCACTGGAGGGGACGTCAGGCAGAAGCAAATTACAGGAATTGAAACGGCAGTGTTGCCCCGTCCTCAGTCCTCCCGTCACCGTTACATTTTAATCTACTGACAGGAGTCAAAGAGTCGAAGGCTGGCAAGAGGACACGCCGACGCAACAAAAGCCGTTGACAAACCCACAAGCAAACCTGCTCCCCGGTGTAAAATGAAAGCAGTGCTGCCTTTGCACCTCCAACACTTTTCACTAGTCTGTGTTTTTAGGAGTAACTGTGTGTCTCTTTCCCCGCTCGATATCCAGGATGTGTTACAAAAGTCTCTCAGGGACCATGTTTTCCAACACCGAGAGAACAGATCCACATGCAAAAATATGCCTGCAACAGCTCCCAAAGTCACCTCTGCAATGACTGTAATTTCCTGCAAAGGTTGATAATTGTGGGTCCAGTCCTGGATGCCCTCAACCTTGCTTCAAGGACTCGCTAGCCACATTTATCTGAGCTGGCAATTTATAGTTGTAATCCCAGTAACCATGGGCACATGAATTCTAGCCCCTGGATTGGAGCCCCCAGTTTTTTGAGAAATGTAGCCTTCGACGGCAAGAATCGGGACTTCCTGTTTCGCTGTTACTGTCCTTTCAGGGTCCATCAGTTTGACCTGTGCCAAGGACAGGTGGGAGCTCTTAGTCCCCCTTTCCTCCTCCATGGCTACAGGAGACAAAGCCACACAGTTATCCCTAAACGGGTGGGCAACCCTGCCCCACACACCCCAAGACTCTCTGATGAAGAGTCACCGTCCTCCAGGCTAACTCTGATCTCCACCGAGGTCCATCAAAGGCTACAACTCACACAAGAAATAGTGCCTTCCTGAGAAAGCCCCTAACTGCATAAAGGAGCAAGTAACCCTGGAGCGATTCTGTTATCTCCACAATCTTAACAGTACGTTGGGAATGACTAGGAATAAATGTATAGGCAGGTGGTTTGGGAATAGGGCCTCATTTGCTTTAAGAGCTGACTGCTCTGTAACTGAGGGTGCTAGCAAGGCAGGCAAAGGGCTCATACAATTTCCCAGACTAGCGTAAACAGGGATGATTTCCCCCGACAACTTCTCGTTTCATGCAAGTTCTCACAAACATGGATCTCTTCCAATTCTTAGGAGCAATATCCCTGTCTACGCGGCAAGGGAAACAGTATTAGATCGCCGCTTTGAATGGTTCCAACTGTCGGGTGGGGCAGGATCTATCTGGGGGTAGATTTTCAGATTAAACTTAAACAATTCTTGTTAGTCTTTAAAGTGCTACCAGACTATTTGTTGTTTTTTAAGGTTAACTCAGTAGTAACTATCTGACACTGATGATTCCAGAGTCAAATCCTGCAGTCCTTACTCAGGTGACATGCCCACTGATGTGAATGTGAGTATTGGACAAATACAGTCCAAAGGATCCATTTCCAAGGGATCTCGACTTAGAAAAGAGATTTGCACACTCAACGGCTAGGGTGGCGAAGTGTCCAATCACTAGTCAATGAACTCCTTACATCCCAATCGGGGTTGATGTCGCTTCCAAAGGGGGTCGAGTTAATTGCTCCTTTACTCCCGCGACCAGCCATTTCCAGACAGTAACAGGATAGAAAGGACAGAAGCTCAGATAGGAACCAACATCCACTTGACTCGACACACGCAAAACCGCCCCTCACTGCAGTGGGAGTTTTGCCTGCATCGGGATTACAGATTGAAAAAGAAAGAGGAAAAAGGAGAATGTTAGCATTAGTACGGCATGGAAAGTGGGACAAGAAACAGAAGATTCAAACAACAGATAATAAAACATATCTTAAGCAACCAGCACAAAGAATGGCAAGTATTTGTAAAAAAATAAATCCATCGCTCATTGAAGTTAATGGGAATTTTGCCATTGACTTCAATGGGGATCTAGTTCCACCACCACAAAAGATGGAACAAAACTATATCAGAAACCTTGGGACGCTTTAAAGTAGTCACTTCAGATGAGAAGGGGTTGCTCGCTGCATTTTGTAAGACACACTGTCAGGTTCTAGAACTGATTTACTGGAATAAACTGGTTCGAGAACGGTTTACTGGTTCTAGAATGGATTTACTGTTATCCTATACACAAACTAAATTCCATTTCATTTTTTTAAAAGCTCTCAGCAGCTCTTCAGAGCATTTCTTGTGCATATTGATCAACTGTCTAATCCGTACACTATCCAGCACTAAAACGTGGTCACATTCAGGAAAATCCTCCCCCCCGCAGAAATCAACCTAATTTTTGGCAGCATTCCTGTCCCAGATTCCATTCCACCTGATGGGTGAAATATGTTTCAAAGCCACTAGTTCAAAATAACTGCCTCTGTCAAAATCCTTTTAGGGAATGGGACTTGTGTGAGGAATCTTGAAATAGATAAGAGCTGTGCACAGAGAGTTCTGTGAAATCAATTATTGCGTTAGCAAAAACAAACAAAAACAAACCCCGAAACAACCCCAAACAAAACATATTTGTAAGCCATGAAAATAACAAATATGAAATCTTCTGTTGACAAAGCTGTAAAAAGTGAGTCATTTATGAAATCCCAACAAATGAAGTCCGGTTGTGCATTCTTTTTCCTTTTATTAAACAGGACAGAGAATTTCCTTTAAATGCCATAACAAGTCACAGTGATTTTAGATGGTTTACTGAAATGTAATATACGGAAGGGAAATACCTTTAACATTTTTTTTTTTATTTGTCATGAAATATTTGTACCCTGGTCCACTAAACCATCTGAGGAAACTCTGCTTTCTTCCTCCGAAAATTAACATTTGACTAATACTCCTGCAAACAACCTTGCCAAGGGCCTTCTGCACAGTTATATTTATTTATATATATGTAGCTTTGGGCAGATACATATATATATAAAAATATAGACGTCTATGATTTTTTTTCCCATTCTACGCAATGTCTCAATAGAGAGATCAGCCTTTTTTTATTCTATAAAGAAGCAACACATGAAAGGGGGAAATTAAAGTCTTAAGAACACCATATCCATAGGTCACTGATTACACGTAAAAGGAAAAAAAAATCACTATGAACAACCGTCATTAAAAGTTTTCTCTGTTTAGCGAAATTCAAGTGCAGAGAAACCCCGTTTCTCATTACCACGGACAGGTTGGTTGTTAAAACATGATGGACGTGACAGTCCCAACCTTAAATGTGTCATTCTTCCCTGTTCACAGAGTTCCTGCACTACTCTCCCTTGGAATCGAACGTGGTTGGAATGTATGGAGTTTCAGGAAAGGTGGCCAGCCAAAGACTTTTGCCAGCGGGCTTCCTGTCCTAGGCCAGCTTGAGCGTGCTTACAGGGAATGAGGGCATGGTGACCATAGTTACCGGGTTTAGCACTGTTTGCCCAACTAACTGTTGATGGTGAACAACGGGGGTTCCTACAGCCGGTTTGGCCATCACCGCTTGCTGGCCTAGGTTTGTGGTTCCGTTCACTTGCTGGTGAGAAATCGTGTGAGCGATGTGGCTCACCACCGGCTGGCTGACGGCCACAGGCTGAGGATAAATGGGCTGGCCGAGGTGGGTCATGTGATTGATGGTTGCCGGGTGCACAGTGATGTGGCCGAGAGGCGGAGCAGCAGTGGTGAGCTGAACAGGGCTGGACGTGGAAGGTGCGATGTGAGCGATGTGTTTGGCCGGCGGACCCTGAATCACGTGGTTGACAGTCTGGATGACCGACGCGTGGGTGGTGGCAGTGTGGGCAATAACAGTCGATTGCACCGTCGAAGCCGCCACGAGGTGAGTCTGTGCGGGGACGATCGCCTGCGGCTGGACGAGCGCCTGGGTCTGGAGGGGAGGCTGCGCGTGGGGAGGGGCTTGTTTCTGATGGACAGACAGGTGCGGAGGCAAGGCCGCCGGGTGGGGGGAAGCAGCATTCGGAGGGACAGCTTTCAATAACTCGGGGTGCTGGCGCTGGGTTAGTTTTGGTAACGAGTTCACGGGCCGGTCGTCTTCCATGTCTTCGTCAATGTTGTCTTCGCCCTCTGGAAGAAACGACAGGAAAGAAACTGGGGTAAACAGAGTGCAGAGGATGACCCTGACTCACCAGCCTCTCTGGGGCATGAAGGGAGGAACAGATCCTACCGGCAGGACAGAGTTATCACTCTAAAGCATGAGGATAGCATGACCCCAGGAACGGCCATACAGCATCCATCTAGCCCAGTATCCTGTCTGCCAACAGTGGCCAATGCCAGGTGCCCCAGAGGGAATGAACAGAACACGGAATCAAGTGCTCCATCCCCTGTCACCCATCCCAGGGTCTGACACCATTCCTGCCCATCCCGGCTCGTAGCTATTGATGGACCTATCCTTCATGAATTTATCTAGCTCTTTTCTGAACTCTGCTACAGTCCTGGCCTTCACAATATCCTCTGACAAGGAGCTCCACAGGTTGATGAGGCGTTGTGTGAGGAAATACTGCCTTTTGTTTGTTTTAAACCTGCTACCCATTCAAGTTCTGCTACCTATTCAGATTCAATGTCATCGACTTGACCAACCCTCGCCACTAACTTTTCCGCACTCCCACTAGGATTGCCAAGACAGGGATTTTCACAGCGGGGCAAAGCCAGCTTCCCAAAGCGGGACACCCCAATTGAGAGCGGTGCCCTGATGACGCCAGGCTGGGGGAAAGAAATCAGACAGTGAGAGTTGCCTCCTGTGATGGGGGCAGACACAGTATTCTGGCGAATGCTTTCTGAGCTTCCCAGGTGCTCAGGAATGGTGATAAAGAATGGCTGCATGGGAAACTAGTGGAAGTCTGCACATCCAAGGGTTATAGAACAAGGCAAAGGCCTAGCCTGGGGCGTTTTCTTGTCGTAGAGCAGCAATGAAGGCTAGTGAGTGGGCCATATGAGCGGCCCTCCTTCATCTCACGGGGCTGCAAGACTATTGCAACCAAGACCAGCCAAGTAGTTTAGCTCACTGCGCTTGCGCACCTAGAACACGCGGGAAGTGCCGACTGAACCGTAGCAACGCTGTGATTGGAGGCAGAGAGCACGCCCGGCTCTGACGGTCAATGCTGAGCGCACTCAGCACCCTCCTCATTTCAGGACCCTTGCTTTACGTGCGGGCCAGGTCAATACTCCCGGTAGAAAAAACCCAGGTGGTTGGAAACCAGCAGAATCGGGCAACCCTGCACATGGGCAACGGGAAACAAAATGTCTCGCCGGCCACGCACAGAACCCTGAGGGGCCACGTGTGGCTCTCAGGCCGCAGGTGGCCGTGCTGTAGAGAGACCTAGCTAACTGGGGGTACGTCTACACTACAGCGCTAGTTCGAACTAACTTAGTTCGAATTAGTTAATTCGAACTAAGCTAGTTCGAACTAACGCATCTAGAACTAAAAACTAGTTCGAACTAGCGTTTTGCTAGTTCGAACTAGTAAGTCCACATTGAGTGGACTCTGAACAGGGCTTAATGATGGCCGGAAGCAGTGCCGGCAGGGCATAAAAGGAGGACTTAGAGCATGGAGATGCTGTCTCAGGCTAGCCGAGGGCTGCGCTTAAAGGGTCCCGACCCCCACCCCGGACACACAGTTCTAAGGGGTGCCCCGCTTCCAAAGAAGTTCTGGCTTGGATTGCCCACACTGGGCACATCACACCACTCGGCCATCAGCCCGGCTGCACTTGCCGCAGGCTGCCATCTGGGGAGAGGGAGTAATTGGGGGGCTGCAGGAGAGCTTCCACCCCCAGAAGCCCGCAGAGCCAGCCCAGTCCTCCCCATCGGGGGCTCGTACCCCATTCCTCCCTCACCTCCTTCCACTTGCCCTTCCCTAGCCCCTCTTCTTATTGATGTACAAAATAAAGATAACGTTTCTTCCAACATTGACTCTGTCTTTATTGAAAAAAACTGGGGGACACTGGGAAAAGGAGGTGGGAGAGGGGAAGAGAAAGGCTGGGAGAGGGGAGGGCAACTAACATGATCAGGGGTTGGGAACAGGTCCCAGATGAAGAGAGGCTACAGAGACTGGGACTGTTCAGCTTAGAAAAGAGGAGACGGAGGGGGGACAGGATAGAGGTCTCTAAAAGCAGGGGTTGGGTGGAGAGGGTGCATTCAGAAAAGTTCTTCCTGAGTTCCCATAAAGAAGGACTAGAGGACACCAAAGGAAAGGACTGGGTAGCAGGCTTGAAACTAGTAAGAGAAAGTTGTTGTTGTTGACAAAGCAAATAGTTAACCTGTGGAACTCCTTGCTGCAGGAGGCTGTGAAGGCTACAACTAGAACAGAGTTTAAAGGGAAGTGAGATAAAGTGATGGAGGTTGGGTCCATGGAGTCCTATTAGCCAGAGGGTAGGAGTGGTGTCCCTGCCCAAAGTTTGTGGAAGGCTGGAGAGGGATGGCACGAGACAAATGGCTTGGTCATTGTCTTCGGTCCATCCCCTCCAGGGTCCCTAGGGTTGGCCGCTGTCGGCAGACAGGCTACTGGGCTAGATGGACCTTTGGTCTGACCCAGGACGGCCATTGTAAGCTCAGGGCTCAGTGTCGGGGGTCTCAGTGGACCCCCTTGATTTTCATGCACACCTGGTCCTGGGTGGCCAGGCTGGCAGCTCTCCTGCCCTAGACGGCCACTTTCCTGTGCCTAGTGCGGAGATCGTGGACGAGGTCCACGATGTCCGCACTAGCCCAGGAAGGTGCCCGCCTCTTGCGGTCCAGGGCAAGCTCCCGGGAGCCGCCAGCCTGGTCCCGGCAAGAGGGGGTGGGCTGGGGGGCATCGGGTGGGTGGCTCTGTGCCGTGCCAGGTGCAGGGTCTGCTAGCTGGGTGCTGGCAGGCTTGCACCTGGCACGGGCACCGTAGCCAGCCCGTGCCCCTTTAAGGGGTCCGGGGCCGGGAGGGGGGCATAGAGTTTCCCTGGTGTTGGCCAGAGTGGCCACCAGGGAAACCTGGGGAGGGCTAGCCTCCCACTAGTTCGAACTAAAGGGCTACACAGCCCTTAGTTCGAACTAGCTAGTTCGAACTAGGCGTTAGTCCTCGTAAAATGAGGTTTACCTAGTTCGAACTAAGCGCTCCGCTAGTTCGATTCAAATTCGAACTAGCGGAGCGCTAGTGTAGCGCATAGGAAAGTTAGTTCGAACTAACGTCCGTTAGTTCGAACTAACTTTCTAGTGTAGACATACCCTGGGACTCTTTCTTTATTTCTGCCAAGGGGTTTAGTCAACTTGCCCCTCTCTTTCTGCTCTCACATCAGGAAAGAAAGGGAGATGGGGAAATATGGCCGTTCGTTTCCTTGCCCTCTGGCTACGGAAAGGGGAGATTGGGCCAGCCAGGGAACGCTGGGATCTTGAGTGTTCTACTCTGCGTTGCTCATTCTAAAGGCAGCAATGCAATGGCAACTGCGCATCTTGAAAGACACCGCGTCTTGGGAGGAATGGAGAAGGCCTTTCCCTCTTCCCAGCCCTCTCAGAGATCCCTCCCTGCAGAGGACAGCTCAAGAGATGGCAGGCTGGCATCATTCCTCATTTCCAGCCGCCTACATTCAGTCTGTTGATGCTCAGATGCCATGGCGATGGGGAAGGAGAGGCAAAAGGGGCAACTGGCATTTCCAAGGGGCTCCCAGCCACTCTATGCAGCTCTGAGGACTGGGGGGGAGGCCCTACACTGTGCTCCAGGTGGCGCTAAGGATTGACGGCCCTCAGCCCCGCCCCTTCCACTCAAGGCCCCGCCCCTTTCGGTGGCTGTCAGCCCTGTTGGTGACAGGCACAGTAGAAGAACCTGGACAGAATTGGTAAACTCAGATTTTCCCTTTCCGGAGGCTGCCGTACTGACTGCCTGTAGTTTCACAAGCAGATGCCATCTCTGTTTGAAGGAATTGATACAAATGGCTACAGAAGGCTAACCTCGACCAAAGCACATCCTCAAACTGTCTATTCTTCACAGGGCAGATCACAAGAGCCAAAGGCAGGGCCCGTTCTATCGCACTGACAAACGCGTGACGGGGCAGGTGCGTGTGAAAGGGTTTTGCTTCCATTAACAACCATTTCCTTTTCTTTCTCAAACCGGGGTTTTTTTTTGTTTTTTTTTTTATTATAATGGAGATTGCCTATCTCCTAGAACTGGAAGGGACCTTGCAAGGTCATTGAGTCCAGTCCCCTGCCTTCACAGCAGGACCAAATACCATCCCTAATGAATTTTTGCCCCAAATCCCTAAATGGCCTCCGCAAGGATTGAACTCACAACCCTGGGTTTAGCAGGCCAATGCTAAAACCGTTCCAACGGACTGACGGCTTCTTCCTCCATTCAGCTCCCTTCGAAAGTCTCCTCTCTACTGGGCAGAAAAACCCTCAGACCCCAGTGCAAATACTGAACCGGGAAATAGGTCAATGGAGGGATGATAGAAGTTACTCTAGAGAACTTTCTGGGTGTCTGGCGGCTGAGTCTTGCCCACATGCTTGGGGTTTAGCTGATTGCCATATTTGGGGTCGGGAAGGAATTTTCCTCCAGGGTAGATTGGCAGAGGCCCTGGAGGTTTTTCGCCTTCCTCTGTAGCATGGGGCACTGATCACAGCTGGAGGATTCTCTGCATCTTGGGGTCTTCAAAGTATTTGAAGGCTTCAATATCTGAGATATAGGTGAGAGGATTATTCTAGGAGGGGTGGGTGAGATTCTGTGGCCTGCACTGTGCAGGGGGTCAGACTAGATGATCATAATGGTCCCTTCTGACTTTAAAATCTATGAATCTATGAAAATACACCTGTGGCTTTATACTTGCTCAGCTCCAACCACCAGGAATGTGCCCGGTATTAGGTTAAAACTGGGTGTTGAAGGTGGGGAGCTGAGTTTTACAAGGAGGGGTGACCAAGCATGCAGATGTTAATGGTTAAACAGCAATTTTAAACAATACCTCCTTGTCCATACATAGAATTCCCATGCAAGATCCTCCCTGGGCTTTATGAAGATGGGCAAGAATGAGCCACCCCCGTGTGAGAGGCTAAGAACAACTTTTACAAAAGTGATCTCTCGTTTTGGGTGCCGACCCCAAGCAACTTTGCGCCTGATTTCCAGAAGTGCCACGCACCCACCGCTCCAGAGGAAGTCCACAAGAGATCCCAGGGCGCTGCACTCTGAACAATCAAGCATTAGGCTGTGAAGCTGGGCACCCGGACACAAATCTGGGCCCAAATGCTCAAGGGCGTTGTTTTGGGAGAGCAGGGGGGCAGCAGACGTGCGTCCTGGGACACGGATTGCTTTTCTTCCTGTTCCTCTGACGATAAGGGAGTGAGGGGAAAGTACTTGGATTCCGTGCATGCCCCTCACTCCTGGCTGGGGAAGACAGGGGACGGAGGAGTAATTCACGGTATCCAAGTACTTTCCCCTCGCTCCTTGATAGAGGAACAGGAAGAAAATCCAGCTACATCCCGGTACACACGGCTGCTGCCCACTGCTCTCCTGAAATGGTGCCCTTGTAAATGATGTGCCCACAGGACTAGAACTCAGGTCATCTGATTCCAATTCTGTGTGCTTTAAGCCTGATTTCAGGATTGGATATATCATGATGGCTCAACTTCTGGAAACTACTTACCTGTTAATGGGCATGAAAAAAGTCCTATTTAATTTCATCTCCAGATTCCTCCAAGAGAGGCCTGAAATACTTAGTGCATTTAGCACAATGAAAAGTGGGTTTGCAACACATACGACTCTGTCTCAGAGGGGTAGCCGGGTTAGTCTGTAACTTTAAAAACAATGGGTAGTCCTGTGGCATCTGAGGGCATGTCTACACTAGGAAATTATTTTGAAAAAACAACTCCCAAAATAACTATTTTGAAATAGCGCGTCCACACTGCAGGGATGCCTCGAAACCAGTCCGAGGCAAGCCCCCTTAATGTGGACGTGCTACCTCAACTTATAGCCCCAGGAAGCAATGGGGAGTCATTACAAAACAAAACAAAACAAAACAAAACAAAACAAAAACGCCAAACCCTCACTGACGTGGCCCATGACCGAGCCGGGGAAAGACACTCCCCACATTCCCTTCGCACACCAGGCCTAGAAGGGCCCAGGCTAGTAAATTTTGTGTGCTCCAGTCCAGTGGTGGGGCGGGATCACCAGCGCAGGTTCCCTGAGCCTCCGGTTCCACACCCTAAAGAAGCCGATGGCACAGCCATATTTGGCTCCTGCTGCATCACCTGGAAAACACTGCTCACAGGTTGGAGCTGTGGGTCTTAGATCTAGTGGGTCTTAGATCTAAGTGGGTCTTACAAAGGCAATGGCGATGCAGCTACTTAGCTGTGAAAGCAAGTCTGCTGATCGTGTTACACTATGCCGGCTAAAACGGAGCTTTTCACCGGCAGACCCTCGTCCGCTTCCAATTTCTGTTACAAAAGCAGAACATGGGCAGGGTAAGTCAAAAGTCTTACTGACCCCGCAAGGAGGAGATGCCGTTGCTTAGTGCCACGTTCAGAGGTCTGGGGTGAAACCAAGAGGACGCTCAGTTTGTTTTCCATGTTACCACTAGCACCAGGCAATGCCACGTTGATGACCAAGAAGCTAACGGTACCTGATGCAGTCGAGGTAGATGCCTGGTCATCCTCTGGCTGAACTGTCTGCCGAATAATTCTGTCAATTTCCAGGATGTCCATCCACTGACTCAACTCGTTCTTCAATTCAGCCAGTCGCTGCTGGGTAGCAATCTTCTCCCGTGCCAGCCGCTCCATCTCATGTTCATACTCCTTCTCCTTTCTCTTTAAAGTCTAGGGACAGGATGGAGAAAGGAATGGAAGAAATGCAAATAAAAATGTGACCCATTGTAACTGGACACACCTGCTGTCTTTGCCATGAGAGCATGGGTTCCCAAACTGGGGGTCATGAAGAAATTGCAGGGGGGGCCCAAGGTGACCCAGCCACACACACTCCCATCAGTCCCACCCCAAGTTTTGCTATTTTTTTGGGAGGGGGGGGTGTGAGGGTTTCTCAAATTTCAAAAAGGGGGCGTGATGTCAAAAAGTTTGGGAACCACTGCATTAGAATATAACATTGGCCACACTGGGTCAGACCAAAGTTCCATCTATCCCAGTATCCTGTCTTCCAACAGCGGCCAAGGCCAGGTGCTTCAAGTGCTGGCCTTCGCAACATCCTCTGGCAAGGAGTTCCACAAGTTGGCCGTGTGTTATGTGAAGAAGTGCTTCCTTTTGTTCGTTTTAAACCTGCTACCTATTAAAAAACAGAATGCTCTGCTTGGTCAATCCTCTGGAATCTCCCCCATTGTAGGGACAGTGCTCATCCCAACAACGGCTGAGCACAGCACCAAAAATGAATCATGGAATCATAGAATACTAGGACTGGAAGGGACCTCGAGAGGTCATCGAGTCCATTCCCCTGCCCCCATGGCAGGACCAAATACTGTCTAGACCATCCCTGATAGCCATTTATCTAACCTACTCTTAAATATCTCCAGAGATGGAGATTCCACAACCTCCCTGGGCAATTTATTCCAGTGTTTGACTACCCTGACAGTTAGGAACTTTTTCCTAATGTCCAACCTAAACCTCCCTTGCTGCAGTTTAAGCCCATTGCTTCTTGTTCTATCCTCAGAGGCCAAGATGAACAAGTTTTTTCCCTCCTCCTTATGACACCCCTTTTAGATACCTGAAAACTGCTATCATGTCCCCCCTCAATCTTCTCTTTTCTAAACTAAACAAACCCAATTCTTTCAGACTTCCTTTATAGATCATGTTCTCTAGACCTTTCAACATTCTTGTTGTTCTTCTCTGGACCCTCTCCAATTTCTCCACATCTTTCTTGAAATGCGGTGCCCAGAACTGAGGCCTAACTAGCGCAGAGTAGAGCGGAAGAATGACTTCTCATATCTTGCTTACAACACACCTGTTAATGCATCCCAGAATCATGTTTGCTTTTTTTGCTACAGCATCACACTGCTGACTCATATTCAGCTTGTGGTCCACTATAACCCCTAGATCCCTTTCTGCCATACTCCTTCCTAGACAGTCGCTTCCCATTCTGTGTGTGTGAAACTGATTGTTCCTTCCTAAGTGGAGCACTTTGCATTTGTCTTTATTAAACTTCATCCTGTTTACCTCAGACCATTTCTCCAATTTGTCCAGATCATTTTGAATTATGACCCTATCCTCCAGAGCAGTTGCAACCCCTCCCAGCTTGGTATCATCTGCAAACTTAATAAGCGTACTTTCTATGCCGGTATCTAAATCGTTGATGAAGATATTGAAGAGAGCCGGTCCCAAAACAGACCCCTGCGGAACCCCACTTGTTATACCTTTCCAGCAGGATTGTGAACCATTAATAACTACTCTCTGGGTGATTAATGAGTCAAAATCAAGCAAGATATAAGTAAATGCAACTTCACGGTTATCAATAGAACTGCACCTGCTTGCATTGGGTCTGAAGTTAGCCACAAGTCTGATTAAGTAACGGGCGTGTGTTTAAACTGAGCTTTAATAGTGTTAATAATGATGTCTCCTTTGGAAATTTTTAATAGTCTTACGCCAAAATAAATTGCTGCAACTGTGGGCTACATCCTCTCAAAGTACACAACTAGGAATAAGTCCCAAGGGCCTACATTTTGAGGGGGGATTTGATAGCAGCCCTCAATTTCTTGAAGGGAGGTTCTAAAAAGAGTGGAGAGAGGCCGTTCACAGTAGTGATGGATGGCAGAACAAGGAGCAATGGTCTCAAGTTACAGTGGGAGAGGTCTAGGTTAGACATTAGGAAGAACTATTTCACTAGGAGGGTAGTGAAGCACTGGAATGGGTTACGTAGGCAGGGGGTGGAATCTCCATCCCTAGAGGTTTTTAAGTCTCAGCTTGACAAAGCCCTGGCTGGGTTGATTTAGTTGGGATTGGTCCTGCCTTGGGCAGGGGGCTGGACTTGATGGCCTCCTGAGGTCTCTTCCACCTCTATGATTCTATCTGTGAACTGTCAAGACAGTTGTGGCTCTCTGGGACTAAACAGATCAGAAATCCATGATGCTGTGTCTAAGACACGGGGACAGAGCATCCTCAGCTGAAAGGAGCCAGTCATGGATCAAACTCCTAAAGGACACCGGAGCCTCCAGAGCCTAACCATACTTAGAAAAAGTAATAAAACCTGCCTCTTCAAAAATGCTTTCCCCCCACAGCCAGAGTGAAATCCCATCAACAACGTCTCCATCTACCAACATGCTCCCTCCTTAAATACCGAACCAAAACAGCCTCAGAAGACTTATAACAAGCCAGCTTATCAGCCAATCAGGAAAAAAAAATTCCACGAACAAACAAAAATATCCCAACAAGAAGATTTCCCCTAAAAAAGGGAGGTAGGGAGAAAAAGGGAGAAAGAACGAGAGAGAGCTTTCCGCTGACTTTCTTCCTGCTCCTGTTTAAGTAGAGTATATTTCTGCAGCATGCCTTGCTATCACGGAAATCTTCTGTATTCAATCACGAACCTAAGGCCGAGAATTTCAAAAGTGCCTTGCGATTTCATGCCCCTCCATTTTCAGATGCTGGGGACCAAAAAACCCCCAAACCCAACCCAAAACAACTAATCACTGTTGAAAATCTTGCCCATGGCTTCGTCTCTATATGGGGCTTTGAGCTGCTTAGCCTTACATACACAGCAAAGAACTGTCCAGTTCATTACCAAAAACCACACACACCTCCATTCTCCCATGAGAGCATAATATCCTGCTGAAAATGGGGGTCCTAGTCATGACACTGCAAGATTGGTCCCTTTCTTTAAGACCACCGCAACAATTAACAGAGCAGCATCATGCACGGAGCAGGAGCCAAAGCAAATTGTGGCCCACATTGTAAGAGTCCACAATAATCCTACCATGTGTTTGCTGATGCTTTGGTTTCTGAGGATAGTTAAGATTGCAGAACTGAATGGCTTCATCAACCAACACTTGTGGGAATCGTGTTAATTGCATTAGAGTGGGTGGCACCAGGCCAGCTGATGTAATAAGGAGAAGCACATACACAATGCAACAATGTATTGCGTAAGAAACTGCTCCATACTGCCTCCTCCCCTTCCTTGGCACGCAGTAGCATTTTGCAGCAAAGCTCCTGAGGCCGTGCACGTAGAAATGTGAGCTCTGCCGCATTTGAGTGAACGTCTAGTCTAGGGATGTAATAGTGCAGTTGATTAACCAATTAAAAAAAAGACTCTGCCCCTTTAAGAAACCGCAGTTAAACGTGTTTTGAGGTTTTTTGGCCACAGCAGGCACCCACCACCTGCCGCTATCTTTATTTCTGCAGCTTTTCATGGCTGCGCCGGATGGCTCCCTTGCCCAGGTCAGCACAGGAAAGAGCCGCTTTGTGGGGTGCGGGGGCGGCTTTCGAGCCACGGGGCTTCACGAGCGGCACCCAGGGCCAGGGGAGGGGGGGAGCTGCATGCGGTTTGCGAGCCTCTGGTTGGCCACCCCTGATATAGGTTAATGCTATAGACTACACGCATCCTACCCCTCCACAACCAGTACATTTTTTAGCAGGCTGGCCAGCAGCCTGGTTTGGTTCTGGCTCACGCCACGTCTGGGTCCTACCCTTGCTGTGGCTCTGCATTTAAAGTGTATTAGGAGCCGGGCAGGCAGCCTGGCTCAGTTGCAGTTTGTGCTGTGTCCAGGAACTCAGATCTCCTCGCTTCCCCCGAAAAGAAGCTGCTGCCACCCCACACTGCTGTCTCTTTATTAGAGACAGTAGCACAGGGTGACAAGCAGCCGGTCCACAAGAGGAGCTGGTTTTTAAACTGGCTCCCCTCACAGACTAGCTCCCACCTGACAGCCCACACTACTGCCGCCCCTGCCCCGGGGGACTACAGAATAGTCGATTAACCAATAAGAATTCATGAGGTTACTCAACTATTCAATAAACCAATATTTAACATCCCTAGTCTAGCCTGCCAAGGTGAGCACCGCCTCTCTGTCAGTGGGGCCTGCTGAATGCTCCAGGGCAATGTGAAAACCTCCCATAATCCACATGGCAAACTCTGCAAGGCTGCATGCGAGCGATGGGGGAAACGCCTTTATGGCCGACTCTCATAGCAGGTGATCCAAATGGACTAGGAAACAGAGCAGGCTTCCTGAGATCCACCCGTTGATCCAGCTCCTGGCTGGACTGAAAGAAGTGCTGAACGCCTACAATCCCCATGGAAGTTCTGAGTTCTCAACCCCTCTCAGGATCAAGACCCCACCTATACTACAGGGAGATGACTTCCAGCCAGCACGGATCTGCCAAGTAACTTGACTTGGCCAGGATCTCCTCTGGAAGCTCTTAGCTTCAAGGACACAGTGGTTCAAATTTGGCTCTCAAATACCTACACGCCCCAAAACAATAGACTCAAATTCGAAAAGGATAAACTCGGCCCTTCCAAGGCAGGCATTTAATGATCATGGGAGTTTACCCCATACAGTATCTTTCATATGAAACCTTAAAAACCCAAGATCACATCTGGTCATAATGAATACTAAATATCTCACTTCACTTTTTGGGGGGAGAAGCGGGGGGAGGGGCTTGTGTCTCCCCCCCCCCCCCCCCGCATCCTGATTTTCACCTCCCCGAAGTGCTCTATGGCTTGTTCACCCATCTGCTTCCTGCTCTGTCTCCCAAATATGGGCTGCATTTAAGTGAATTCTGCATGGGCACAGTTTGGGACCCATTAAAATGCAAGGCACATAGAATGCAAGGCACAATCATGGCTGAAAACTACTCGCAGTTTGCATTCTCCATTATCTAACCCTCGGGTTTGAGCTGAGAGGGCCACAGAGTGCAGAAGGGAAGGGGAGGAGGCAGGATTAGACATGGAACGAAGAAGAAAAATAATTGTATACCTGTTTTCTCACACAAAACCACCATAGCGCTATGCAGACATAAGCCAGGCTCTTCAACCTAAGTTTACAATGTTTGTTGAGGATTTTTCTTTCAAACCAACTAGACCCTTCTCCCTACATTCCTCCGTGCACGCACACACATCCACCGCATCCCAAAGAAAACTCAGAAATTAAGACCCATGAAATGAATCTGGAATGTGAAAGTCAGACCCTTTCCCGCCCAGCGCTTCCACCCTGCTGACTTCCTAAGCTGTGTGCCAGAACACTCTGTCTGTACGTGCGTGGCAAATGCTGACATGGAAAGAGGCTCTCTTAAGGACATCGGTAAATGAATCACGGGGGCAAAGCACATACAGAATTTATGAAACATGCGCTGATGAGGCAGCCAGTTCCAGAACCCTAAGAGGGGCATTACCCCAAAGCAGCAGCATGAACTTGAACACCTCTTCCAGTCCCCTCCTCAAGCCCAATCTGGGGGAGTCCCTTGCTGCTTCTGTGCTGTAACATTCTGTGGTAGGGCGACTGCCCCACACTGGCTGGAAGGGGTTAAGGCAGGCAGGAGGGAGCCTGTGTACAGAGCTCTGGCCAATGAGGAAGAGGGTTTTTTAGTAGCCAATCAGGGTGTGGCTTTCTGGGGCAGCACTCTATATAAGGAGCTGCCCAGCAGACAGAGTCATTTAGGCCCTGATTAGGGAAGATGCAGAACCAATTCCCAGAGAAGGACCTTGGGAGAGTGGTGCGGAGAGGAGAGGAACCACTGGGGTTGGAAGAAACCTTGACACGCTACAAAAAGAAATAAGCACAGGTACTATTATTAACCAGCATACCTGAGCAGCACAACCCTGAAACAGGGCTACTAATAGAAGGGGGAAGGCGAAGAGGCAGCATCACCAGGAAATACTGAAGTGAAGTAAGAAAGAGAACATGCACCGTCCTTTTCTGCTAGCCCCTGCTAACAGAGTCTGAGAGCCCTTACATACATTGATCAGCAGAGAAGGAAAAAGAGGCTGTGTCACTGGCAGTCTTCCTAATACACAAAGGCACAGCAAACAAAGCACCACTATACATTTGAAGTCATTGCACCAGATCATGACTAGCGATGTGAAGGGGTACTCAGGTAACCAGTTACCTGTGGTTGGAAGCAGCAGTCCCGTGTGGGGCCAGCAGAGTCCTGTCCCCACCCGCACCCTTCCCCAGGTTGGAGTGGCCCCTCCCTGGGGTGAGGGTGAGGCTCCTGTCCATGTCCCCTTTAATCAGTTAATCGGTCAAAACTATGTTTAACCAGTGAACCAATTAAATGGGATTTTACATCCCTAATAGTGACAAGAAAGAAGCCGATCTTCACTAGGGATGTTAAAATGCATTTAATTAATTAACTGTGTAACCACTGAAATTTTCAGTGGTTACATGGTTACATGCAGGGCAGCAGGTGGCTCCTGCCTGCCCCTCTCCCCATACTGCTGCCTCTGTATCAGAGGCAGCAGTGAGGGGGGACTGGAGAAGTGGCTCCCTTGGGAGCTGGTGCATGTGGGGAGCCGGCTTTTAAGTCAGTTCCCCATGACTACATCTAGATTGGCATGATTTTCTGGAAATGCTTTTAACGGAAAAGTTTTCCGTTAAAAGCATTTTCGGAAAAGAGCGTCTAGATTGGCACGGCCATTTTCGCGATCAGGGCTTTTTGGCGTAAAACAAATCTGAGCTGTCTACACTGGCCCTTTTGCGCAAAAGTTTTGCGCAAAAGGGACTTTTGCCTGAACGGGAGCAGCATAGTATTTCCGCAAAAAGCACTGATTTCTTACAGTAGGAAGTCAGTGCTTTTGCGGAAATTCAAGCGGCCAGTGTAGACAGCTGGCAAGTTTTTCCGGAAAAGCTGCTGATTTTCTGGAAAAACTGGCCAGTCTAGACACAGCCCATGTGTACCAGGAGCCTGCATGTAACCATGAAGGTTAACAGATGATCCCCAGCTCATTGGTCAACCATGTATGCAGTTACACTTTCACATCCCTAATCTTCACAGATTTTTTTTTTTTTTTTGGAAGCCCTAAACCAGCAGTGAGGCACAGGATTCTGCTAATGGGATACAGAATCTTTCAGTTAGGTAGCTCCATTCTACAGCAGGCTGGCTGTGAATAAGAAGAAGCGTTTAGCCCTTGGGCTTCAATTATGAGCCCTCAAGACAAGCAGTGAGTAAAATCCACTAAAGTGTCGAAATCCCATTTTCAATTGTGTCAGGAACTTAGAAGTCTAAATCATACAGGTGCTTTTGAAAATTATACCCAAAGAGATTGTCACCTACCCCGTCGTAGCCTTATAAGAAGAGATTAATAAGATTGGGACTTTTCAGCTTAGAAAAGAGACGACTAAGGGAGGATATGAGAGAGGTCAATAAAATCATGGCTGATGTGGCAAAAGTAATAAGGAAAAGTTATTCTTATGTCTTCCCGTAACACCAAAACTAAGGGGTCACCAAATGAAATTAATAGGTAGCAGGTTTAAAACAAAAGGAAATATTTCTTTACACAATGCACGGTCAACCTGTGGAACTCCTTGCCGGAGGATGTTGTGAAGGCCAGGACTTTAATAGGGTTCAAAAAAGAGCCAGATCCATTTATAGAGGACAGGTCCATCAATAGCTATTAGCCAGGATGGGCAGGAATGGTGTCAAAAGTTGGGAATGGGTGACCGGGAATGGATCACTTGATGATTCCCTGTTCTGTTCATCCCTCTGGGGGCATATAGCATTGGCCACAGTCGGAAGTCAGGACTAGATGGACCTTTGGTCTAACCCAGTATGGCCGTTCCTATGTGCTTATGTCATGGGTATTTCTCTCCACTCACAACCAACACTCAGTGAAATCTAAGACAACGCTTTTGCTGATTTTCCTCACACAGGATCAACCCCATTATCTTCAGGACACAGGCACCTAGACTGCAATTCTACCAGTGTTTTGTCTCCAGACAGGGTACGGTCCCATATTCTGTAACAGTCCCAAACGGCAACAGACTTAAGCCTTCCTTGGGACACCTTTCATGCTTGCTTGACTAGTCTAGTGGGACCCAGATGGGGGCTCTTAATTTGTTAGTTACCAAACAACAGACTGAGGGTGACTCTTGCCTCCTCCTTACAGCAAAGCTGCGTCAAAACTGTATTAGTGAAGCGCAGAAATTACTGGAGTCTTCCCCCCCCCCCTCCCCAAAGCAAACAAAGCAACTACCCTAAAACAGAACCCAAGTAATTTATACTAACTGGCCAAATTCAGCTTTTGCTGTAACGGGAGGGGCAACTCCCTTAAATGGCTTTATGCCACAGCTGGATTTTGTCCAAGGTAAACAACCTTTTACGAGTTAATATTTTCACTCCAGGGAGAGAAGTTTTTCATGTTTGGTTTTTTTTTAAACAGACACATTACAGTGGAACCCCCTAATCTCAGAGGTGTATACTGGAAATCACTGATAGTTTATAGCAGCAACAGTAAGCACCGAGATAACAAAACACAGGTAAATCATAAATTTTGTGACTACTATAGATGGGGATTAAGGGGCTCTTGACTATATTACAGCTCTGATCTTTAATCTTAGGAGAGCTGGTTTAAGTCCATATAAGGCTGCCATGGTTTAAAATCCAGGCGTTTATTTTAAAGCCCCTTATTCTGCAGCTTCTCATTGGGTTGTGGCGGGTACGTTACAAAACTATGCAACACTTAACACAAGCTGGCTTGGCTCCGATTTCTACAGAGGCGGAGGAGAGTGGGGGAAGACACATGTTCCTATTCTCAGCCGTGAAAAAATGTCCTTCATTGGCACAGCCCCAATGTGAGCGAAGTAGGAGTTGTCACTTTGCAATGTAAGCCAGGGAGAAAGGAAAAAGCCTGCCAATAAAATGCTCATAAACGGATGTGCGCACACAAGACCTGCTACCAGTCTCTACACATCATCTCCCTCCAAAGATATCACCACATGACTCTCCACATGGCGGGGTAAGTGAAAGAACACAGAGCCAGGCCGCTTTGGAGAAATCACTCCCCGGTCTGCAAACCCGTATGTCGTACGTCACAAGAATCCCGACTCGGATTCGGTTTCCTTCCCTCCTGAGAGCAAAGAAGAGTGTCGCACCAGGTGAGTCAGAGCAGTGACTTGGGATTGATGAGCTACACAGAGTTCATCGCCACAAGGAAAGCAGCCCCTAGCAACGGTTACTAGACTCTCTCCTGGAGGCTGGGGTCAGAGATCTCACGCGGATGCTCTCTCAGTAATCCACTCCCCCGGAGCTCACATGGTCCGGGCACCGCCTCTTGGCACACAAGCTGTCTGCATGGTAGTGCTCCAAGCCCAGCCCTTCCTCCTACCACCCACCGCCCCCACGCAGCGCTCCACATGTCAGCAGCCTGAGCCCCTCCCTCTGCCGGGAAATGACTTGACTGGGTGCCAGCTGACAACAGCCACTTGCTGTAGCTACACATTCCTTTTAGGGCTTGTGCAACCCGCGCGCCTGACACTGGTGCACGCACGTACATGCACGGGGGGGCGGTGTGTGTGTGCTCCAACAGGAAGCTCGCTCCGAGTGCACGGCGATAAGGGAGGGCCCGGCCACTGGGGTTGTCTCTCACCCCGAAGGCGCGCCCGTAAAGATTCACTAACGCCACACCAGGCATTCCGATTCCTCAATCAGTCTGATCAGGATATTTCCCTTTACCTTAGTCCCACCCCTCCGAGGCGCTCCTTGCCCTTTGCAAACACGCAGCGAGCTCCACGCCACCCAGCCCCTGCGGAGATATTGCTGCAGCTTTTTTTTTTTTTTTTTAAAGCCAGACAGAGTTGCATTCGCCAGAGACAGAGCAGGGGGAGGAAACGAAACCTCCCTGCAGTGTCTGATCCCGGCATCTCACCAGGGATTCAGCCCCAGCAGGACGCTCTCGCTCCTGAGGAGTTTCTGCTCCGAGGGCCTGGAATCCGCTTGCCTTCAGCGAGGCTCCCCCCCACCGCCTCCGCCATGCGGTGAAATGCTGACTCAGGGTCTGGGGCCCAGGCAGGGTGCTGCTTGCAGTTGCAAAGGTCCAGCTGTGCTTACATCTCCCACATAGCCAGCTTAAGTCGGTCAGAGGTGAATTTTGCCCTGATTCTTTTAGCTGCTTTTGGAGGTCATTTTAGACAAGGCACCCGCCTCTTCACAGCTGAGCACTCTCAAGACTCATCAGTGTCAGACACTGGGTTTCGCCAGAAAGGGCACCGTGATATTCAAGCCCTGTCTCTTCTAGATCTTCTGGCTTAGAGCTCCTCTGCCATGAAAATCATCTTTCAACAGACTTCCCAGCAGGGAGGCACCAGGTCAACCATTTAACCAGTAAGCACTACCCTTACTGGGTGATGATTACCGGTAACTAGTTAACCAGCAGCCTGGTAGGGCTGGAGCAGCCCCCTCGATCCCGGTTAAGTGGTCAACTGGTTAAACGTAACAATTAACAGGTTAACGGGTTAACTGGTTAACCGGCATTTTACATCCCTACTTCCCAGTCCCCCCAGCACAACGTTATTAAAAGAAGAATTTGAATTACCATGCTTCTCACAGCAGAACTCAGCCCCAGGTGCTACTGCAACCTACAGAGGTTGCATATTTTAAAAAATAGGATCCAATTTCATATGCACCCCCCATCTCACCTGATCTTGTCTGCGGGATCCGCAACAGAGATAGAAAATAAGTCTAGACCAGGCAGGAAAAAAACCCAACCCAGACCCCAGATAAAGAAGAGCAACAATTAAACTACCAGGCATGATGTTTCAATAAGGGAATTAGCACAAATACCCCAATACTTCTCTTTCTACGTCTGATATTTTGTTAAAGCAGTCGCACGTGTATCTGGCACAGTGGCAGATTTTCAGCTGCAATCTGACCCACTTTCCCTCGCTGTCACTCCTAATGGAAACTGTCAAGAAGACAAATCTAAGACTCCAGTAGGGAGTTTGCAGGGGCTCGTAGCTGAGATAAAGATGAAGTTGTCTGCCAAGCTATGGGAGATGCATGTTCCCCAAGTTTGGCCCAGGTCTCCGAGCCTGAATGTTCCAATCCTTTGCTCAAAGCAACGCCCTTTACAAAGAAACACTTCCTCCTTCCAGGCGGCCTTGCTGTTTCCATCAGGATATGGTCCCCTTCGGAGCTTCCTGTTGTGAAGTGGAGACGTGCTTTACTTGCAACACTTGGCACAGTCTCATCTAGCCCCCTCTCACCAGATAATGGTATTGCCTGACTGTGTTCGCGGGAGACCGTTTGCTCTCTGGAGCTCCAGGGACAGCACCAAAGCTGGGATTAGAATTCTAGAGTCCAGTCTCCCAGTCCTGTGCCCAGACCACACCTCCCTCTCTCTCTTTCTCCCCTGGCCCATGGCCTCCAATTTAAAGGGAAGCTTCTTGGGATGTAGGAGAGCCACAAACAAAAAGCTTTGGTGTGAGTGTTTGGGTCTCAAACTTTCTGAAACCAGTGAGTATTGTCTCATTGAGAGAGAGAGAGAGTTTGGAGGAAAAGGATTAAAATCACAGATCAGCCATTAAATGTAACGGGCTGCTGATTCTTCCAAGAAAAAGCATGGAAGCCTCCATAAGACGAACTAGGGAGTGAAGGACTAGCTGACTATCTGATAAGCAAATGCTTATCAAATAGTCAACACACTAGTCGACTAGACTCATAGACTTTAAGGTCAGAAGGGACCATTATGTTCATCTAGTCTGACCCCCTGCACAGTGCAGGCCACAGAATCTCACCTACCCACTCCTAAAATAATCCGAGTCGCTTCCCCCCACCTTGCTGCCTCTATCAGAAAAAGGCAGAGAGGGGGGAGAGGCGGGGATGCACTGCGTGCAGCCCGGGGCCAGTGGGGGACTCCCCTGCTGACCCTAGGATCCATGTGGCGCTGCCACTTTCAAACGCCATGTGGAGCCTGACGTCGGGCTCGCCGCAGCGTTTCAAAGCAGCAGCGCTGCATGGAGCCTGGTGTCAACTGGGGACTCTGAATCCACAGCTGACCCTGAACTCATGCGGTGCTCTGAAATGCCCGCAGGGCTTTTGCCTTTGAAGGCTGGGGCTGTTGCTACACGTCAAAGGCGGAGGCGCCCTTATCAACTAATCGATGTAAATTGCATCGACTATTCGATTAGCCAATTCATCTAAATTTAACATCCCTAAGATGAACCATATAGCGAGATCTTCCTTAGGTCTTTGTACTGAGCATAGGGTGATCCAGTCCATGACATACAGTTGCTTTTTCCTTTGGAGTGTCCTCTGCACATCTCCCTGTTGTCCTGCACCATCTCTCCAGCAGAGGACTGGAAGGAGTTCATCCCCCTCTCCGATGTAATCTGCTGCTGACCCACACGGAGGCAGTCACTCCTCCACAAGGGGAGAATGCCCCGAAGGAGTGAGAAATCCTGAGTGGAAACTCAGGGCAAGTAGCTTATTTGACAGTGTGGGAAACTAATAACTACCAGGACAGAGGGCGCTGGTGTTTTAAAACAACCCTGTAAGGGCAGAAACCTCTCCAAGCAGGCTGATTTTAAACACCGATACAGATTTTAAAACCCTACACCAGACTCTCAGCTGCTTTCAGTTAGCCAAGAATTCTCGTCACCTACCAAGAAGCTCAAAAAAAACCCAACAGCAATAGATCATTAGGAGATTCATTTTTCATCTGTAGCGCTCCCCTCCTGCAGAGCAACAGAACACCCACTTACGGAGATAATACATGATCAAGGACAATTGCGATGATACTGCAGGTGTCCAAGGTTAGTGATCGCTTTGTTAGTATAAAAAACCAAAGGCTTGTATTATACCATTAGAGAACCGATACTATACTTAGCATTTTTATTAGAATGCTCTGCTTTGTCAGGTTTATCATTTTCCACCAAAAAAGATCCTTTTGGCTGGAATTTCTCCAGGGAGAAAGATGACTGAGATTTCCACTTAAATCAATTAGACTGGCTTTGCACCATTCATGCATGAACAAAATAAAATTAAGCACAAGTTTTCCACCAGATATCCAACTGCCCACATGTGGTTTTCATGCTTAGGCTAACTTCAAAGTCGCCGCGCATGTAGTCTTTGATGAGGACAAAAACCTTACGCACGTCTGAGAAAAGTTTTTAAGTGTTCACAACTTGCATCATTGAACACATGTAGCATCCACCTAATGTATTCACGATTCATGCACTGAAATATTCCAGATACATGTACATGGAGAAATGCATATGCAAACAGAATAAGCCAGTGAAAGCAGACTGCCTAAGCTTTATATTGACTGCTTCATATTCACTGTTCACCCTGGACCACTATCCTGCCATGCTATTTAATGTGTTTATTTTTGTCAGAGAAATAGTCCTGTTTCAGGCACTGATTCCTTCTCTTGGACTTGAATACATCACTTAATTATTTGTTACTCTGTTTCTCTACCTAAAAAATGGATATACTTCCCTGCGCTACAGTTTCATTTCATGTGGGAAGTATCAGCTATTAAACAGGCCATAAACATTACTATCATACAGCAAAATCGGTTAGTAGCAACTGGAGGGGGCGACTGTCATTCTGCCCATTCTAAGAGATGGCCACATGATCCTGTGAGCTAACCTGGCAGATGTGCCGTGAGAGATTTTCTTAGTGGTTTGGGAAGGGGACTCTGGTTTGGGGGTGATCAGTAACACTCCTGTATCAAACAAGCACTTCTCAGAGCTCCTGTTCAACTGAAAAGTTGTGGTCCAGAGGTTCTGTACCTCAAAGGAAAACTGAGTCCAGCTCATGCTACCCAGAAGCAAGCACCTAATGGGACCAATAAGTTTGGCTTTTTTTTTTTTTTAATATGGACACTCATGTTACCAGTTTTCTATTTGCACACGCAATAGAGTTGCAAGAGCCCAGCAGCATGTGAGCTTTGATGTGAAGATGCAACCTGACTGTAGCACAAGGTGCAATCCGATTTCAGCTGGCTTCACGAGCACACTAGCCCAGGAGGCTGCTATTTTCAGCACAGAAGTTCCATGCGTTTCTTATGTTCATGAGAAATTATGACCGCAATTTCCCCCTTCCCCCAACCAAGAAATTTAAAGGACTGGTTGCCAAGGCAACTGTTACTCTACAGTGTTAACGGGTTGCTGTGACAACCAGAACTTTGAATTTCTTGACTTTTGTGCCTGTACAAATCTCAACCATGCTGATTGGACACAACAGACATTGGCCCCAGCACTGCTGCGGTAGAAGTCACTAACTCCAGGACATTCACGCTGTTTGCCAGAATGCATCCAGGCCTTTTGAGATGTGGGGACGCTGGCAGGCTCTGAGGAGAAACAGTGGCACCAATGTTCACTGAGAACCACCCCAGCTGCTAGATTAAACCCTACGCTGCATGAGAAGTGAAGAGAGAGCAAATGATGAGCAAGGACACACACCAACAGGGCAAAAAGAGCCTGAATTTCTGGAGGGGACGAGGGGGAGAAACTTCTTCCATCCCCCACAAGGTATTAACTTTCTTTTGAGGGGTGGGGGGGCAAAGGTTGTATTGAAAATGAGCATGTGCTTAGCTTTGTGGATGAGTCGTCTCATTGGGACACTTGGGATACTGGTGGGACTGGCTCATAGCCCTTCGGATCTCATTCTCTGCTGCCCTGTGCTGTCATTTACACTAGGGATGTAAGCAACTAGTTGAGTCACTATTCAACTAGTCGCTCCCCTCTTCCCCCTTGCTGCCTCTGTCACAGAGAGGCAGCAAGGGGTGGGGAGCAGGAGCAGGTGCTGGGGGGAGCCAGCTTAAAAGCTGGTTTCCTGCAGTACCGTCTCCACAGGGGGGCAGAGGCACAGGAGCGGGGACGGGGAGCGAGTTGGGAATCAGCGGTCTCAGCTCGTGCCCGGTCCTAGACACTGTGTCCCTGCTTTTTAAATATATTGGCTTCATACATTTAAAAGGCAGAGCTGCAGCGAGGTTAGCTCCCGCGGTCGGGAGCTAACCCCGCTGTGGCTCTGCAGTTTCCCCCTTATCAACTAATCGAGTAGTCGATGGAAATTCGATGGATTAAACACAATTTAACATCACTAATTTACACCGGTGCAAAGAGGGTGTACAGGCAGTCCCCAGGTTACATGGATCCGACTTACATCGGATCCCTACTTACAAACGGGGTGAGGCAACCCCGCACTAGCTGCTGCCCCCAGCAGACCAGGGAGACGCGGAGCGGCTTTTCTCAGCAGACACATCAGCTTGAGAATAAAGGACTGAGGGAAGTGAGGTGTGGGAGAATAAAACTGAGCTCTGGAGAAATGTTTGGCTAGAGTTTCCCCTACAATATGTACCAGTTCCGACTTACATACAGATTCAACTTAAGAACAAACCTACAGTCCCTATCTTGTACGTAACCCGGGGACTGCCTGTAATAATGCTACTCTCTGTAGTAGCCAAGAATCCTGGTTTGGTAGCCTCTTATTGCCCAGTGATGGGCAGCCTAGGCTAGTGAGTGAACCGTGTGAGTGGCCCTCCATCTCAGTGTGCCCACTGAATTGTACAACGCTTTGACTTGACGCAGAGGGAACATCCAGCTCTCACAGCCAGAGTTGTGTGGAATGAGCACAAACCTCGTTACATGTGCTTTTGCTTTATGTGCGTGTCACTTTAGTAATACCAGTAGGGAAAAAAAATCTACACAGATGGCAATCCTGCACGTGGGCAACGGTAAACAAAATATCTTGTGCGCTGCACAGGGAACCTCGATGGGCCGCAGGTTGGCCACCGCGGTTATACCGCTGCGCACAGCTGTGCATGACAACACAAAGCACAAGCCATGGGAAAATCAGGCCCTTTTCTATTTTATTTAATGGACTTCCCCCAAGTGAGAACCTGAATGTGTGTGTTGGGTTGTCGCAGGCAGACTCAGAGCAGCGTTCCAACATACAGATTATTAAACCGAAAAAGCGCAACATGAACAGCAGCAAATAAATGGAGCAACACCAGCTGTAACATTTCTCCCCTTTGCATACCTTCTTCTCGGAATTTAAGACCTGCCAACGTGGTCCTTGTGTGGTCCTGCCATCATTTGGCAACCTGTACACAGCAACAGCCTTTTGTCGCCATACAAATATGTCCAGGTTATAGCTAGCTCTCTGATGTCTGGATGACAATAAGGCCCTAACACTTCCTCTGTGTTTCACCTCCAGAACAACATTAGCCATGCCCTGGGCATCCAGGAAGTGTAAAAAATCTTCATAAAATGCTTCCTTGTGTACATTACATTAGCAATTTAAAAACCCACTTCCAAAGAAGCCTTTTGGCTGCTGTGCTAGTAGGCATCACACCCAGAGTGATCGTAAAATGACTTGTAATTTAGAGCCTGATTTTGCAAGCCTTACTCATGAGAGTTATGCCACCACGCCAGAACGTGACTTCCTTATTTGGTTTTTACACAGAGAAACTCCCCGGTGAAATCGCCCTATATGGGCAATCCCTACTGAGCTGAACAGAAAATGCTCTGTTCTACAGGTGTCTTTGGAACCATCACATAGCAGTGAACGGAGATTTCTAGCTCTGCTGCAGCATTTGATAAGGATGATTGAAAATAACCAAAAGTCAAGTGAAAGGCATCGCATTCTCATAGGAACTGGAAGCAAATCTATCGGGTAACAGCAGCCAGAACCAGATGCTTCAGATGAAGATGGAAAAAAAGAACCCTGTAGGAAGCAATGGAATAACATGTCCCCCATAAATCTAACTCCAGGGACTGAGAGATTATAGTTTTGCAGTATTTCAGAACTATTATAACAACTTTGGATATTCTTGTTAGCCACACAAAGGCTTAATCTCTCTGAATCTTGCTCCATTATTAAGTAGCGCTGTTTGGAATCATTTCTATCGAACCTTACTACAGAAATCACTCCTACTACGTTCTATAGGATTTCTCCACGGAGCAGAGATTGAGTAAAAAGAGCATGAAAACTAAGGGCTTGTTCTCCAAAACAGAGGTGTGTCGTCGTCCCCCCCCCCCAGGCTCTGGTGTGTGAGGGGAATGTGGGGAGTGTCTTTCTTCTCAGTCGGGGGCCATGTCAGTGAGGGATTTTTTTTCCTTCTCACTTGTGTGTGGCCCCCGACTGACTTTTCTGTGGGTCAGTGGTCCTGGACCCAAAAAAGGTTTCCTGCCCCTGCTCTATTTGAGTACATACCATGTCCTCAGTCCTTACCCAAAGGGCCTCCCTGCTGTTATTCCTGAAGTCAGTGGCCTAATTCCCACTGACATCGACAGGAACAGACCCAGGCCTGGTTGCCACAGAAGGCCACAGGTCTGCAAGATACAGCACTCGGGGCTCAGCAGGATCCGGCCCAGCAGCCGAGGTGAGAGTTGTATTCAATACTCAGCATGTGTGAAACCACCAGCTGGTTTCCAAGGGAACAAAAACTGGGGTTTCCATAGCAACTGTTTCATTTGACTGGCTTTTACAGATGAAATCTTGCCGTGGCAGCAGTAGAAGTTCCTTCTTCTTTAGCCGCCTGACACAGAAGGGAAAACACACGTCTCTGCATGGCCGTGTCATTATCATGCTAAGTAAAAGAACTGTCGAAGTAACCTCTTTGCTGCAGATTTTCAGTGTTTAGGGAAATACATGCGTGCACGCGCCCGCGCATCCTCACACACACGCAATTAAAATCAACCCACACAGGCCGACACCCGGCAATTTGTACCACAGTAAATGCCTTACTGGTTTCCTTGGCAGTTTTGCCTCGGAAGACAGGCATCTACATTCTCCCCAGGAAAAACAGGAGGTCATTAAGGGCAGGATCCAAAGCCCAACAAAGTTAATGGGAGGATTCACAGTCGTTTCCACCTGCTTCTGTTTGGGTGCCAAAATGCCATCACTAAAGGCAAGAATCTACAGCCGGGCTGGGCAAGATGGATCTGGACCACCTAACACTTTAATCCGGCCCACGGACTGCACCTGGCTGCTTTCTATTTATAGCTTGCTGCCTGTGCCACTGAATTTACAGCCTATTTAAAAGGCTCCTGGCCACGGCACTACCCCAGAAGGGGAAGGAGCCATGAGTCTTTTAAATAGCCATAGCAACTCAGGGCAGCTGCCAGGCAACAAGGTAGCAAAGGGGCTGGGAGCTGAAAGCTCTATGCTCTGTTTTTACTTCAAAGCCTCTGGCCCCAGACTACTCTGGGGGGAGGCTAGTCCTGAACCGCGCCCCTTCCGGGGGTGGAGCTGGCCCATGACCAGTACCAAAATTCATTAAGTGACCTTCCAGTGAAAATTACTGCCCACCCTTGATCTACAGCTTCGGCAGTTTTCATTGGGGGCAGACCACTGGTTGGGAATCACTGAAAATGACAGCCCACTGGTGGCTGTTGGGTGACATATGGGGAATAATTGTGACGGACCCTGCTCCTGAAGGATAAGGGTCCCTATGACATAACCCACCACATCCAGTGCTTCCTGTAAGCTGGGCGCTTGTGCGGCCACTCAGGAGAGATTCTAATTCCACCCAGATGATTAGCAGAGCGCCCACAGCTAGGTTTTATGTTTCTACTGGTGGTGCACATTCACACACCCCTTAGTGCACATAGAAAAACATTATTCCACACATAGGTGGAAAATATGAGTGGGAACATTGACCACAACTGGTATACAGCGCCCATTTGTTGGCAGCCTGAGCACACACGTCAAGGACTAACTGAGCTCCAGGAACAGAACGTTCTTCTTGCCCTCCCCATGCAGAGTTGAGACATGTGGATGGGGTACTGCAGGGGAAGCTCATTCTGCCACTATCCGTTTGGGGACTGTGGTTTCCTGAGCTGTCAAGCCAGCTTTTTGAACAAGCACTGAAGTTCACCCAACAAAACCTAAGGCCAAAGGAATTAAAAGAACAGACGGTGTCTGATCTTGCTGTGAGGGCAAGGGACTGGACTCGATGACCTCTCGAGGTCCCTTCCAGTTCTAGTGTTCCGTGATTCTATAATATCCCACCCTACCCCTCACTCTTATCACCAATCTTTGCACCAGGCAGGGTTACCGTATTACATATCAATAGAGAGTCGATCTGGAGCCACCTTTCACATTCTTTCAAAAAGGCTACACAACCCGTGGTGTGACTCTGGGTGAGAGGAGCACAGGTCTATCTACGGATCACACCAATCTGATTTTGTCATCTGTGAGTGGCCTCATTCCCTAGTTTTTCCATCTGCCACAACACACTGGACAGAGCGAGTAGCCAAGGAGGTTTGCAAAGTCCTAGGGCAGCGGCTTTCAAACTTTGTTGCCTCACGACCCAGCTGAAGAAAATGGTTGATGCCAGAAGCCAGCCAATGGGAGTGTGGAGCCGGTGCTCCGGGGGAAGAGGGGGAAGGGCAGTGCGTGGAGCTCCGTAGCCCCCCACCTAGGAGCAGGACCCGCTACTGGCCACTTCGGGGGTGCAGTGTGGCCCATTGTGCCGGGGAAGGGAGGCAGCCTGCCTCAGCACCCCCGCTGGTCACTCTACAGCAAAGCGACTGAAGGCCTGACATTCCACCACCCAAGACGGGGTTGCGCCCTGCTCTTTGAAAACTCCTGCGCTAGGGTGTGAGTTCACACTCGCAGACAGGCAGCCAACACGGTGTTTCCAGGAAGTGAGCAGCTCCCCTCCTGAGGGAACAGCCCTGCCCTGTCCACAAGCAGCCAAAGGGGTCACTTCAGCAAGATGGCTCAAGCTGGTGATTAAACGCATTTTTGGCGCAGCCATTTCCATCCTTTCTAGCTTGACAGAGCAGATAGACTGCTCCATCTAAACAGAATGTGCCCCAAACCAGAGGCGACGAGGGGGGCAAAGAAGAGAAGGGGGGGGGCTTTTATTTTTCCAGCACCCCACTGAGCCAGGACCCGTGCACGTACATAACAAAAAGTTAGTCCCTGCCGCAGTACCTGTGCCAGCCTGCCTTTTGCAGAAACACAGCTCTATGCATGAAGGAGATTTAATCAGGAGAGGAGGAGGAGGAGCAAAAAACAGCCACACTCGCCTTTCATCTTGCCACCAGAGCTGGATCCTGCAAAACAGCTGAGCTGACGTTCAGGCAACTAAAATTTTGGACAAGAAATCAAAGCTCAGACTTCAGCGCTTACGCTAATCTCTGTCTATTCCAGATCATGGAGTGACCTTCCCTAGGACGAGATTATCCTCCGCTGACCCCGCTGTAGGATTCAGACACCCTCCTCGGAGGCATGGGACTACTGGACCTCAAGTCTGGTGGAGCCTGGCAAGTCCCACGTTCCTGTACCGCAAAGGGGGGCAGTAATTTTTTACCAGGGGGGCACTTCAGAAATTTCTGAAGTAGCCCCAGGCCGTACCAGAAGGGGCGGGGCCTCAAGCGGAAGAGGAGGGGCCAGGATATTTCCCTGCTTCCCCATGATTGGTCTGGGATGGGGGAGCACGTGAAGTCTTTGCCCCCTCTCCCAGAGGTTCCCCTCCAGGCAACTTCGCACGGTCCCCCCTCTGCTCCCGGGCCAAACAGGGCCTGGGGGTGGAGGAAACTTTGTGCAGCTCTCTCCACTCCCAGGCCCTAATTGGCCGGGGGAGTGGCAGGGCCTCTGCAGGCTGGATCAACCTGCTTGGCAGGCCGAATCCAGCCCACCGAGGCCCTTTCGTGCATCCCTGCTGTATCGGGAGGTGGTTCAGCCCACTGCGAAATGCCAACACTAAGGTTCTGACCTAGAACCAAATGTGGGAGGGAACACAGACATTAGCTGATCAGGCCATAATCTAATTGCAAGGGGTGGCGCGTCTGGCCCATACACAGTTTTGGCAGCTCACAATCAGTTGAGGGCATCCGTAACTTTCTTCCTCTCCCGGCATAGAAGGCAAAGTAATTCACAACCAGGCCAGCCCTACCGTAAGTGGCAAGATTGAGCTAATTGCCGCTGTTACCACCGAAATAACGACTAACGACCCATAGTTTGCATGCCCCATTCTGAAGCTCTGAGCAATCTGGTCCCATCCCAAAGACTCTATGGGGAAGGAGCAACTGAGACTGTCTTGTGACAGAGAATGAAACTGGAGGACTGGACGAAAACCAACGCACAAGGAGAGGAAGTGCAGAAGAGGCCAAAAAGTCAGAGGATGGCTGATGCTAGAACACATCTTGGGGAAACAAAAACAACAACAAAAAGTAGAAAGAGGTGCTTCCCACACAGATTCAAATTAGTACTCCAAGAGCCAAAAAAAATGCAGCAAAGATACACTAGAGGCTGTGGGCCTGCCCTTCTGTTTGCAAACTACGGCGGCTGCAGGAGTTTGGACTGAGTCATCTCACGCTGCTAAAAGGGAGAGGCAAGGCTGTGCTGGGCGTTGTGAGCAAAGGCAAAGCCCAAGCAACTCAGGTTGCTTAACTTTAAATGCTACCATGTGTGAAGCGTGGGAATGGACAGCAGGAAACTTGGGCCCAGTTCCCGCCTCAGTCAATGACTCAATGGGTAACGAGCCAAATCATGCACGCTCGCTCTGTGCCTCAGTTTCCCCATTTGGAAATGGAAGTGAGACTTACCCCACAGGATGTGAAGCACTCATTTGTCAAGTGGAAAATAACAGAGAGATGCAAAACTGTGGATGATAATGAATCCTGAATCACAATATAATATTACCTTATGGCTCAGGAGTAAAGCACTGCGGAGAATTGCTTACAGAATCTTGTAATTAAAATTCTCTTATTTAAGGCTCATTCCTATTAAGAATGTTTTCATAATTTTTGGCTGATCAGCATTCTGCAGCTTCTCCTCTGAATGCAATATTAAAGTATTAGTTCCAGTGTAGAATAAGATGAGAAAAAAAATCACATTTTTTCCTGAGGATAAAGCTAATGTCAGTGCTAAAGAATATTGGAACCACGCTGTATGTGTACTGTAGCATCACAGGTAATAATTTCTTGCTCTGTTATCTTTTTCACTGGCCTTTGTACACGTAAAATGTTTTCCTGTAGTTCCCATAGTGCAAACCAACAGTTCTTTTATATGCTACTAGGTGGCTGTGCCCGCTACACTCACTACAGTCATCTAACCACAGAGTGTGATAATGTCATTCTGTCGCCTGTCAGGAAAAGCTTTTTTATACATAGAGAGAGACAATAATGGGGGTGGACGGGAAGGTGGACAAGAATAAAATTTGAAAAAGCACTTAAGTGACTTAGGAGCCTGAGTCTCGTTTTCAAAAATACACTGACTTTTACAATGATTCAAGCACTCCTAGTGAGTATGCGCAGCCAACTACACATGCACCTAAGTGATGTACAAATGTCAGCAGATGAGTAATGTAACTTCTGTCGACCACAGTCTGTAGTGCAGACATTACCTCTAAAACTTAAAAGCCTAAGCCTCATGGCAAGTCAATAGAACTTAGGCTCCTAAATTACTTGGGTGCACTTGAAAATCTTACATCAAATCAAAAGTGCAGCTTGACTGAGAGATACCAATGATGCGCCCATATCCCAGGATCTGCAGCATCAAGGAGAAAAATACAGACAAAGACCCAACGGATTCCTTTCTCTCCCCATGGAGCAAATTGTAGGGAAAAACACAGTGATAATTCCAGAGTGTCCTACTGACTAATCTGCTAACAGCAGTGGACAGCCAAACCTTCTCATGATGCTAGGTCCCCTAATTAAGGACAATGCACCAGGATTAACAAAAATATGTCAGCTACCTAGAAACAAACGAATTAGACCGAAATAAATGATGCAACTTTGCTGGTGGAGAGTTCTGCCTGGAAAATGTAATTGATACTTTTCTTTTTAAAAAAATGGTACTTTCCACTTCAATAAAAACATCTTTGGCTTTTGGGAACATGAGCAACGTAAAGGCCAGTCACACCCCAAGGACAGCAGAGCTTAAGTGTTAGGAACTTAAGATCAGGGGTGGGCAAGAGAGCCTCCGCCAAGCAGGTTGATCCAGCTCGCGGACACCCTGCCACTCCCACACCCCCAGGCCAATCAGGCCCCAGGGCCTAGGGAGGGGGAAGCGTGCGAAGTCTCCTCCCCTGCCTGGGATGAGCGGCGCTTAGAGTGAACTGACAGCTGTTCCACTGGTTCACTCTAGGCACCAGACACCCCTTGCAGGGCAGCAACAGGGAGCGAGAGATTTCACGTGCTCCCCCGCCCCCAGGCCCTGATAAACCTAGGGGTGAAGGGAGAGTACAAAGTCTCCTCCCACCATCAGGGGCGGGCATGGATGCCTGCCTAGAGGGAAACGCCAGCTGTTCTGAACAGCTGGCGTTTCTCTCTATGGGGGGGCAAAGATTTCACATGCTCCCCCGACCCCCAGGCCAATCAGGATCTATGGGCAGGGGAGCACGGAAGTATTCTGGCCCTGCCCCTTTTGCCCAAGGCCCCGCCCCTTCCTGGGTAGCCTGGGCCCACTTCAAAAATTTGTGAAGTGCCCCCCCCCTTCTAAAATTATTGCCCACTCCATTCCGAGATGGAACTTTAGCAAAGAAATCAAAATATTCTCAAAAGAGGGCACCTGACTTGTGTCAAAAAACAGGTCACGCGGCATCCACTTTCGAGCAGAGGTGCAACATGCTGTACCTTTTTGGGAGCTGAGAAGCCCAGCTATTTGGACCAAAGTGGATCATGGCATGATGGGATCTGTAGTCTCACCAAGATGCCCTCACTAGTAGCATCTGTGAGCTGCATTTGGAATTCTATAGGTCAGGTGTGCAACAGCTGTATATCGGTGTCCCTGGATTACCTCTCCAGGGCACATCATTGTTATTAGCCAAAAGAATAATGCAAAACTAAAAGTAAAGAGACACTCTTGACTTAAACCTCTGTCTGAATTTTTTTAACCAACCAAAGTTACAAGTGACACTAAAGAGCACTGTAACGGAACGAGAGTAGGGAAATGACACTTTTCTCTGATCTGTTCACTTTGTGTACAGTGTCATTTTTTTCCTCCTGAAGGAAAGCCAGTTTTCCCTGTTGTTTGTGTGGGTCTTTCTCAGTGCAAGAGGAAACATCACTACAGAACATCCAAACATGTTGCTGAAGGCATCAGAAACTGGCACAAAGGATATGGGGCAGCTGCAGAACCAGGAACCAAATTTAATTCAGCTTTGGAAAACAACAAGATTTCAAGTTGAAGGGGGTCTCTGAGAATCCTGCTTACATTTCCATTTCTTACAAAATAAGTTATATCTTTGTCCGCAGTTACTAGGACAGTGCATGGTCACGCACATATAGAGCTTTCAGCTGGCTGTCATTAAAAAGTTGCAAAATTATTATAATTGATTATTTTGTACTTTATGAATCAGGTCCAGCAAAGATTATCGTCACATCTGTAAGTATAGCTCATCAAATAACGAGGACATGGCTCTGTAACACTCTGGTGAAAAGCAATTGGTGATAATTGTTGTCTTCCTGTAACAGTTAGAAATGTAATAACTGCAATTTACAAGGGTATTAATGCCTTCAGACTTTCTGGTGACATAGATAGGGTTATATGGAGAGTTTATTCAACAAAGTTATATAAACTGTAGACATACACACAATTATATGCATGTTACATATATTTTTATATGTATGTGCATATTATATATTGATATCTAGTTGCCTAAGTACATCTTCTCATCTGTATCATCACAAGCTCTCCTTGTGATATCCACACACTCTACATTTATGAAAAAGGGCCCTAAATACCCTGGGGATTGGGAGTTAGACTGGAAATATTGAGTGTCTCAGAAGACCAGTGTAATGGCATCAACACTATTCCTCTTGTGGATTCAGGGGCAGCAAGACAGATGGAACCCTGGCTCTCAAGGTGGGCTGGCCATAACACCATGGATTCTGTTGTTGCCAGGATGGTCTTGTTCAGAAATTGAACTGAAAAGTCGGAGAAATAGAAGATGTTCCCCTACGTTTCTCCTCCACCTTTCTCTGCATTTTTTTCCTTCTCCCTCCCTTTCATGGATGGGACAGACTTTTAACAGTCCCTCAAGTGGAAAAATCACAAGAATCCTTGTGGGTAACAATACAAAAAATAAATCACATTTTTACATTTCTATAGAACCTTTCATCAGAGGATCCCAAAATCCTTGATGCAGAAGGGGAAGTATCACTAGTGTCCCACATTAAACATGGAAACAGAGACACAACCAAGTGACTTGGCCAAAATAAGATTAACCCTCACTGTTTACTTCTCTAACCATTGGGCCGTGCATCTACCTTCCCCCCCACCCCTCCTGAATAAAAATTGTAAGGGGAAAGTGATTGTACCAGCCCTGACTTTCTAGAAAACCCAAAGGCACTGTTTGGGAAGCCCTAGGAGAGGCATAAATTAATTAATATTAATTAATGTATTTATTTCACCAAATTGGGTCCAAAAAAGAGCCACAGAAAAATGTCACTGAAATCTTGTACACAAGCATTTGTTTCTCTGGAAGAAGGCATGAGAAGGAAGATGAGCAATAGATCTGGTAAAGGTTTTAACTCATGCCAGTAAAATCCCAGAGGCGACTTGCCAAATGCATGTGATGCGGTGCTGTGGTACACACTTTATGCGGGTTTATCTGGGTACACACGTTCTGCACACACACAAGTACATAAGTATGGTACATGCCATGTAAAAAGGTCAATTAACTTATTTACTGAAACCAATGTTCCCTCTCATTTTTTTCCATCCATGTGTGGAATAAGTTTTGTTATGTGCATTGAGGCATGTGCAGATGTGCACCACCAGTAGAAACGCACGCTGTGGGTGCTCTGCTAATCAGCTGGACGGCCTCTGAATCTCTCCTGTGTGGCCGCCCAAGAGCTCAGCTTACAGGAAAAACTGAGACCGCAGTTAAAGAACAGATCCCAGGTGAAAAATCATACTTACTATCCTGTCACAATGGGTGCATCAGTCAATTTCAGTTAGCCGCCCCACGGAGGAAAAGGCTATGGCAGAGAAGCACTTGATTTGGACTCTTGTTTGGCAGCAGTGCCTGCTAGGTTAATTATTCCTCCCTCCCCTTCTATGTTAACATCTGTTCCTGGCAGCAGCGAGTGACAATTTGTGACCTGCACCAAGCTGTTTAAGGACACCAGAGATCTGTTTTGGCAGTGACCCTAATCTACTCGCTGGATTAGTGAAAAGTGTCAGGTCTGGAACACCGCAGTCGCCCATGTAAACGAGGAGAGGGGGTTGAAGTGTTGTAAGGGCCAGACCCCATTCGGGAGGGCAATGGTATTGTATAACACAGCATATGTTTCAACAAACTGCCACGTAGGAGAACATTCTCCGCCTTCTCCTAACACTGCTGTGACTCCAAAGGCCGGAGTAGCTATTTTAGGCTCCACGTGGCCAGGGCCACTCTCCTGTCACGGAATTGTAACGGGAAATCGACAAGTCACAAGCAAAGGCCAACGATCAGATTTTACTTGCCAGTGAGTGCTAAGTCATGGGCCCTCTTATTCCCTCCCCCCACACCGAATGGGAATGAATTTTTTTATGTACACCAGTGGGGAGGGGCTGTGCGATCACAGAGGTGACATGTGGCACATCACTGGCATATTGGTGCACACGGTGCTTTTTTTTGTAAGGAAAAAGGTGCTGGTACTCCAGGCTCAAACTTGTTGAGAGGAAAAAAAAAACAAAAACAAAAAAGCCCCACCACGCTGGGGTCCAAAATGCAGTCGCAGCCCCTTTAAGAGCCAAAACACGGTGCTGGGAGCCAGAAAAGAAAAATGCCTCACATCCCAAGTAGGCTTCCGTCACCCCAGGAAAACAGGTGTCAATACACCCGGGGGACATTCCTTTTCTCTGTATTGGGAAAATAGGTGACGGTACACCATTCCGGGCAACTGTCACAAAAAAAGCAGCGGGTGCACATAACAAAATGCATGTGGCAGGAGTGGGGCCAATGGGTTCTGAGTGTGGGAGGGAGCTCAGGGCTGGGACAGAGAGCTGGGGGGCAGGAGTGTGAGGGCTCTGGCTGTAGGCTTTAGGGTAGGGCAGGGGTTGAGGGCTAGAACAGAGGGTTGTGGTGCAGAGGCTCTGGCCTGGGGTGCAGGCCTTAGGGTGGAGCTAGGGAGGAGGGGTAGGGGTGCAGGAGGGGGCAACAGGAGAGGGCTGGAGGTTGGGGTGCAGGAGCGGGTACAAGCTCTGGGCTGGGGGGTGGTCTTTGGGGTGGGGCTGGGGATGAGAGGTTGGAGTGCAGGAGGATATTGGGGCTGAAGGAGAGCTCAAGGTGGGGCAGGAGCTTGGGGCTTATCTGGGTGGTTCCTGGGGAAGACAAGGAGGGCCCCTTTTCCCCTGCCATGGGAGCTCGGTGCTCAGTCCAGTGAGGAGGGGCAGCTTCAGGCCTTGGGGAGAGATGTCTTAAGGACCTTAGGTCCTGAGGGATGGTGATGGTCATGGAAGGCTGCGCCCCCAGATGAGGGAGGAGCTGCAGGAGGGAGGGTGCCAGGACGACATCTCTGGGGACCAAAGTCCTCTCTCTAGCCAGAGAAAAGGGACAGCGCGGGCAGAGAACGCTCCCTCCACTTGGCCCTGCCGCCAAGGCTCCTGACTTGACGGGGCCACTTCTCTCAGCAGTACCACCACAGTGCCACGGAGCTTGCATCACGCACGCTCGCGCCACTGTGCAACCGCAGAACAAACACCTACCGCTGTGAAACTGAGTCAGGTTCAAAGCCAGTGGCCCTTTGGGCTCCTATGTGTGGCCCGCAAGACATTTTGTTTGCTGCTGCACGCAGGGTTGCCAGATCCTGCTGGTTGTCAGCCACGTTGTTTTTGAAACTTAAAGCTAGGGCACATTGAGGGGAGGTGCGGGCTGGCTGCACACAAAATTGTGAGAGACGGGAGCTCCCTCAGCTGCCAAGCCCAGCGCTGCTGCGGTTCAGTCGGCACATCCCGCATATTCCAGGGATGCCAGCGCAGGCAGCAAAACTACCCTGTCCCGGGAGACCATCGTGGTTATGATGCTCTTACACCCCACTGAGATGAAGGAGGGTCACTTGGGTGGTCCACTCTCTAGCTTTGCTAGCCCATTGGTGTTCAAAACTCTTCACCCAGGAGCATTATTAAGGCCTGGCCAAGCAATCCCTATGCTTTCTCTTCAGTTCTTAAGGCCTCCTCTTTGTCCGTCTGCTATGTACATTGGACAAACGTCTCAGACGCTTCGCCAAAGGATCAATGCCCACAAAACAGATATTAGACAGGATCACAAAGAAAAAACAGTTTCTTGCCATTTCAACCAGAAAGGACATTGTCTCAACGACTTGATTACTTGCATCCTGCTTCAAAGGCCTTTTAAGACTACACTTGAAAGAGAATCCTCTGAACTGTCATTCATGCTCAAATTCGACACTTTACACTTAAGTTTGAATAAAGACTCTAATTATCTTACCCATTACAAAGATAGCTTCCCCAATTATCACCTCTAATATCATTAGCACACAGACATTTACCTCCCCCCATTCCCCTTCTGTTCTGAAATTTGATTTGTCCTTTTCAGGTGTTCATTTTTTTTAATTGTATCCGTTAGTATATATGGTTGTGACTATTTTCTTCCACTATTTGATCTGAGGAAGTGGGTCTGGCCCACGAAAGCTCATCACCTAATAAACCATCTTGTTAGTCTTTAAAGTGCTACATAGTCCTGTTTTTTGTTTCTCTGCACCAGTATTTCTCCAAGTGGTCCATGAAACCACTACGGGAAACCTGTTAACTGGCTGTGCTGGTTTGTTTACTTACCGGCCCTGCAGCCACAGAGCCTCGCGGCTCCTATTAGCTCCATTTCGCCATTTGCCACCAAGGGGAGCTGTGGGAAGTGGCGTGGGCCGGGCTGCTGCTTCCTGTGGCTCCCCTTGGCTGCAAACAGCAAAACAGAGCCAATAGAAGCCGCGAGGCTCCATGGCTGGTAAGTAAACAAACGGGTGCGGCCAGTTAACAGGTTTCCCAAAGTGGTTTCGTGGACCACTTTGAGAAACACTGGTCTACTCAAAAAAGAAGATAGCCGCTGCTGCGATCGATCATCCGGAGTTCAATTTAGCAAGTCTAGTCAAGACTTGTTAAATCAAACTCCAAGGGCACCCTCGCTGTTGTCTGGTATGCCTCCTTTTGCAAGGAGTAAGGGAAACCAGTGGGAGCTTTTGTTTCCCACTGTGGGGATGCTGTCAAACTCTGCTGAAGGTAACCAACCCCAGATATTCTACATCGCTGGAGTTGCGCACCGTAAGCCGAGCTGCCAGGTCTAGCTTAGACCTGGCCTAAGAGTGCAAGCACTTTCAAACAGGGATCGTACCTTCCTTTATGCAGGTACAACCCCAAACTCATTACGTGTGCGATAGGAAACAAACTAGAAATAAACCGCAATTATACAAATCCACAGCATGGGACAAAGGTCGTTCACATCTGAGGCATCGCAACCTCAGCAATGGCTCCCTAAATTACTCCTTGTGGGATAATGGCTTGACAGATACAGACTTTTTAACATTTAAAACAGACAAAAGGAAAAAAATGCTTAAAAAGCTGTTTCCATTTTGTGAACCTGTGTGTCAGCCCCATCTTCCGTGGTTAAGACAATGTGCACATCAATGACCCATCCTATGGGAGACAAACAGCGGGTGGATTTTTTAAAAGAGCGGGGCCATGTTACGCCACAGATCATACTGCATTTGAAGACAAACGTACTAATGGAAAATTCATCCTGGCTGTTCCAGCCCCCCGGAAGGAATCTTCCGCCATGTTAAGAATCCTACACCAGGCATGGGCGATATGTGTGGTTGGAATTTTTCTTTGTTCGTTGTTCCGTGGCTGCTTTTGGACTCAGTCAGGTGTTGGTCAGTGCTCAAGCCAGATTGAGAGATCAAACGTATGAGCTGTCTGATGCAATATGGAAAGCCGTTTCCTCACATCAACGAATATGTGAGTTAACCAACGGGAAGGCAACTATTCTCAAATGTAACAATGACAGGAAGTCGAAGGTAGCCAAATGCAGACTGGAAATAAGGCACACGTTTTTCCCAGTGAGAGTAATTAACCACTGAAACAATTTCCCAAGCGCCGTGGCAGATTCTCCCAAACTGACCATTTTAAAATTGAGATCAGATGTTTTCTAAAACATCTGTCTGAACTAGTTCTACGGCTCTGTTTGACAACAGGTCGGGCTAGATTATCAACATAGTTCCTTCTGCACTCGGAATGTATAAAACGATATTGTAACTATAAGCTCATACCACAAACATATGCGTCAGGAATGAATAAAAATGACTGCCCCAACTATTAAAGCAACCATTAAGAGCAGGTTGGATAGACATCTAATAGGGATGATCTAGACAGTGCTTGGTCCTGCAATGAGGGCAGGGGACTGGACTCGATGGCCTCTCGAGGTCCCTTCCAGTTCTAGTGTTCTAGAATTCGATGAACCTTAGTGAACTTTGCATGAACTTAACAGAACCATAGTACAGGATTTCTCAGAGGGATTGACCTTACTCCAATGGAGCCCCCGACATCACAGCAGAATCCGTCTGGACCACACGATGGTGGAGCAGAGGTGAACATCTTTGGACCTAGTCATGAAAGATGCTGAGTGTCCCCCTCCCCCATAGCAATGAACTGAAAAACCTCAAGGGATTTGCCCTTTAATCTCTAGGTCCCGGATGCTCTGTTGATATAAACTGGGCTAGCTTCACTGAAGTCAATGGAGCCATGCTGATTTACATGAGGTCAGATGAACATAAGAATGGTCAAACTGGGTCAGACCAAAGGTAATAATCTAGCCCATTATCCTGTCTTCCAACAGTGGCTCATGCCAGATGCCCTAGAGGGAGTGAACAGAACAGGCAATCATCAAGTGATCCCTCCCCTGTCACCCACTTCCAGCCTCTGACACCATTCCTACTCATTATGGCTAATACGTATTGATGGACCTAACCTCCATGAACTTATCTTGTTCTTTTTTGAACCCTGTTAAAGCCCTGCTCTTCTCAACATCCTCTGGCAAGGAGTTCCACAGGTTGACTATGTGCTGCATGAAGTAAAACTTCGTTTTTTGTTTTAAACCTGCTGCCTATTCATTTCATTTGGTGAGCCCTCGTTCTTATGTTATGGGAACAAGTAAATAACTTTTCCTTATTGACTTTCTCCACACCAGTCATAATTTTATAGACTGCGATCATATCCCCCCTTAGTCTCTTATTTTCTAAGATGAACAGTCCTAGTCTTTTTAATCTCTCTTCTTGGGACCCATTCCAAACCCCTAATCAGTTTTGTTGCCCTTTTCTGAACCAGATGCTGGTTGGAGGAGCTAGATCCTTCATTTCTTGTGCATATAAAACTCCCATTGACTCCACTGGAGGATCATCCCCTAACTCTCACCGTCCAACTATATCATGCTTTTAACTCAGGGTACCAAACTCCTGCTCCGTATGTACAGATCAGTGGCTTTAAAAATGCCAGTTTCTCCTTGCTCTCTGAAACGTGGCGATTACAAAATACCCTAGTGCATGAGCACAGCCTGTGGGTGCTGGGAGCCTCCAACCTGTATGGTAAAATCCAGGCTAATTAGATGAGATGGACTCAATGGATCAGGTCAGGTAAACAACATGAAGAGGCAGCCCTTGGCACATGAATGCTGGCCACATGAAGGAGGCCTGCTAGGAACAGAGTCTGATCGGGTATGTTTTATAAGCAGTCATTTTTCCAGGAGTCATTGCACAATGAAAAGTAACAGGGTCATGTCGGCACTTTCAAAAGGTAGGGAAAGAAAAAATGTAGCTATCAGATTAGCTCATTTTCATGCATTTTGATTAGTGATTCAGCTGTGGTGGGACAGGAGCTTAATGAGCTTGGTTCATTACAGAAGAACTATATAGGGAAGGCCAAATTTAGACTCGGGGCAGTGAGTTCACTGAGAATCCTCCTGCCGGGATGAACTCGGCTTGCAGTATTAGTCAAACACAGGAAGACCGTCTGCCGTAGGGCCTGGTCCAGCTCTCACTGAAGTCAGTAACAAAACTTACATTTACTTCAGTGTGACAGGACGGAGTCCATAGGCCAGTGGTTCTCAAAGCGTGATCCATGCACACGAAGGGTCCACAACCATCTGGCAGGAGGGACACAAGCACGGGGCTTCCCCCCCTCCCTTGCAGCAGGGAGGCTGCACTGGCGCTCTAGCCCTGAACCCGCCCATGAAGCTGGAGCACCAGGCCAGCTTCCCACTGCCAGGGAGGGGGGGAAGGGGCTCGTGGAGGTTTTCCCCACTGCTCCCCTTGGCTGGAATCGCGGCCAATGGAAGCAGCAGGGGGCGGAGCCTGAGAGCAGCAGGAGGCGGGGAGCCAAGTAAGCACCTCCCATTTCCCTCATGCCCAGACCTCATACTCCCATCCCTCACCCACCCAGGACCCCCCCACCCTCAGCCCACTCCTGTACCCAACCTCCTGTCCAGACCTCACCCCCCCATCCTCTCCTCCACCCATTTTGCAATCATGGGTGGTTGGCTGGTCCGCAGAAAGCTCTGCCTTGAGTGGGGTGGGCTGAGGGCCAAAATGTTTGAGAACCACTGCCACAGACACACAGTGTGAATTTCATCCCTGTGTGCGTCCACGCACCCTTTAAGCCTTCATCTGAGCGTTTCAGTGGGCTACGAAGTGGTGTCCAGGTTTTGGTCCTCTAGCCTGTGTGGGGAGGAATGCCTCATCCAGCACCACTGTTTCTAGGCTCTGATCACACGGTACGAATGGTAATTTAAAACAAACAAAAAAGTGTTTCAGTATAAACTGAAAAACTCGGGTGCGTGGGCAGAGCTAAGCACTGGAGCCATCATCAAATTCATTTGCCACTAAGCAAAAAGATCCCTCATGTCAACTCACGCCAAAGGTGTCTCCCCAGGCCACGCAGCTACGCAATCAGCGAAAAGGCTGACGACCAACATTTCTGAGCTGCACTAATCTGACCTCCTTTGAATTATATTTGTACTGATTTGCCCCCAGGTAGCAAGTCACGCAGCTGCACAATACTGCGGCTGGGTAATGTGCGGTAATAATTCGTTCACCTGAAACGATGCAAGTAATTTTTTTCCACTTTAAATTTATGAGAGAGGTTCGGCTGGAATTCTCTGAGCTCTGATTACAGAAGTAAAAAAACTAAAAGTAATTGATAAGCAGCATTCTGATTGTCACCAATTCACATGGACAAACTTGATTCATAAGCAATTGTCTGCCTCCGGTGGGAAGTTGGGAATCCTATCTTTCATTTATTATTTGTAATATGGGAACATTAGTCCACTAAGATCAGGGCAGCATACAAATAACAGTAGTACAGGTTGAACCTCTCTAGTCTGGCACCATTGGGACCTGACAGGTGCCAAACCAGAGAATTTGCCAATCCATGGGAGGTCAATATTGTCTAGCTGCATTACCAACACGTCTACTGCTTCCTGCACTCTTAGATGACATGTAGGAGTAAATTAGAGCTAAATAACAGCACAGAACACTGAGAGCCAAGATTGGTGGCTGTAAACAAACTTTATGGGACCGTGGGAAATTTGGCCACATCCATAATTAAATTCCTGCCAGACCATGGAGGTTGCTGAACCAGAGTGTGCCAGACTAGAGAGTGTACACCTGTAGATAAAAGATTCTATTTACATTGTAAACAGAAAAGACATGGGGGAACCAAAGCACAGAGAGCTGAAGGAGCCTGTCTAACATCATACAACAGTCAATGGTATGGCACATCGCAGGCGGAAGTTTATGGCGCCCACACGGGTGGTCTCTCGTGTTAGGGTTAAGACACTATTTGAATTGGCTCAGTAATATGAACTTGGGCTGCTAACCTAAGCTAAAAGCAGAATTTCCCTGTCTTCACTGCTATTTTAACCTCAAGACTGAATAGCATCTGGGCAGCTGCAGTACAAGCTGCTCCCACCACAGGAGTTTTGCACCTCAGGTTTTGCACCCAACTTCCCTGCTAAACTACCAGCCTAGGTCCCAGCCTCTGGGCAGCCTCTCTGGGGTCCCACTGCCCGCTGTGTCCGCGGTCCAGACCATCGGCTCTGCAGGCTCTATAGCCTCTTGGGGTCCCAGTGCTGGCCCCGGGCTCCGCAGCCGTCTCTAGCTGTGGCTAGGTTGCCAGCTCTCCCGGACCAGAGTCCATTTGCAACAATGGCGTCCAGGGCATCTGGTCAAGTTGGCAAACCTAGGTGTGACCCCATCCTGGGCCACTGAGGGGCATGAGCAGCTGTTGAGAGGGAGGGGCTCAGCTCAGCACTCTAACCCTAAAAATATTTCCAACACTACTGGCTCCCACTGTGTTCTGTCAATGTGTCTCAATCAGGATTTGGCGGAACTAACGCTAGGGTATTTCAGGGTCTCTATCCATGTACTGCCTGACTTCTCTGCGAGCCAGCTATTCCCAGCTGGAGGTGTGTGGTTTGATGTGACCCCTTGCCTCTAAGGAACTGGATTGAGGGAACAACAAATACTATTTTAATTTTAATTTTGGAAAGGGGGGGGGGAAATGACTCTCTGGCCAGCTGATTTATAGCAGTTCTATTGAATCAGGCTCTTCCTGTGACCAGTGCTTTGAGTAAATCATTCATATAAATCTCCAAACATATAGGGCTACAACCAAAATCATACTGAAAAAAAGTCAGCTTCTGCAACAGAAATCCAACTGATGATCACATGTAGGCCTAGAACCGGCAGGCAAATTCCATACCAACTTAATCCCTATACAAGCCCACTGACTTCAATGGTTATAACTCAGGACAGAACTTTTAAGTCCTGACTTTCCATCTGTCCCAAAGCACAAATAACTCCCAATCTTCTCCTCTTTTGCCCCTTCCCAAGTTCAAAGATAGCAAAGAGATCAGTTTGGTATTGCCGGTTTATTCTGTAACTTTCCATCTGTTTTATGACTAATCTCCACCAAACCAGGAACTGGCAGACATCTTTTGTGAATAATAATCTAAGCCAGCTCCCTCTAACCATAAACGTTCCCGTGGTTTGCCTGAGTCTTAGTATTTGTCTATCTAAGACATTTTTATAGCACCCACTATCATAGTGTTTAAGCACTGTCCGCAGTAATTTAAATCTGCATGTCTTTGCCCATTACGGACTTCACCATGGGATTCTACTCTCTGCCTCTCCGGGGAGTTCAGCTCAGTCTTATTTTTTATAAGCAGGTTGCTCTTTAGTTCGCACTGGACTTTGGTTGGAGTGGGAAAGCTTTGGCAAATAAACAGGGCTTGCAGTGGGCTCTGAAATTTGTCAGGCTCTGTGACTCAGTCTGTAACCACTGCTCAGTTTGAGAACTGTCCTGGTGCCCTGGTGTTACTAAGCACTTGAAACTTTTTTTAAAATAACGTGCAGAAGAAAATAACCCATGAAACTGGAAAGGGTTCATATACAATGGCGATGAGCCTGATTTGAGAACACATCTAGAAGGGAAACAGAGCCTTGCTTACGAGGGCCTCAAATATATCCCAGCAAAGATGCTAGCAGGTTGTGTCTAGACTGGCCAGTTTTTCCAGAAAATCAGCCGCTTTTCCGGAAAAACTTGCCAGCTGTCTACACTGGCCGCTTGAATTTCTGCAAAAGCACTGACTTCCTACTGTAAGAAATCAGTGCTTCTTGCGGAAATACTATGCTGCTCCCGTTTGGGCAAAAGTCCTTTTGTGCAAAACTTTTGCGCAAAAGGGCCAGTGTAGACAGCTCTGATTTGTGTGCCGCAAAAAAGCCCCGATCGCGAAAGTGGCGATCGGGCCTTTTTTGCGCAAATCCGCGTCTAGATTGGCACGAAAGCTTTACCGCAAAAAGTGCTTTTGTGGAAAAGCGTCCGTGCCAATCTCGACGCTCTGTTCCAAAAATGCTTTTAACGGAAAACTTTTCCATTAAAAGCATTTCCGGAAAATCATGCCAGTCTAGACACAGCCACAGTGTTTCCTGGGGGGATGGGAGCAGGAGAGAAATCCTTCCAACACGGAAGATGCTCAGAAACAAAACTCCTACTTGAGTGAGAATCTTGACTATGCTTTGTCTCCTCTCTAGGCTCCAGTTACAATTTATGTGCCTATTGGCCACTAAGACAGTGCCCTATTCAACACAGCTAGAGAAAGGTTCAATTCCACATTTTCACTTAGCCCAATGGACTAGCAGAGCACCCACAGCTGGCAGCATCTGTTTCTACTGGTGGTGCACATCTGCACATGCCTTGGCGCACAGGACAAAATATTTTGCACACAGTTGGAAAAAATTGCCAAGGTTCTTCAATTTTTGACAGAAGGGAGCTTGGTCCCCCAAGCTCTCAGTGGGCTTCACTGCAATTATGTTAGGAACTTAAATAAACACTAATCATACTTCCTCCAAAACGTCTTTTATCACAGCCCCTCAAAGCATGTTACGTATATTGAACATCGCACAACCTGTATGAATTAGGAATCCATGTTACTGCGGAGTAAACTGTGGCACAGAGAAGGTTCAGTGGCTTGCGGAACAAACGAGCGGCAAAATGAGTGGCCACAACAATCCTTAGGCCCAGTCAGCTGCTCTAACCACTAGGACACAGTCCCTCCCACTGAAAGCACTGAAGCCAGGTGGTTTGCCTAGAAACAACTATCATGCGTGTAGGTTTTTTTTTTTTTTTTTTAAAGATTACTGACTTCCAACTGTGTTCAGCCCAATTTCCGTTGTGCAATCGTTTTAATAGCAGAAAGCCACATGTGTTGTTGCAGATCAACAAACCCAACTTGGAGGATAAATTAAAATGACAGATATATGGGGTGTTCAGAATTTTACTGTCTGATTTATCTGATGTGACGCAGACACAAATATTTAAATCCAACCAAGGAAACAAGTAGGCTCGCTTCCAAGACGTTCCAGCTGGACCCAAAGGGGAAAAAAGTCTTTTGCCAGAAAAGAGGCTTCAAAATTAGCCCATTACACTGCTTGAGGGCATAAAAAATCCACTAGCTGCAACTTACGAGCTGGCAAGACTCACTTATATTAGGAGGGATTAATTTTACAAGAAGGTTTTTTTGAGGGGGGGAGGTGGTGGCTAGAAGTTCAGTGTTCTTGTGCTTAACTATTTTACTAGATCGAGAATTACAATTTTTCAACTCTCCCTTTTACAAAATCCCATGTCCCACTGGAGAGAAACACGTGTCAAATCTGTTAAGGGATATGCACTGGGATTCTGGGTGCTATTTGTGGTACTCAAGAACGAGAAGAAAGAGAAGAGAGCGGGGAGGAGAGGAACAGAGGAAAGCAATTTCTGAGACTCAAAGTGCAGTAGGTAAATTCACTGTTTGTATCAGATATGTAGGTACATTCACTCAAGCTATGTCTTCACTGCCAAAAAGGAGTGTAATACAGGACAATGTAGCACTTTAAAGACTAACGATGGTTTAAATTTTTTTTAATTGTATCCTTTGGTATATATGGTTGTGACTATTTTCTTCCACTATTTGATCTGAGGAAGTGGGTCTGGCCCAGGAAAGCTCATCATCTAATAAACCATCTTGTTAGTCTTTAAAGTGCTACATAGTCCTGTATTTTGCTTCAGCTACACCAGACTAACAGGGCTACATTTCTATCACTATTCAAAAAGGAGTGTGTTTTTCTAGCTTGACATAGCTAACAATGTAAAATCCTAGAGTGTAAAGGGGGGGAGCAATGCTGCAACCCTCTCTGCCATGGCTAAGGCATGGGTAGTTTTCATAGTTGGGCTCAACCCTACACTGGAGTCTAATTTTACCTAAATGTAGCTAACAGATAAACACACTGACATTTTTACAGCATGATAGCCATCTTGGTATAAAGCCACACCTGTTCTTTTGCAACCAAGGCCTGGCCTAACCGACTGCCGACTTTTTTTTTTTTCATATCCACAGACGCGAACGCCCTTTGCATCCCACATTGCAATTTTTTTTTCCGGGGAGGGGAGGAGTTAAACTTTACAATAATCAAACCTAGATCCCTGGCAAAAAGTCAGGAGCTGGGGGAACGTGGGGCCCCACGTGTTTAAAATCCAAACGCGATTTCGTTTGTAAACAGCCAGCCCCCGGGAGCCTCTGCAACCCCCAACCTGCCTTGCTGGGGGGCTGGACACCGAGCAAGAAACTGACCAGCTTCTTTTCCGGATGCAAAGCGGACACGCCCCTGGATTGGGGCGTTCATACCCCCTCGGCTTTGCACAGAGCAGCTGCCCCCCACCGGCCCCCCAGGTAGCGCTGCAAAGCGAGGGCGGGGGCGGCCGCCCCGCAGCGCGCCCGCAGATACAGCGGCGCCATGTGCGCGCTGCACACGTGGAGGGAGCCGGGCAGGCGAGCGCAGCTGGGCGGCGCCGCGCGGTCACGGTGACCTTCTCCCCCAGCGCCCGGACTCGGCGGGATCGGGCCCCTGCAAGGAGCGCGCGCGGCCTTGGGCCCCCTCTGCTCGGACCCCTCCGCCTCCCCCACCAGGGCAAGCCGCCTCCCCCACCAGGGCATCCAAATGAAACCCCGCCCCCGCCCTCAAGCCTCCACGAGCATTGGGGGGCTTGGTTGGGTTTTTTTTTTAATCTGCTCAGCCATGGCCCTGGGGTGGGTGGGGCGAGACGCGAGGGGGTGGGGGTAAACTTGGTGGGCGGTGTTTCTGGAAGAAGAGCAGCAAGGGGTCTCTGTGGAGCAGGAGGATGCCTTGTGGCCCCCCTTAGAAAGGGACGCGCCTGAGCGAGCCCTCAGCAAGCAGCAGCTGGGGACAGAAATAATAGCCGTCCTGTGTCTAGAGCCCTGCGTGGACACACATAGGGTAGCCAGATGGCTTAACAAAAAATACCGACAACCCCCCCCCCCCCCCGCGCAAAAAAAAGCAGGAAAAATTTCTGTTGAGGAAAAAAAGGGGGGAGACCACTTGTTGAGCAAAAAAAAAAAAAAAAAAATAGCGCTGCGCCTTTAAATGGCCCCATGCTCCTCATTCTCCCGCCCGACGCAGCAGGGGAAAATTTACCGAGGGAAACAGGAAATACTGGACATTTCACATGTCTGCTATTTTCTGGTTTTGTTATTGGACAGGGGACCCGAATAACAGTCCGGATGACAATCGGACACTTGGCAACCCTAGACACAAAATGCATATCTGTATCTGCATCCGTAGCTGCAAAAATAAGACACAGATATCCACATCTGTGGACGCAGGTACCCATGGATATAAAGCGGGTATCCACAGATTTGCAGGATGCTAGATACAAAATTGGTATCCGCATTCGTATCTGCAAAAATGAGCCACAGATATTGGCCTCTACATCCGCAGATGCAGCTATAAAGTGGATAGCTGTGGATGGGACAGGGGGACTGTAGCAGCAGGTGTGACAGCATTACATTGAAGGATCCCAAAAAGATGTACAGAGACACACCTGTATTGTGGTCTATCTTTTAGCTATATATCAGGTTGCAGAAACACCCCATAGCAATTTAGAAGAGGAAGTCAAAACTGTATCCAGCTGAAACTGAAGAAGTTGCGCATCTACTTCCCGAACTCGGTGGTAGGCACCAGTTGTATGCAGCAAGACTATCAGAGCTGAAATTCAGTTACCAGGCGATAGGAAGATTTTCACAATGGATGGTCCTGGGGATTCAGGGAGGGGAAATCACCTTTGACTGCATTTCCCGGTGCTTTTTTGTGAAAAAGGCCTGGGGAATCTCAAGGGACTACAAGCAGCTGAAGCCTCGGTTTCACGTTTCACTCTAAAGATGGCTCAGCTAGCAGCACAATGACCCTTGACAACATGCTGGAATTCAGATTCACTACTGACTCAGCGTGTAACCTGTTGAACCACTCCTATTACTTCTGAGAGCACCCAGGTGATCTTGGGGTTTCCCACCCAAGTCCTAATCCAGCCTGACCTGGTTTAGCTTGAGATATCTTCCCACACCATAGCATGAGGTCACTGTATGGGGAAGAGTTAAGCAAGACGCAGTAGCAGGAATATACCTGCCTCGCCCTCTCAGCCCAGCACGAGGCTCAGATGTGGCTATCTATAAACGCCCCGGTGCTGCTTCTACGGAGAGGAACAGGCCCTGGCACTGCTGTTCCAATGTAGTGATCGGGGGGGGGGGGGGACCTCTACGGATTCCTCCGAGGCAAATTCAATTACCCAGAGACTCACACACGACTTCAAATGTGAGTCCCTTGATTTAAAAAGAACTAGCCCCAGACTCTGTCTGCTCAGTGCAAACACCAATTCACCAGCTTCACCCCCTCATCGCCCAGGAAGGGCTAACAGGCAGTCCCACCCACGAGCAGAGAGATGTTCATTACTCACTCCAGCCATGGTCCAGAGGCTGTAGGAGCAACTTTCTGCTCTATTGGTTTTGACTTTGGGGGTTGAAATGGGGAAGAGGGGAGAAGCAAGAGCCACTGGAGACTTTCTGGGAGGGAAATGACATATTCATTTTCCTCAGTGCCCAAAACGTGACACACTTAGACTGCCAGCTTCCAACTAGCTCTGCGGAATCCATCCACCATAAAAGGTTTTCTTATCAGCCCGGGAAAAATCAGACTTCTCAGTGCCGTAGGAATCTGGCTGTAGAAGCGTTTTTCAAAAGGAAAGTACAGAATTGTCAGTCTCCTGCTTGTAACCACCCAAATTCAAAATATCGGACAGAAATGATTCACTAGAAATGAAAGCATCTAACCCAGAGGTTTTCAAACCACAGGTCGAGACCCAGGACTCGGTTGTGGAATGTCGGGGGCTGGGTCTCGTTGCTGCAGGGGGATCAGGTGACCAGTGGGGGCGCTAAAGCAGCTCTCTGCCTGTCCTGGCACCGCAGACTGTGCTGCACCCCAGAAGCGGCCGCTAGCAGGCCTGGCTCTTAAGTGGTGGTGGGGGGTGAGGGGAGAGAGCGCACAGGACTCCGGACACTGCCCCTTCCCTGAGCACTAGCTCCGTACTCCTGCTGGCTGGGAACCTGCCGCTGGCTGCTTCTGGGGGCAGCATGGTCTGCGGTGCCAGGAGAAGCAGGAAGTCGCCTTAGCCCCCCCCAGTGCACCACTGAACAGGAGCATCTCAAGGTAAGCCTCTCTTGGCCCATCCCTGACCCCGTGCCCCAAAGCCAGAGCCCCCTCCCACAGCCCAAAGCTGGTCTAACCAGTCCTGTCTGCAACACGGCTGCACCCACAGAACTGCAAGGGCAATCCTGCTTGGCTTTCCTCATCCAGGCTCAAATCCTGTCCCTTGGCACTAGGGATGGGAAATCTTGTTTAACTGGGATTATACAAAATGTTTAACTGGTTAACCAATTAAAGGGCAGGAGCAGGGGGCCTCTCCCCACCCAGTTACAGGCAGGGGTTGCTCTAGCCTGGTCAGAACAGCCCCTGCCTAAGGGGCCTGTGGGCCTGCTATGGGCAGAGGCTGCTCCAGTTGGGACATGGGAGAAGCCCCTGCCTGTGGTGGGCCCCCTCTGGGGCTGGACCAGTCCCCTGCCTGCAGCAGGCAGGGAGCTGTTCCAGCCCCACTGGTTAACCTTAACCGGTAAGCGTCGCCCGTTAAGGGTGAGGCTCACTGGTGAAATCTTCACATCCCTACTTTGCACAAACGCAAAGTGTATAGGCCCTGTGGGAGTTCACCTGTCCAGTACTACAACCATCTACAACCACCGTGTGCCCACTATTCGTGGATCCGCTCACAACATACCCACCTCTCCCTTGGCCCTGGCCCCTTGTAGGCCCCACAGTGCAGAGCTCCCTAGTGCATGTGTAGACACCCACAACCTGTAACTTTCTCAACCTGGCAGTGAAACTGAAAGAGTTGCCTGTAGGGCCATGTGTGAACAGGGCGTAGGTGGGACAGGATCTGGACAGTTCTCCCACTGAAGTCAATGGTGTAAGGGTTTCATGGGAAAAGTAAAGACCCCCCCTCGTTCTCTGGACTAGGCAAAGCCTGCTGTTCGGAGGGGCTTGTGAAGATCTTCATGCAATCACCAGTGTGTTTCACTTGGGAGAGGGATTCACCCCAGTATCATTTCCTTCGTGCTTTCTCTTATTGTGAATGGTTGAATTTATGGGGGAAACAGAAGCTTGCCTTAGTTTACCCACTGCACTTGGATTTATGGAGACAGCAATCCAAGCTGTCTCCTACAGCAGGGCTCACCGAGAGGGTACCAAACAGAATTACAAGGTTATCAAAAGTACTGCCAGCTGGTTGAAACTCTGGGGCTGTGTCTAGATAGGCATGATTTTACGCAAATACTTTTAATGGAAAAGCTTTTCTGTTAAAAGTATTTGCGCAAGAGAGCGTCTATACTGGCATGTGCCTTTGCGCAAAAGATTTGCTTTTGCGCAAAAGCATCCGTGCCAGTGTAGACGCTCTCTTGTGTAAGAAAGCTCCGATGGCCATTTTAGCCATCGGGCTTTTTTGCACAAGAAATTAACGGGCTGTCTACACTGGCCGTCTTGCGCAAGAGGGCTTATCCTTGAGCAGGAGCGTTGGAGTATTTGCGCAAGAACCACTGATTTTGTACATTACAAAATCAGTGTTCTTGCGCAAATACTCACAGCCAGTGTAGACAGGCAGCAAGATTTTGCACTAAAGCAGCTGCTTTTGCGCAAAATCATGCCAGTCTAGACACACCCTGGGTGTACTGCAGAGACTAGGGAATGTAAGAGTTTAACCGATTAGCTGATGCTTATTGGTTTCGGTTACCGGTTAAACTCCAGTGGATCACCAGTGCCGTGAGCTCTCCCAGCTCCAGCAGCCCACAGGGCCAGCAGCCAGTAGGACAGGCAGGCAATAATTTTTAAAGGGGGGGGCCACTTGGTGAATTTCTGAAGGGGCGAGGCCTCGGGCGTAAGGGGCAAGGCCTGGAAACCCTGACTGGCCTGGAGGTGGGGGAGAAGGTAAAGTCTTAGCCACCCCCATACCCACCGTAGGTGCACAGTGCCTAGAGAGAACTGCCAGCTGGTCCCTCTGGTGCCACTTCTCCTGGCCAGGGGAGGAGACTTCGCGCCTTCCCCTGGTCCCAGGTCTCGACTGGTCTGGGGGTGTGGGAGTGGCAGAGTAGCCGCAGGCCAGGAGCCCTTTCGATAGCAGCAATTGCAACGGCTCGCGCTCCATGGCAACGCATTAGCGGCAGAGCCGGAAATTGCCGGGGGCTGGATCAAAATGCTAGGTGGCCCAGATCCAGTTCGCTGACAGCCTCTTGCCCAGCCCTGCACTGGGAGCTCCCGACGCTGGCAACCCGTGGGGCCAGCAGTGGTTACTGTAACCAAAGTGAGTATTTTTAACTGTTTTTACATCTCTATCAGAGACAGGACTGAAAAGCCTCAAATATCGCTGGCGCCCGTTTTAATCCCTCAACCACCGGCTTGGACAGCTATCCAGTTACATTTTCATTCCTATGTGGCAAAATTCTCACTGTCTGGCCTAACCCTGCCAACCTAAGGCCAAGGACTTCACTCAAGGCAAGCTGATGCCATTGCTTTTGGAGCAGAAGGGGACAAGGAAGCTGCTGCCTTGTTTTCTCACTAGGGATGTTAAATATCGATTAATGAACTAATCGAATAGTCAACGGGATTTCCATCAACTATTCGATTAGTTGATAAGGACTAGCGCGTGTGCTGCCTTTGAAATGTACAAAAGACCCAGCTTTTGCTTCTCAGATAGTTGACTAGTCAATTAGGGTACGTTTAGACTACAGGCTTTTGTCGACAGAAGTTTTGTCTACAGATACGGTCGACAAAGCTTCTGTCGACAAAGAGCATCTAGACTACATCCAGTTCTGTCGACAAAGCAAGCCGCTTCGTCGACACGACAGTGTAGATGCAAAGGACAGTGTAAATGCAATAATGCCTTCTATCGACAGAACTCTGTCAACAGAAGGCGTTATTCCTTGTAGAATGACTGGTTTACCGCCATCGACAAAACTGCTGAGTTCTGTCGACGTTATGTCAACCGAACTCAGCGGCAGTGTAGACGCAGGTATAGTTTCGTCGACAAAAGTCCACTTTTGTCGACAAAACCCTGTAGTCTAGACACACCCTTACATCCCTATTTTTTACCCTTTCACATTTTCTTTTTCCTTCGCCAATAACTTCCATGACAAAGACTGGCTTTTACAAGGGGAAGAAACAGGCAGCAGGCAACTGACGGCCCCAACACCCCAACGTGGTCATTGTGAACTTGGCGGGAGAACGAACGGGAAGAATTAGACAAAGATTTCCTTTCGTTCAGAGCCATTTTTGTAACAACCTGGCATCAAAATGACAACCTTGCCTGGATTTTCGCATTTGACACCTGGGTGAATGGCTAGGTAGGCTGCAGCTTTATACTACCTTGACATGCCTGTCAGTGCCAGTGGGTAGGTGGGGGTAGAGATGGGCGCCCTTCCCCTTCCCTCCCTCCGGCCTCCCAAAACAGAACACGGCTCCCAAGACATTTTTCAAAGGCAACTGCGCAGCTATAAACCCAGCACCATTTTAATTTCATTTGCCACTCGGTTCTGCACAAATAATGACTGGCCTGCTATGTGAGGAATGGAGGAGCACAGGGGAGCCAACTCTGAGATCAAAACCGAAACAGATATCACACAGGGGAAACACAAGGGTGTCAGGATGCTCTTCTGAGTCAATGGCCGTGTTTTGGACTGTCCTAACTGCAGTTTACACTTCGGAGGCACTCAAGGACACGACCACGTATTTCATTAACTGTCTGAATGGAAACATTTATCCTCCTCTTACGAACCGCTCCATTATCAGGGAAATGCTCTGCTATAATTAGTGCAAGAGCTTAATTCTTAGCAATTTACAGATCTGATTGCACATTTGTTTACAGTGCCGTGCTGCTGCCTTCGCTGTTCCTAGCCGCCACAGTATTTCATGGTGGATCAAGACTATAGAGACAGAGAGGAACCGTCATCCCCACTGTCACCCTCAAGAGAATTTTACGTTGCATTCTAGAGGCACAGCATGAACACTGTGCTTGTCAACAGCGCCTGCGGAGGGATGGACCAGCGCTTGTAGCAATATTCATAGCGTGTCAGCCACCAACGCCCGAGACGTCTCTGTTCATGGTATCAGGACTTTGGACTTGACTCCCATATGTGAGAGTGGGCAATCCGCTCGCTCTGTCTCTGCTAGCACTAAGGGAAGCTCAGCTCCTTCCCTGGAAATCAAAGGGAAGGCTCCTGAGTTTTTCAATGCCCATGAGCTGCAAAATGACTGCTTCTCCAGAAATGACTGTTCTTGGGAACACAGCTCTTCTCCTTTGGTTTCCATGCTGTGTTCCACTCCCACCCACCCAGCTGAAGGCATCCTTCCCAGCACAAGCACAAACAGAATAGAACAAGGCCCTTGACCTCTGGCTCTGAGGGCAGTTACCTTATCCACTGGGTCACTGGAGGAGCCCCCCAGGTCTCTTTTATCCATCCTATGTCCCAAATCCATCTTTTTTGAGGGTGGGCCTTGAACCCTTAGCCTCTGGTTCTGGAGGCAGATACCTTATCCACTGCACCACTGAAGGAGCCTCCCAAGTGCCCTATATCTCAGCCCCTCTTATCTGTCCTATGTCCCAACGGTGCCAGGTGCATCCATCGCCAAGCTGATCTTGGGTGACCCCATGTTGGATTTGGGGGGGGGGGGCGCTCGAGCCCTCGACCTCTGGCTCCGAAGGCATGTAATGAGTAATGGTGTCAACTTGAGGGTTGGCGAGCAATTGCTGGGCACCTGGATCTCCAGGTGAAGTCCCGGAAGGGCTCAGCACCTCCAAAAGTCAGCACTAAGGATACCACACATACAGAGAGTTAGCAGACACCCATTGTAAATCACAAAGCTAGTTTTAATTTACACTTATGGAAACTTTAAAATCACCGAATACAAGGCTTGGGATTTCTTTTTACATACTGTACCGTTGACCACTCTATATAAAATGCCAGTCAACCAGTTAACCGCTATGTATAACTGGTTAGCCGCTTAACTGCTTAACCAGAGGGCTGTTCCAGTCCGGCCAAGCTGGAGTAGCCCCCTACCATGGTGTTGTGGGCCCGGCTGGGCTAGAGTAGCCTCCTGGTAACCGGTTACCTTACCAGGTGGTGCTTACCACTTAACCGATCACATCCTTAGACCACACTAACAAACGTTACATAAGGAAAAGGTGTTTGGAATCTACAGACAAACAACAGCCTCCAGCTCTCACTGCTGACAGTACAGTACCACGCTTTGGTTAAACGCAGCCACAGATTATCATGCACACTTCTGCACTGATTTCAACAAGAGCTGGCCCACCATACACCAGGGCTGAATTTGATCCTTAATCTCTAAATGATGTGCTCCTGCATCACAACCACTCACAGCTCCCAGGCCCGGAGCGCCTCTTCCTGCCATAGAACATGTCAGAGATGCAGTGCAGCCCTGTTTCCCCGGCAAAAAACTAGAGACATTCAAAACCATCACAAAACCTACTAGTGTCTTGGGTCCCCAGGGAGAAAAATGCCTGGGGGTTCAATTCACACCCATGCAGAGGACCAGCAGCAGGGTTATATACCACTTCCGTTCCTTTAAAGGCCCCCTAACGTCAGGTTTAAGTGTTACTCAATCCTTCGGGTGGTCCCCGACCCCACCATGGAAGTTGATCCAAAGTGGATCGCTCTCATGGGCATGGATGGCTTTTGGTAAACTAGGACTTTCTGACAACAGGCATCATGGATTACACAGGGTAGTCCCAGCAGATCCAAAGATGCTGAAAATTTTGCAAGGTACAAATGACCATTCTACATTAAGGAGAAAGTCCCTGTTCATTTTACCTTTGCAAGCACTGAAAGCCAAAGAATTCAACCAATGATAAAAACAATTAAACGGTAAAAAAAAAACCCCCCCACAATACTAGATTTTTGTGCCAACAAGTAAAGCATTCTAGAATCAGCAGCCAGGAGTAACAATCAGTTCCAAGAAGGCCATACCTGGATGTATCGCAAGGCACTCCTTAGAACGCTGAGGTTTGAGGTCTTCTTATCATCTACATTGGGGATGTTGCGTTTTAACGTCTCAAAGCATTCTTTCAAATGGGCACGCCTGGAGAAACAACATGAGTCGCCTGTCAGTTTGCGGGAGCATAAGCCAAACTGCGGATGAGGACTAAATTTGGGGCCTGATCCAGCAAAGCACTTAAAGATGTGGGTCGCGATCAGTGGGATTACCTGCACTCTTAAACCTGAGCCAGTGTGGTTCAGTGGAGCAGTTGCTGGACTGGAGCATATGAGACCTGCGTGCCATTCCCAATTTTGCCACTGTAGTGTGGTGTGCTCTTAGATAAACCCTGTCAACTTTTTGTGTCTGTTTTGTCTCTCACCATTTATCTATTTAGATTGTAAGATCTTTGGGACAGGGATTGCTTTTTACTATCGGTTTGCAGTACAGTGCGGCCCTGATCTCAGGGGAGGACTCTAGGTATTACTTCAACACAATAAGCAACATTAATAATATGCATGTGCTAATGCACTTTGCTGGATTAGGGCTTTGCAGGGTTATTGTAATGCAATTCAGTAGTAAGCAAAACAGACAAGAGTCAGCTAAAAAGGAAATTGAGTAATACAAGATCAATTAAAGTAACTCTACATTTTGTTCAAGTCTTTCTAGAAAAACAAGTAGTTGCAGACGAGAAGCATAAGAAAGGGTGTTACAATAAACAAAAATCTGGCTTTCTACGCACCTGTTCTTCTCCAATTTATTATGTACTTCCCTGGTCCCAACCCTGCAACCCAAACAGAACAAAGATAAACTCAGTGTCAGATTTAGAACTGTGTCCATTTGAGCCTTCAGCCTTGTGTGTCGCTGATATATAAGGAGAGATTTCTAAAGAACATCAGGAAACTGTTCAGAAATGAGAGGTTTTTATAACATATTATTTGTAAATATAGTATAGACCTGTTGTATATATGATATAAACCATATATATATATATTATAACCATGCACATACATCTCATACACAATACATAATGTATATATCAGTGTTTCTCAGCCAGTAGTATGAGTATCCTTAGAGGTACTTGAGAGAAGTCTGGGGGGTGGGGACAACTGAAATTTTGAGAAAACTGAATTTTTGTTTTAAGTTTTACAGCGCTTTATTATTTTTGTACTTTTTACACCCAAAAATTTCGTTGCCCACCCAGCTATGATTAAGTTGTTTAAACAAATGTGTTGCAATAGTAGAAAAAAATGTTTGTGTGTTTGAAAACTGTAGGTACTGGGGGTACTTGTAATTTTTTTGAAGGGGTACTTTATTAAAAAAAAAAAAAAAAGGTTGAGAAACACTGGTATATACTGTATACTAGGTGCATATAGGTTCCAGTTAGTATATTAGGTATATACATTAGAGAGGAGAAAAGATGCAAAGCTCAGAGGTATTTACATTGGTGTGGATTTTGGGCATGTATACTGTACAGCACTAAACACTATAGTATCCAAGCTTTGACTTCAGAGCGGTTTCGGAGTGTTTGGAGCCAGACCTTAGGCCCATTTCTAATCCATACCCACCCATCAGTGGGAGTTCTACAACTATAAACTAAAACATATGCTACGTGGCAGGCATACTTGAAAGCTTTTCATTTTCTGTTGTAACTGGAATAATGTAACCAAACAGAAATATGAAACAATGTAATCAAGGAACACAGAATTTGCCACTGTTCAACAAACACAGTATAGGGCCAGGGCTCCAGATGCTTATAAAAACAGAGAAAACCTTCTTTCAGAATGAATTCACAAATGTCACCTCCCCCTGGCCACAACTTAGCTCTGGGGTTCAGACTGGAGAGTATATTATTAGGCAGGGAAAGAGCTCTGGTATTTTCCAGTCTCTGTACAGTTATTTGCCACTGATAAAAAATATGCGGAAAGCAAGGTCAATTTTGTATAAGGGCTAAAATTATTCAATCAATTAAAAATAAACCGCCCTGGGCCTTTTCCCATGAAACATTTATGAGCTAATTAAACCATCTCTCCACATACATGTGTCTGGACAAGCAGCGCTGAAGAGAAAACAGCACAGACCTAGGTGTCTGACCCAAAGGCATTACAGAAAGTAGCATTTACAAGGTGGCTTGCTTAATGTCCTGGAAACAAGCAAATCCTGTTCGGAGCTAAACGGTCAAAGGCACTGCCCGCTGTCCGAACCCTCCAGGAATAATTGGGTGCAAGTCAGGAGGTGGCTGCCTGCCACAAGCAGAGTTCTGGAGATTGGGCCTGGGGCTGTGGTAATCTGTTCTGACGCAGCATTTTCCCCGTCACATAAAACCAGAGCTAGAGAAAGGAGCACGTTGGGCCTGTTCCGGAATTGCAGGCACCCAATTGCTCACTTATTAAGGAAGAGTAATCACTGGACTTGCCCAGACCACGGACTTGCATGAACACAAATGGGCATCTGACGAAGCGGGTCTTTGCCCACGAAAGCTTATGCTCCAACACTTTGGTTAGTCTATAAGGTGTCACAGGACTCCTCGCTGCTTTTGCAGATTCAGACTAACACGGCTACCCCTCTGATACTTGACACAAATGGGCAGTTATGGGTCTATCTAGCCATTCGTATGCACAATCTCTTTTTCACAAGCAATCCTGGTAGCAACTAGGAAGGTTAAAATACGTTTATTCAAGTAAATGTGTAACCGCTAAAAAACAAAAGTTCAGCGGTTACACGTGGGCGTGGGAGGGGCAGTCAGCTCCCCGGGAGCCAGTGTGTGCAGGGAGCTGGCTTTTAAACTGACTCCCCATGCACACCATCTACTGCCAATGCCCTGCACTGCTGCCTCTCTTACAGAGGCAGCAGTGCAGGGGGGAGGAGGGGGAGGTGGCTCTCCATGCATACTTGAAGGGTGTGTACAACCACGCACATTAACCGATGAGTTCATCGGTTACCATGTAAACGGTTACGCTTTCACATCCTCAGTAGCAACTGACATTTTTGATAATCCAGTGCTAAAGACCACAACCTTTCTAGCGAGAATTATGATTATATTCTGAGGAGAAAAACTGCTACTCTCTTCATAGCTTCCTGATTTAGACTCTTTTTTATCCTTCTGTCCTTTCCTGGCTTTCCTGGGAAGAATCTCTGTGCCCCCAAGAGACACAAGCTCCTTTCATCTTCTCTACACCTCACAGCCCTCCCCTGCTCTCAAGGCCCCACTCTGCAGCCATTACTCTTTGGCTGAGGTGAACCAGATGAGACTCCCCCTTGGCCGGGGGTCAACAACGCGCCTCAGTCAGCCAAGAGATGGAGGATGCTGCTCAGCAAGGCCAGGCACCCTCTCTCCACCAATGAGCAGAATTCACAGCCCTTCATTTTTGGACTCCTTTTCCCTGTTGCATTAGAGCAGGGTTTCCCAACTTATGGGTTGGGACCCAAATATGGGTTGCCATTACATTTCAAAAGAGTCAAGTGTCTCCCTAGGTGGCTCTGCCCTCCCTCCTCCCCCGGTTTTTGAATTGCCTTGCATCACCAAGTCTTTCTGAATTGTCAAAATAGGTCCTCATCTGGAAAAGGTTGGGAACCGCTGCATGAGAGCAATGCTGAGACCGAAGGCAGAGAACACAGGATATAAACAATGGACTACGGCGCGTTGAACCTCTTGACTAGCAGTGCAAATCCCGCTCAGTCTGGTAATGAGCAGAAGGCAATGCTACTCTTTGTTGCTTGGTACCAACCCCAGGTCTCAGTGGACAGCTGTCCACCCCAAAAAGGCATCCTTGTTCACAATCTGAGCAGAGGCATGGAAGGCCAAATGTACAGTAAGGACCCAGTATCACCTAGGGATGTACAATCCTGGTTAATCAGTTAACTGACTGAACCTTAGATTTAACTGGTTAACTGATTAAGCCCCTCCCCCACCTCCCAGGAGCATGGGGCTGCAGGAGATGAAGGGGTAACTTCTGCTCCTAGCCCCCGCATGTGTGAGGCTCCTGTTCCTGGTCTTCCCTCTCTCCCCCAGCGGGGCTGCTCCTGGATACTGGTTAAACAGTTGGCCCGTTCACGTCCCTAATGTCATCACACCCCTACATGTGGTCTCTCCAGGCCACGGCTAAGACAAACTGGCAGGACAGCATAGGGGCAGCTCTCAGAATCTTCACCTCTGCTGGACCTCTTATCTGGCTGGAGAGAGGAGTTTAGTTACCGGTTATACATAATTTTGTCTCAACAAAGTTCCCCTTTAATTCCTGAACTGAGACACCAAGCACAAAGAACTTGTCCACTGCAGCTAACCATAGGCATGTTTGCTCTGTTACCTTTGTCACATGAGAACCAGGACACTCCTCCTCTGTGAAACAGGCTGCTCGTGTGCTCACCTTGCATTTAATTTAGTATTTAAAATTATCATTGCACAAAGAAATAATGATGATGCTATCTGCCTTGGGAAACTGTTCTAATGACAACCAAATTTGAACTGCTGTTGCTCACAGGGTCCCTCCTAAGGATGTTAAGGACTAGTTGACTAGATGCTTCCTCCCCTTTGCTGCCTCTAGCAGATAGAGGCAGCATGGGGGGAAGGGGGGAGGAAGGGGTACTTCAAAGCGGCAGTGCCGCACAACTGAGCCAGGTATCAGCTGTGCTGCGCTGCTTTGAAACCCCAAGGCGGCGTTTCAAAGGGGCAGCTGCTGCACAGCTGATCCCCAGCTCAGCTGTGCGGTGCTGCCTCTTTAAAATGCCGCCTTGGCATTTCAAAGGGGCAGCACCCGTGGAGCTTGGGGGTCAGCTGGGGACTCCCCAGCTGATCCGGGGCTCTGCGCAGCATTTCGATGGAACCTGGGATCAGCTGGGGAGTCTCCAGCTGACCCCAGGCTCTACGTGGCATGCAGTGCAGCATGGAGCCCGGGGTCAGCAGGGGACTCCGAGTCCCACGCTGACCCCGGGCTCCATGGCTTTGAAATGCACAAGAGCCCTCACTGGGGACTCTTATATATTTCAAAGCAGGCATGCCCACCTGCAGCCAGGAGTTAGCGGGACTTCCTACTGGTCCCCAGCTGTATGCGGAGTTCCACATTCCTCCTTTGAAATGTGCAAAAGCCCCAGTGGGGGCTCTTGTACATTTCAAAGGAGAAAAGCGGAAGTGCCTATCGACTAGTCAAATAGCTGATAGAAATTCCATTGACTACTCGACTAGTCAATTAACCGCAATTTAACATCCTTAGTCCCTGCATGGTTTCCCTGCAGGCTTTTCTTTTTTTTGCTTAAGCAACATTACAGACCTCTTGGGATCAGAGAAGTAGTCTACAGCAGTGGCTCTCAAGCTTTCCAGATAACTTTCCAGGAGTCCGATTTGTCTTGTGTACCATCCAGCTTTCCCCTCACTTAAAAACGACCTTGCTCACAAAATCAGACCTAAAATTACTGTCACAGCATGCCATTACTGAAAAACTGCTGACTTTCTCATTATTAGCCTATAATTATAAAATAAATCAACTGGCATATAAACACTGCACTCACATTTCAGTGTATGGTACGTAGAGCAGGACATATCTCATTGTCTGTAGGAAATTTTAGTTGGTACTGGCGCCAGTTGCTTTTTACACGGCCAGTTATAAAACGAGGCAAATATCTAAATGAGCTGATGTTCCCCTGGAGGACGTCAGTATACTCCAGGGATGTGTGTGCTCCTGGTTGCGAGCCAACTTTTATAATGCAATGTGGGGTCAGGCCAAACCCTGCGCTCTGGTCAGAGCAAACCAAGCCAACATCCCACTGTTGATCCAAACACTCATGGAACATGCCTGGTGCTGATCTGACTGTGGACAGGGTTGGAGAACCCTCCACAGAGCAGCGATCAAAAACCCCATCCCCCCCCCACGCCTCCTCCCTTTTCCTTTCCCTAATGGGTGCTCCAGCGAGCTGACCACAGGACACATGCATGAAGCAGTGTAAGAGTTTCTAGGGACTCACCCGCCAGGTCTCTTCTTCTGCTCATTTGGTTTGGCATCTTCGGCCGGGGCCAGCTTAAGAGCGTTGAGCTGCTGAGGCGGTGCCGGGTGCTGCTGCAGAGGCTGATGGGGCTGAGGCTGGATTGGCTGTGGAACCACATGATGCTGAGAGATGGCCAGCACTGGAGCGGCATACTGCTGCAACTGCTTGGGGCTCCCTGAAGGGGGCGTAGCAGCCTTGACGTCTGGGAGAAGGGGGCCGGGTGGTCTCTGTATGACAGGTGCACCGGAGGACACCTCCTTGCTGATGCTGGGAGTGCTTATGAGAGGCGGGTGGCGTATGAGCGAAGGGGACAGGGTGGCTTGCTGAGGGGGGCTAGTGACCACGGGGATGGGAATGACTGATATGGGGGCTGCTAGGGGCGGAGGCGGAGGAGGGGGAGGAGCTGGCGCAGGGGGAGAGATGGGCACTGCTGGGATTTCGTTCCTGGGCTCCTCTGGGTGGACGGCATTGTTAACCCTTTGTACGCTGGCCTTCTTCTGCTCCTGTTCCCGCTCTAGGCGGAGCTTTTCATTTTCTTCTGTAAAAGAAAACAGAAAGTGCTCATAGTGAAGCCCTTTGCCCGGACACTGTATTTGCCATCCGTAGGTCTCTGGTAATATCGGTATCCCTCCCTTTTGCTGATGGGGGAACGGAGACCCAGGGCGATGAAATGCCTTGTCCTAGTCCAGGCAGTAAGTTAGTGCAGAGCAATGAACACAGCTTGGGGCTCTCGATTCCCTGTCCTGCAACCCAGCTATGAGATCCTGCTACTTTCTCCGCTCACCTTCCCTTGATTCGTGCGTCAATAATAAAATACTTGCACATTTACCCGGCGTTGCTCAGGCCTTTATCTCAATATTTTATTTTATTCTTTTTTAAAATAAAAGGAAAATTCCTACCAAGGCGGCTTGTTCTTCCCCTTCCTGTCCCTATCAGGGAACGAGAGCAAAGTGCTCAGCTCATCTGCCCCCTGCACTCTCCAGCCAGAGGGAGGAATGCAGGAAACTGTGTACTTTCCCCTTGTTTCCTGACAAATGGGAACAGATAGCAGTGTCTCTGTACGAATCGGAGAGGGTAGGGGAGCCTCAACTTCCCCCTCATCCTCTCTAAAGGGTGCCTGGCTGGCTCAAAGCTTGGATAGTCCCAAGGGGGCGGGATGCGTCCCCAGCCAGCCCCTTTCATGGTATTTCTGTCTCTAAGGTTGCCAGATGATGTAACCAAAAATACCGAACACCTCCCCCCCTCCACAAAAAAAGAAAAACACTGGGGAAAAAATTCTGTTGAGGAGGGAAAAAAGGGAGACAGCAAAGTTGTTGAGCACAAAAAAAAAAAAAAAAAAAAAAAAGCAAGGGGCGCCGGGGGGAGGCCCAGTTGCCTAGTGTGTTGTAGGGTTGTCAGGTGTCCAATATTTTCACCTCCTAGGTGGAGACAAAAATCAGAAAATATCGGACATTTTAGGTGTCTGGTATTTTCTGAAATTTTTTACCGGACAAGAGGTGAAAATACCAGACTGTCTGGGTCAATACCGGACATCTGGCAACCCTATCTGTCCCTTTTCTGAGAAGCAATCCCATTCCAGGCACAGCCTATTGCCCTGGCACAAATAAACCCTGATCTTGCTCGTAGGGTTGCCAGGTGTCCAGTATTGACCCGGACAGTCCGGTATTTTCACCTCTCGTCCGGTAAAAAAATTCAGAGAATATCGGACACCTTAGATGTACGGTATTTTCTGAATTTTCTCCCGGCCAGGAGGCAAAAATGCTGGGCACCTGGCAACCCTACAAACACTCAGCGCCTGGCCTCCCAGCAATGCTTCCCCTGGGTCTTAGTGCTCAACCTCTGCCCTGCACTCACTTTTAAAGGGGACATGCTGTTTTATTTTAATTTTTTTTTTTTTGGCTTAAGTGTTTGGAGTCCTTTTTTTTTTTTTTTTTTGGCTCAACAACTTTGGTCTCCCCCCCTTTTTTCCCCTTCAACAGAATTTTTCCCAGTATTGTTGTTGGGTTTTTTTTTGGGGGGGGGGGTCGGTATTTTTGTTTCAACTATCTTGCAACCCTACTTGCTCAGTATACCAAATTTGGCAGTCCTAGCTCTTACCATTTAGTTCTTGAACAAACAGAGAGACAGACAGACAAACTCAAACAGGGAGTAGAAGATAATGTGCTGCCTTCAGAACCAGACCTTCAGGACAAGAAACCAAAGGGTCCCGCACACATCCAACCACAAACCCACCAGCCTACTCTCCCCGACAGCAGTGAGACCAGGCAGTCTGGCAGAAAAGACATATACTACTAGATAACCCACCCGCTGTCTCAAGTAGCGGAGCTGCCAATGTCCTGGCCCAATCTGCCCTCCCAAAATGTGACACCCCTCCCCCCCTCACAAATTATAAGACTAGGTCTCACTGCCTTACTGGTATACGGAACATCTCGTACCAGACAAGACCAACAGATTATAAAGATCTGCCTCTTGCCTCCGGGTAGTGGCCTTCTCCCTGCTTCCTCAGAGATGATAAAACCATTTTCACAGCAGGTCTAGCTAGTTGTGCAATAATGTATATAGTGGGTGGGGCATGAGCTACCTTTTGGCCTCCACAGCTCTTATCTTATATACCCTGAACTAGGCAGGCCCAGAGCAAACCCTCCGATCTAAATACCTCGGACCCCCAGGCTACAAATCTGGAGTCTTGGCATTAAGAAAGATGAAGCACATTTATTTTTAACCCTTGCCTCCCAGAAGCTGGTTCAAAATGAAACCAAACCCCATCCAAAGAAACTTAAGGACAAGGAATCGCTGGCCCTATCCTCCGCACGCCGTCACACAGTTTTAAGCAGGCCCTTTGCAGGGAGCCCTCCGACACGGTGCCTTGCCAGAGAACTCTTTTCCCTCCAGCTCAGGGCGCCAGTCCAGGTCCAACAAAAGACCCTGCTGCCGCGTACTGCACTGCAGCAGAATTCAATCCCCATCAACTCTGTCCACGTCTTGCTTTTTCCATTTATAAACAGGCCAAGGGCTCTTGAATGTCTTTAAAGGGACCCGATCCTGCAACGGCTGAAGCAGCAGTGACAAAACTCCTCAGGGTTTCCAGGGGGGTGGGATCAGGCCCAAAGAGAAAGGAGACAATGACAGTGTCCGGCCTTAAAAAAACATCCTGGCTTCATCTCCCTAAGGCAGCGGTTTTCAAGCTAGGGGTCATGACCCAAGACTGGGTGGAGGAATGTCGGATGCTGGGTCTTGTTATTGCAGGGTGATCAGGTGACCAGTGGGGGTGCTAAGGCAGCTCCCTGTCTGTCCTGCACAGCAGACTGTGCTGCGCCCCAGAAGCAGCTGCCAGCAGGCCCAGCTCCTAGGCAGGGGGAGAGCGCACAGGGCTCCATGCACTGCCCCGGTCCTGAGCACTAGCTCCACCCTCCAATTGGCTGAGGACCTACCGCTGGCTGTTTCTGAGGGCAGCATGGTCTGCGGTGCCAGGAGAGGCAAGAAGCTGCCTTAGCCCCCCCCCCCGCTGTACCACTAACCAGGAGCTGCTCAAGGTAAGCCCTTCTTGGCCCAGCCTGACCCCCCACAAAGCCAGAGCCCCTTCCGACCCCCCAAAGCGCTCATCCTCAGCCCCATCCTGGAGCTCACACTCCAGTCACGTTATGTTGGGTCGTGGCATCAGCGATTTCCTTCAACTGGGTCATGAGAAAAAGAGTTTGAAAACCGCTGCCCTACGGAGATCCTGTGCATGAGTCAGGCAAACCCTTCCAGCTCATGCATCTCTCTTTGACTTCACACAGCTGTGAGCCAGTCCCTCCACCGCCTAATATCAACACTGGGCATGTGGTTCAAAAGGCCTCCCTGGGGTGATTCAGGACAGAAAGGACTTCTTGGGTTTGAGATCTTTGGGTATGTCTACACTACCCCGCTAGTGCGAACTAGTGGGGTAATGTATGCATACCGAACGTGCAAATGAAGCCCGGGATTTGAATTTCCCGGGCTTCATTTGCATAAGCCGGCCGGCGCCATTTTTAAATGCCGGCTTGTTCGAACCCCGTGCCGCGCGGCTACACGCGGCACGGGCTAGATAGTTCGAACTAGCAAGCCATTCCGAACTATCTGTACGCCTCGTTACACGTTCCACGAGGCGTACAGATAGTTCGGAATGGCTTGCTAGTTCGAACTATCTAGCCCGTGCCGCGTGTAGCCGCGCGGCACGGGGTTCGAACAAGCCGGCATTTAAAAATGGCGCCGTCCGGCTTATGCAAATGAAGCCCGGGAAATTCAAATCCCGGGCTTCATTTGCACGTTCGGTATGCATACATTACCCCGCTAGTTCGCACTAGCGGGGTAGTGTAGACATACCCTTCCTGATTTACGGCTGGGGGAGGGTGCAATCCCACAACACTGAAGTCAATGGCAGCTGGGCCACCAACTTCAGTGGGAGCTGTGTGAAGCCTTCAGTGAGGAGGAATTCAGCTGGAACCCACAGACTTACTTCTGCTGTGAAACTGTGGCGAGGCAGGAGCAAGGCTCGTAAATTACATCTCGTTGCCATTGTGCATTAGTCATGCCCTTTCACTTAACTTTGACATGCCCGTGTGTATTTTTACACCACCAGACAAAATGTGTGTGTCCTGACTAGCAAAATAAACCCCCGTTAACCATGTGCCGGGTTCCTGGCTTGAATTGTGCAAATATGGCACATCTGAAATGTATTTATACTAGTGCTAAGACCCAGATAGACTTGGCATCTCCACACATCCCTGCTTGACATCAAATTCCTAGAAAACAAACTCACTCCTTTGAAGTGGGCAAACAACCCCCTACCTGCAAGTTTAAGGGGTGACTGCAGTCACGGAGTTACTCCACAAATCTGGTACCAACGACCTCTCCTTCCCCTGAATGATCCTCAAATACTCAGGAGCAAAGGAACCAGTGGTACAGCAAGTCTAGCATTCTATCTTTGACGCTCCCAAATGATTCAGAGGGAAGATACAAGAATGGCCCACTATTGTCAAATGCAACTGTCCCCCGGAAGAAACTAGGAGTTGTCCTGCATTCTGAAGCATGTAAGGGGTCTGACTCAATGAAGATATTTACACTGCACACCAGTACTCCCATTTTTTCACTACTTTCCCCTAGACGGCAGCACCAAAACCAGATGGAAATAAAAGAGACTGGTAATACCAGAAAGTGGGGGTTTTGAGCAAGTAGAATTTGAGCCTCTGCTTATTCTAGCTGGTTTGGCGTCTTCACCTCTTGATGCTAGACATGATCGTTTCTGTACCACAGGAGCAGCATGATCCAGCAGCAAAGGCTCTGGACAGGGAGTCAGAAAACCCGGGTTCCATTCCTAGCACAGATTTGGGCAAGACGCTTTCCCTGTCTGGGTCTCTGTTTAGACTGGGGTTGTGTCTCACTATCTGTGAGCACGGAGCCTACCACAATGGATCCCTGCTCTCAAATGGGCCTCTAGGTGCTACTAGAATGTAAATAACATTATGCCATTGATGTCAATCCAGAGTAACGCCACTCACTTTAGTTACCATGGATTGTAAAATGGAGCAGAATTTGGCCCTGAGTCAGTAAATGAACCCAAAACATCTAAAACATCATCCATCATAAAGGCACATAGATTTTAAATAAAGCTAGTAAGGTGATGTAATGCAACTCCTCTAATGTCCACCTAATTCTTTGATGACTTCTAGCCCTATAAAAATGAGGAGTCCTGTTGCACCCCACAGACTAACAAATACATTAGATCATGAGCTTTCATGGGTAAAACCCACTTCATCAGATGAGCTGGAGTGGAAAATACAGAATCCAAGGAATATAGGACTCAAAAGCAGTTACCTGTCAACTGCAGGACCCATGTTAATGAAATTAAGTAAGTAGGCTGGATGTGTCCCATTCATAACTATTGATGTGAAAATGCGAATATCCAAGGTTGGGGAAATTGGCTTTGTAGTGCATTAACCAGTTAATATCTTTATTCAAGCCCAGAATAACAGTGTCAAACTTGTAAATGAATTCCAGTTCAGCAGTCTCTCTCTGTAATTGTGTGATAAAATTCCTTTGTAGAGAATGACTACTTTTAAATCCATTACTGAATGTCCTATCCCTACAGTACACTGGCTAGAACTGGGCAGAGTAGTCAAATTAAACAAAATCAACAGAAGCCCACATCAACTTACATTTAATTGGGGATTTCCCTTTTGCACCAGCGACACAAAAACCGCTGATAAAACTCTTTCCCAAGCAGTCTTCCAACACACTCTTCTAAACAATCCTTTTCACACATACAGAACTGAATGCTCAGCTCCACTTCATGGCAGTTTTTCTCAATTAAAAACAAATGCTTTTTGCATTAGTTGAATTGCTTAGTGGGGCAAGTGGGGAAGGAGGTGGAGGGAATAAAATGTTCTTCCAGATGCTGGCAGAACTTTCGTCCCATTCCAACATGCCTGTTTGCTGTCGGATATGATACTGGGTATTTCCTATCACCAACCCACTCTCAGAAAAGTATTCAGGTACAATTCTGCACTCATCTAAACAGGCACAACCCTGACTGGAATCAACCAGACTTGCAGCAGAGTAACTGAAAGCAGACTTTGGCACAGTGCATATCAGGGAGGGGATAGAACACTCAGAAGGAAAAGGAACAGCAGCAGACAGTGTAAAATATGCAGAGAGCAAATTCCAACCGAGGGCAGCTCAGTGTGTTTCCTGCGGTTGAGGCAAAGGAGGAAAAGAAGCTTTATTTTCACCCCCCTATTACAGCTGCTGCCAATGAACCTTGAGAATCCTGGTTCATTTCTCAGCTGCAGTAACAAGCAAAGTGCAAACCCAACCAGACCCCAGGCTGGGACAAGGACTCGGTTCAGAATGCTCCAGCATCTAAAAAAGCGGAAGGCAACATTTGGATCAGGCTCAAAAACTAGGGCTAGGTTTCCAACGCTTTGCGTGAGACACATGGGGTGGAAAGCATGTGAAACTCCACACTTGGAATCTGGGTTTTCCCAAGCTCCCGGCACATTCGTATGCAGTGCTTAGATGCAGTCTGTTACAGAGATCAAGGCCAACTTGTGAAGCTGGCATGTGGGAGCCCTCAAAGCAAGGGGGGGTTTGGACTGTGGTGTTGGGCTTGACTGTGGTCTTCTCTAATACAAGCAACCGTGAGGAAATGATATTACCAACATCATTTTTTTAAAGGAAGATGTAAGGGCAAACACCTGTCAGCAGGATTCCACTGATGTAAACAATTTTAAAGCTGAATTACCAACCATTTCAGACTGATTCACTTAAACTGAACAACATTAAGAATGAATAAATAAAAGCCCTTTGTCTGCTGTTCTTTTACTCCAATTTGCTGCCTGGTTGGCCGCCAGAACCAACAGGATTGCCCTGGCACAGAATACAAGAGGAAATTCGATCCGGGTGACCTGGTGACTAATTGTTCTCTCTTTTTCATGTTTGAGCAGGCTCTCCAGCATTAGAGCTGCTGGGCAGTTTTGCTCCAAGAGGCAAGGAGTATGTCACCGGTGCCAGATTTTACTGCCTGTGATGGAGGGACGAAGAACCTCTAACTAGCTGAAAGAAGTTAAAAAATTCTGGTCTGATAATAAACTGCTGGACTTACTGCAAGTCTGGTTAAGGCTGGTAAACCCTGAAACCAAATTCATCCCTGGGACAACTCAACAGAAGTCCATGATGAATGAAAGTCCGTCCAGGCTCCTGGTATTTAAGTCAGGATAAGTAGAGCCCTGCAAATAGCCACTTTATATTTGTGATTATCCGCATCTGCGGATATGGGTGCAGGTATCCATTAGGGATGTAAACAAGTTGTCGAGTATACAATTAACTGATAAGCCTAAGCTTATTGGTTAATCTTTTCAACTACTCACATTTCCCAACGCCTTTACTGCCTCTGTATCAGAGGCAGCAAGGAGGGGGAAGCAGGAGCTGGTGCTGGGGGAGCCAGCTTAAAAGATGGTTCCCTGCAGCACTGGCTGCATGGTGTCCTCCTCCCCCCTCCACCTGTATTAGAGGCAGCAGCGGAGAGGGGGGAGGCAGGAGAGGCTGCTGCAGAGCAGCCTCTGCCCACAGGGAGCTCATACCTTCTGCGGACAGGGGTTGCTGCCACCCCTCCGCTGCTGCCTCACGGGAGGCAACAACACGGGATGGCAGGAAGCCGGTCTGCGCAGGGAGCTGGTTTTTAAACTGGCTCCCCTCATGGACTGGCACCGCTTACCACCCCACTCTGCTGCCTCTGATACAGAAGCAGCAGCACAGGGTGGCAGGAGGCTCCTGGGAGTGGGGCTGGAGAGCACTGGATGCCGCCCCACCCCTGTGGAAGATAGAATAGTCAAGTATCCGATAGGAATGAATGTGGTTACTCGACTATTCAATTAACTGATATCTAGCATCCCTAGTAACTGTGGTTCATTTTTGCAGATACAGACACAAAACTTTGTACCTAGAACCCTGCAAATTTACGGGTCTCTGCCGCTCTTTTTCACGGCTATGGATATGGATACCAATTTCGAATTTGTGCAGATCTCTAAGAATAGCTATAATGTAAGACCCCAGAATATGGCCTGCATTTGCCCCGTGACCTCAAAGTGAGGGCAATGCTAATCAATTTACACATCAGTATTGTTAGTGAAAAATCACACAATGAGCAATTTTCATTCATCCCAGCAGATAAGAGAGCAGGAAAGTCAGCTGACAGCAGGAGCGGCCTGAGGCCGGCTGCAGCAGTTGGCGCCGGCTGCAGCAGCTGGCGCCCTAGGCGGGGCTGCACAATCGGCGCCCCTGCCTGCACGGCTGTCAATGGTCGTGATGTCATCATCAGGTGCCCGGGCCAGCGGCGCCTTAGGCAGCTGCCTAGCTCGCCTAGGCTCATGAGCCGCCCCTGGCTGACAGGCATGTCCTCTTGCTCAGAAACATTTATGTAAATGCAGCACAAAGCAGGCTACTGACCAGCTGCCCACTAGGCCTTTGGTGTCACGAATGCAGGGCTAGAGGAATCATTTCAAGGATGGGTTAGCCAATCTATAACACAATAGATCAATGACATGAGTTATTTATAAACACAAAGGAACTGAACTGGCATTTGCTCCTGAATATGCAAAGGGGAAAAGTGTGGCCAAGACAGCTCTCTTAATTACACCAGACAGACCTCAGGGAAGTAGAGTCTCTGCCGAACCTCCTCCTCAAGCTTATACCTGTGCCTAACTGGTGAGGCCTCAGCTGGAGTCTCCTGTGGGCACCACATGTTAAGAAAGCAGTGAGCAAATTGGACAGAGTCCACAGGAGAGGAACAAACGCGATAAGAGATTTAGAAAACATGACCTGTGTGGAAAGGCGGAAAGAAATGAGCATGTTTGGTTTAGAGATAAGAGTCTCCAAATATGTAAAATGCTGTTGTAAAGAAGTTGATGATCAATCATTCTCCCTGGCCATAGAGAGTAGGATAAGAAGCAAGCAGCTTGGTTTGCAGTAAGGGAGAGTCAGGTAAGATATTAGGGAAAATGAACGTTCAGGATAGCTAAGCACTGGAATAGGGAGGCTGTGGAAACTGATCATCGGAGAATTTTAAGGCCAGGTCAGACAAACACCCCAGTGTAAGAGGATGAGCTAGATGACCTCTTGAAGTCTCTTCCAGTCTTATATTTCTAAGAGCTTTTAAGAAGTCCTTTGAGAGCTCTTTAGAAGTCTATATGAAATAACTTGGGTGGCCTCAGACAATTTTTTCCCCATCTGTATCATATGTACAAATACAGAAGCACATGGCATATCTCTCGTATATGACAGTCCACACACACTCATCAAGGCCCACTTTTGTATGAGTTCACCTAGACGGTCTCATACAAATCCAATATGCAGAACACACTAGGGATATGAATGGGTAACTGGTTACCTGGTTAGCACCACGTATTGGGTAACGGTTATCTGGGAACCGTCCCCTGCCCGCAGCCTGCTGCTGGCTCCCAGGCCATTTGGGCTGGGAATCAGCAGCTTCACATGGAGCCGGAAGCTGGATTTGACATCCCTAGAACACACGGGATGTTTATGACATTCACAAGGCCCCGGTATTTCTGGCCTGCTCGGATTCCTGAACAGGGGCCAACATCCCCAAATTCACCCCCATCACGGTCACCCTCCGTTTACATTCTCAGTAGAGGCAGCCAGGCCTGAGGGGACTATGAAAGCGGAACTCCTCTCAAATCCCTCGGGGACTCTCTAGGTCACATGCTGGAACTGGGAAACTTTCACTACCCCCGCTCAAGCTGTCCATGTTCCGTGGCTGGATTTCAGTCCCTCGGGCTGAGGATCTGAGTTCAGCTGCAGCCCCAACTGGAGCGGCTGCACCTAATAAAGGAGCAGGACTGCCGCACTAGCAGCAAGAGGAAGAGAAGAGACAGCAAATCATGTCACATGAGGAGGACACAGGTAGCAGGGTCAACAGTCTCTGATAGTGAACTGGTGCTATTTTAGGGCCTCACTGGTTCACATCAAGGACTCTTAACTTTGTTATGTAATAATCGCCTGGGTTTATGTCTAACGCCTACTTTGCCTGGAAATTTCCTCAAGCTGCAATTACAAGTAGTAGTTCTGCAGACAGAGCTATATACACCTCCTGCTACCACTCGGCAGGAGCGGCTGCTGTCAGGAATGCAGAAGTTCACCGAAGGAGCAGGCTGCGGCCTTCCAGGAAAACACATTTTGCAAGAGTACAATATGAAGGATTCCTGCTGTTTGTCGTGTTGCTAACTGGACAGACCATCAGCTTTCACAACTGACATGTCAAGAGCATCTGCCTGTGCTAAATCCGCCATCTTTGATATACATATGCTGGAATATTGAGAGAACATGCCAGAAGTGCACATGCACTTATGCACTGGCCTAATTCTCATGGGCTGTGTCTACACAGTAGCGTTATTCCGAAATAACATCGTCCGCCTTTACACTACAAGCAGACAATGTCGAAATAATTTTGAGCTGGAGCAGTGGTGTGCAACCCATGGCTCGTGACCCCCAAGAGGTTCATGGATGTCTTCCCAGGAGGTAACAGTATTTAGATCCGGCAGGCCAGGGACTGAGCCCGGCTGTTGGTGGCCACACAGTGTGGAACTTAGATCTGGCCAGCTGGTGGGGCCCCCACAGCACGGGGGTTGCAGATCAAAAAGATTGTGCACCACTGAACTGGAGGACTTCTTACTCCAACTCCAGTAGCCCTCGTCGTAAGGGAAGTCGGAGGAAGAGTGCTCTTTCGGATTTCCTGCTGTGTAGACAGCGCCAAAAGCCAAAATAAGCTATTTCGACTTCAGCTGAACAATTGACCTAGCTCAAGTTGCGTAGCTTATTTTGGCTTTCGCCCTGCTGTGTAGACATGCCCTTGGTGTAAATCAGAACTTCCTGGAGTCAATGCAAAGAAAACCAGATGGCACATCCAGGCACATTTCAATGTATATTTGAACCATTTAATGCTTCAGGTAGTGGGGAACGCAAAGAAATTATTGTATTAATTTGCACATGCCACACAAAAGCTCTGATAGATCACACATCAGTATTACTCCAGATTTACACCAGTTTAAATGGGTGGGAGATGGGTCCCTCCTGTTAATTCTTTTTCCTTTACCTCTGATAAATCTTAACTCAGATATTTATTTCATACTGATAATCGTGTAGTTTATGTCCATTTTTGTGCCTCTTGGCTTGAATTTCCAAAAGAATGTAAGGGAATTAGGGGTCAGTTTAGAAAGGGAAAATCCCATTGGATTTGAATGGGGATTGGGTGCCAAACTGCCTTTGAAAATCTCTTTTACTGTTAACTAGAGATGATGATGCTCTGTTTCTCAGTTTGCAAACAGGTCCCTCTCTAGAAAGGTTAGCCGTGTATACTGAATAAGCAGTAAAATAACAGTTTAATAAACACAGAATTCCTTTCCCTTTAGTTTGGTTGCTTCATGGGGTTGGAGTGGGAGAAATGCAACAGACAAATCCTGTAGAGCTGTGCTAGAAATAGGGATGTAAGAGGTTAACCATTTTAACGGTTACTCGATAAGCATCAGCTTATTGGTTTCAGTTATGGTTAGATGCCGGCTCCCGGCCCTGCTCCTGGGGAGTCCGCTGCCGCCCCGTTGGTTCTTCAGTATAAAGCTTATACTGCAGAGCCTGCAGTGCAGCTGGTTCCCCGGGGAGCGGGGCCAGGAACCAGTATGCTAGTTTATAAGCTAGCTCCTGACATACACTGGCTCCCAGGGAGCTGGCTGCCACCCTGTATTGCAGGCGTGGGGTGACAGCTGGCTCCCCAGAAGCAGGGTCAGCAGCTGAAGCCAGTGAACATGGGGAGCCGGCTGCCACCCCAGGCTCTGCAGTCTAGCTTTATTCTGCAGAGTCCGCAGCACGTGTAACCACTAAGATATTTAACGGTTACATTTTTAACCGTTTTAAACCTCCCGAACAAGAAACGGACCTTAGGCCAGCTTGTGGAGACCAACTGTGTTGGTGCATTTTTGTCATTTCCCGTTTTAGTGCAGCGCTCACCCTAAGTGTCTTATGTTACAGCAAACACCTCCTCTCCCAGCATTCCAAGTGGGCTAAAGCAATAATCAGCTGTCTGGAGGACAATGCCATGCAGCTGAAGTTTGCTTACAAATGTCTGGGCGGGACAGCGTAGCTACAAACAATGGAGTTCTGAAACGAATACGTGCTTGGTTTGATCTTTCTGGTGGGAGTCCCCCTGTTGGGAATAGGAAAAGAGAACAGGCTTGGACAAAGAATGGAGGAGGATGCTGTTTTTTTCCCCCAGACTTCTAAGACTTCAAAAGCAGCACAATATCTTTGGATTACCATTGTCAGGCAAATAACACTCACGATGCATCTTATGGCCCCATTCCTGTAATCCACTGAGACCTCTCTGAATTGTGAATGGAAAACTGCAAACCAACCAGAACCCCACTGTTGGCAATGGGAAGACTATTTATTTTCTGCTTTTGCAGACCCCAGGTTATGGAGAGAAGCAGAGAAGATGAGGGAGGTTTTTGAAGGTAAAATCCCACTGGAACCGATGGCAAGAACTCACAGTCCATGACGGAAAAGGCCGACCCTGCCCTCCCAAAGTGGTTCCCTGCTGACCCGAAGGTAGAGGACAGCTGGGAATTGAGCAGTGGGCTTGCAGACAGGTGTGGCTAGGAGGCAGAATAAGGTATGAAATCCTGAGATTTGGTAGTTCAGATAAAAATGACAAAATGCAACCCCAATTTCGCCCTTCCGTCTCTACCGAATTCCCTTCTGTTCAGCTGCATTGCACCCTTTTCCCATCGGGTCAGTCAGGATCTCTACTACAGTGAAGAGGGCACTGGACTAGCGCTCTGCTTGGGTGCAGTGTTTAAACCTATCCTGGACTCAAGTCCACCTGGCCCAACCCACGCCCGAGAGGGCTGAATCATTTTCCAACCTGACCTGACCCCAACCGTCCCCTCTTTTATTCTCCACGGAGGTGGGAATCAAGAAACCTAGATTCTGTTTCTTCACCCTGTTGTGTGACCTTGGCCAAAATCACTCCACCTCAGTTTTCCCATATGGGGCCAATGAAATGTTATCTTCCTCTTTGAAAGCACTTTGAAACTGATGGATGAAATAGGTGCTAAGTAGTATTAAATCCTGAGATTTAATCTTAGGAGGGATAGCTCAGTGGTTTGAGCATTGACCTGCTAAACCCAGGGTTGTGAGTTCAATCCTTGCGGAGGCCATTTAGGGATTTGGGGCAAAAATTTGACAGGGATGGTACTTGGTCCTGCTGTGAAGGCAGGGGACTGGACTTGATGACCTTTCAAGGTCCCTTCCAGTTCTAGGAGATAGGCAATCTCCATTAATTTAATTTTAAAAAAATAGTCAACTCTGTTCAACCCTAGAAAAGGCAGGATACTACCACCTCAGACTTCACAGAGGCTGCTTGTAGGATCCTCAAATCCTTTCTCCTGGGCACCGAGGAGCCCAATTCATATGGGAGGAAGAGCATCCCAGTTTCAGGAATGTACCAAACCTAACACAGGACTGATGTTGTCCATGAGACAAGCTGAAGGAGAGTTGCTTTTTGGAGAGCAGACAGGGGAATCTATGAGCAGCGAGAGACTGAGGAGGACGTCACCTCAAAAAAAAAAAAAAAACCTCTTTCACTGTATCAGAGCAAAATGTTACATCTGGTCTTGGCTGGAGGCACTAGTTCTAATGGAAGAAGCAAGATACATGGGGGTAAAACTATGTACCTTCTGGTTCAATTTGCCTTTAAAAATTCCTATGGGCCTTTTATCTGTGATCGTTTTTATGCAGAGTTATGACACACGGGCACAATCCTCCACACCCTACACATGTACTCTTCACTAGCTCACCCACAACACCCGTGGCGGGGGGTGGGGGGAAAAAGAGACTGACCAGCTGCACTTGGTACCCGCCTGGCTTTAGGCACATCTTGGACACCAGGAGTTCTGGTTTGTTTATTTATAATACTCTCCTGGCTTGGCAGCTTGCACTGTCCACACCTTCCTCTATGAGAGATGCAAACGCCTTCCCCACCCGTCTGCTACGGATCAGCCATTCTTTGTCTGTGTAGTCATAGCTCACAGATGCCAAGGTCAGAAGGAACCACGTGATCCAGAGTAGCCTCTGGTATAACACAAGCTATCCACTTCCCCAAAATGCTTCCTAACGCCTGCATTTGAGAAAAACATCCACTCTTGATTTAAAAGTTGCCAGTGACGGAGACTACACCATGACTCTGGTAAATGGTTCCAACGTTCCTCAGGGCACACGCTCATCCCGCGTCCCTGCAGTTCCTGGGGCCAACCGCTGCTGCCACCCCACGCCACTAACTCCCAAGGCCTTGTCCTTCAGGGGATGGGGTGCAATGGGGGAGAGAGGGCAGGGCAGTGGTGGGAAGGGGCGGGGCTTGGGGATCGAGATGGACACGCCCACCCGGCTGCTGGAACTCCCAGGCCGGTTTGCAAAAATGCTCTGGCTGATGATGGCCCACGGGCCATGAGTCTGAGAGCCCCGCTCTACGGCAGGTTTTCTATCCCTTTGGCTCTTCGCTGAGCCCTCTCCTGTTTATCAACATCTTCCTTGCATGAGGTAGGTGGACAGAAATCTGCATGTTGGCCCCCTCCCATACACTGAACTCCTCATTTCTGGCCCCATCCCAGAGCGTATCAGTCAGTACAATCAGCCTCACCTGATTTTTCCGTGGTCGGTGGCCCCTGACCCAAAAAAGGTTCCAAGCCCCTGCCCTAACGGATGGAATCAAACCTGCTGGGATTTGAACGGTGGTTCTAGGAAGGGTAGCAATGTCTAACCCACGCCCATTGCCCAAAGCCATCCTTTCCAACACTGAGCTACTAGCAGCTACTAGCAACTCAGAGGCAGATTAGTTACCAGGCCGCCAAAAGGTTTGAGTCCTTGTTTCCCCAATCAGCAGCAGAATGGGCACGTGTATGTAAGCAAATCAAATCAGATGATGCTGAAAGGCCTCCTGCAGCATCAACTACTACAGCTTATTGCTGGTTTCGCTATGACGTGCTTATGTGAAACACTATTGGAAAAGTAAGCAACACTCGTAACATCCCCTCCCCCAAGCAAACAGAGAAGGAAATGACTGTACAAAGCTGCAAGGTGCCCACGGAGAGGAAGGGATACACATGTCCTCTCTTTCTTGGGGGGACAGACAGCCTCTTGGGCAGGGCAAACTTCTCCTCACCGCCAATCTGCTCTTGAAACCCTCCTTCAAGTCAGGAGCCAGAACTCTTTGCCCCAATGCAGTGCTGAGCGGAAAGGAAAAATAGAACGGATCCAAGGGCCCGGGATCTGACACCGCGAAAGAGATCCAAGCTCGAGGATACTCCCAGCACCAGTTGCTGGGGTTTTAAGATGTGCATAGCTAGCTGCCATATAAGCTCACTCCTGGCTGAGTGTAGGGCCCTTAAATTAAAAATCAAGGAGGGGGGAGGGGCGCTGGGGGTGGAGCCTTAGCACCCCAGTTTAACCTTATTCTCCTAAGGATTCTGCTTGAGAGATCTTACGCCAGCCTGGGAGGGGAGTTCTCAAAAGCCCCCGGGAGTGGTGTCATGGGGATCCCCCGAGTCACGGAGCCAAAGCCGGTCTCTGAAGAGATGCCCTGAAAGCTTAGCATGCGTGTCCAGAACAAGACGGTTGGACCAACGAGATGCTGCTGCCCCAGGGAGGAGGAGCCAGAGCACAGGGATTTGGTTGATTCTCCCAAATAACATGCGAGGTTCCCAGCCAGGCACAGCTGGAAGGAACTCCAGTTGCCACATCACACCTGGCTTCTAGATAACAGAGAAAACTCGTCCCTAAGAACACGTGTCCTTGCGGGCCTTGGTCTATCAAAGTGGCTTCTGATGATCTGTGCCTGGACGCAGGAAACTTCAGGACCCTTGGTCCATCGGGTCTTGGATGCTGGCAGTTTCCCACCGCAGCAAATCTAGAGGTTTGTGTATTATGCTCCTCTTTTGGAGAGGGGTGTTTTTTTATCTTATTTACAGGTTGGTGCCTACTTGCCACAAGAAATAGGGAAAAGGGTTAAAACAAACAAAGGGAAGTACTACTTTATAGGGTTGTGAACTATCCAATAAACAAACGCTTATCGGATAGTCGACACCCCAGTAGATTAGTGACTTTCCCCCCTTGCTCCTTTAATAGAAAGAGGCAGCAAGGGGGGGGGGGGGAAGTGAAGGGGGTGCTTCAAAGCAGCAGCACCACTTGGAGCCCGGGGCCAGCTAGGGACTCTGACCCAGGGCTCTATGTGGCGCGGTTGCTTTGAAAAGCCATGGGGAGCCTGATGCCTGTCTGCATGCGGCGTTTCAAAGCGGCAGCACCACATGGAGCCTGGGGTCAGCTGGGGACCAAGCTGACCCCGGGCTCCAGGTGGCGCTGCCACTTTGAAACACCACGGGGCACACGGGGCCACCAGGGGGCTGCTTGAGTCCCCTGCTGGCCCCATGCTCCCCACAGCGCTTTTGCCTTTGAAGTATAGCAACAGCCCCTGGGGCCGTTGCTACACTTCAAAGGCAGAGGTGTCCTTATGGACAAATTGCATCAACTATTCAATTGGCTAATTCATCTAAATTTAACATCCCTACTACTTCATGGAATACAGTCAACCTGTGGAACTCCTTGCCAGAGGATGTTGTGAAGGCCAGGACTTTAACAGAGTTCAAAAAAGAGCTAGAAACATTCATGGAAAGTCTATCAATGGCTATCAGCCAGGATGGGTAGGAATGGTGTCCCTAGCCTCTGTCAGAAGCTGGCAGGGGTGGAATCACTTGAGGATTCCCCGTTCTGCTCATTCCATCTGGCGACACCTAGCATTGGCCAGGGTCAGAAGAGAGGATACTGGGCTAGATGGACCTTCGGTCTGACCCAGTGTGGCTGTTCTTATGAGAAAAACTCTCAATGAAACCAAAGCCAAAGACTAGGCTTTATTTTTCCCCCCTTTGCGAGTCCTCTCTGCTAGTCATCACGACACAATTTATACAAAAGCTCTAACTGTCTTGCCTTCAAAAGATAAGGCTACCTAATAACCGAGCCGCCTTCCCTGGTGCGCACCGTGGAACTGGCAGTCTGAAATCAGCAGAAGGTACAACGCTACATAAAGCCCAGTTCTGCAGAACTTTGGTTTCAGCAGACAGAACAACCACATATTTACTACTGACTGTGCCACATCATATGATAGGCCCTTGGGAGTCTAGTCACCAGAGTGGTTTCTAAATAGGATGTTTATTTCAATTTTTTTTTCTATTGGGCATCAGCTGCTTTTTTTGAAGGAATAGCCAGGAAACAGTTTATTCTCATATGCATCTACATGTCATCTAAATGGCTTCCCTGCAGGACCCCAAAGCAAGAGGGAACTTTGCATGATCTCTGGAATACAGTCCCATCCAGTCTCTGAAGTACACTCATATGAGGGATGGTGGATTGCCTGGAGAAATCCAGTGGAACCAAGAAACATTTAAATATTCAGGTTGACTGTGTTGTAAATATAAATCATAAGAACATAAGAACACGAGAACAGCCACACTGGGTCAGACCAACGGTCCATCTAGCCCAGTATCCTGTCTTCTGACAGTGGCCAATGCCAGATGCTCCAGAGAAATGGAACACAACAGGTAATCCTCACATGATCCCTTCCCTGTCACCCATTTCCAGACAAACAGAGGCTCGGGACACCATTTCTACCCATCCTGGCTAATAGCCATTTATGGATCTAACCTCCATGAATCTATCTAGCTCTTTTTTGAACCCTGTTAAAGTCCTAGCTTTCATCACATACTCTGGCAAGGAGTTCCACAGGTTGACTGTGTGTAGTAATTGGTGATTACTGTAATAAAACTTACTTCTAAAGAAAACATAATCCTTCTGGCAGGTGAGAGAATTAATATTTCCATTTCAGAGCTTCTGGAAGGTAAGCCACAGACAGGGTAAGTAACTTACTCCAATTCACACTGAGTCATGGCACCACTGTATCTGTTTATTAACCATCTGTCTCTTTCAATGGTCTAATTGTTAGGCATTACTTTATGCAACAGGAAGGACAAAGCAAGCAATAAACACTTTCTTCTACAGGTTGAACCTTTCTAGTCCGGCACCCTCAGGACCTGACTGGTTCCAAACAAGAGAATTTTCTGCACCACAGGAAGCCAAAATTGTCTAGCAGCATTACCAACACTTCCCCTGCTTATTGGGCTGCTAGAGGACATTTGGGGTACCGTATTTTCCGGCGTATAAGACGACTTTTGATGTTAAAAAACATCCCCCCAAAATCGGGGGTCGTCTTATACGCCAGGTATGCGGCTTTGCAAAGCCTCGGGGGAAGCCGGCGGCAGGGCATCCCAGGCGCGCCTGAGCTGCCCCGCCGCCGGAGCCCCTCCGCGGCTTTCCCTGACTTTTGGGGAAAACTGCATGGCTTATACATTCTCAGCTTTCCACAATGGGAACGGGGGACCAAGCCATTGATAACAGAGGATTTTGTCTGTGAATTGACGGGAGAACCCTCTGAATTTTGGGCCGTATGAATTCTCACCAGAGCATTTAAAAACTACTGAAGCTACCTAGAGTTCTAGAGAGGCATTTTTAACAAACTGGATGGATATTGGAATGAAAGAATGAACCAGGGGACAAAACCTAGCTATCCTGTAGTGCAGGGGTCACCAATCAGTAGATCGGGATCTACTGGTAGATCTTGGAACCTCTGACAGGTGATTCTGACTGGTTTGGCCGGGAGGCTATCAAGTGCTGGTTCTTCATCTGCCCCTCTCAGCACTGCTGTGCTGCTCCTGCCCTCTGCCTTGGAGGTGTCCCCCTCCCCGGGAGCCTCCTGCTTGCTGCGCAGGGCATGAGAAGAGAAAGGGGGGATGCTGATGTCAGGGTACCCCTCCCTCCACCCCATACCCAATCTCCATAGAGCAGAGAGGGGCAGGGTTGGAGAGAGTTTTCTGCCTGCTTTTAGGAGTGATGCAAGGCCAGGGGAGGGGGGAGCCTGCCTTAGCCCCCTGCACCATCACCCAGAAGCCTGCTGTGGTAAGCGGTGCCAAGCTGGAGCCTGAATTCCGAGCCTCGGTCCCAGTCCTGAACCTCTCCTGCACCCCAAGCCTCTTTCCCCAGCCTGATAAAAGTGAGTGAGGGTGAAAGAAAGAGGGAGGATGGAGTGAGCAAGGACAGGGCCTTGGAGAAGGGGCGGGAAGAAGGCGAGGCAAGGGTGTTTGAGTTTGAGGTAGATCGTGGATTGCACTTAAATACAGAAAGTGATCTCACACTTAAAAAGGTTGGAGACCCCTGCTGTAATGGATGGTGAACTCAAGCGGCCCTGTATGACAGTCGGACAACAGCTTCCAACCCTTTTTGAAGGGTGCTGGGAGTGGTAAAGGGAATCTGGGTTTCATTCCCGCTAAACAGCACAGTGTCTTAGCACAAACAAAACTGCCCAGAACCTAGATCTAACAGAAAGCTCAGACTCACCAAAACTTCTTCCTCGTATAGTCCAGGGAAACCAAGCATGCCATTGGCAGCCACAGCATTCACACACAGATGCTCCCAGAAGGATTTCAAGTGTGCCGTGCACAACTAGGCTAACGCCGGGTACAGACGCCCATCGCCTTCCAAGGGGCTATCGCCACTTTCTTGGCTTGCATGAGGTGCCATTAGGGAGACAGTTGGCTTTTTCAAATCAGATGCTGCGACTCTTATGAAAAAGACTGAAGAAGCAGAAAGAAGGAGGGGGAGCCAAGAGATTCTAGGATGCTGCTGGGATTAATGCACACATTGAAACATACCAAGGTTATTCATGGTTTGGTAGGGACCTGTACGTTGTACTAGGGAAATTAAAACCAGACCCTCGTAAGAAATAAAGCTGCTTTCCTAGCCAGCAGAGGTGTATAGTCATGCAAGAGAGAGTGGCCATCTGTGGTTGGAAGCTGAAACTGCTTCTCTCTGGATAAGTAAGAACTAGAAGAAGCAGCTGCCCCACTTTGACTGGGAAAATCACAGATTTTTAAATCCCTAAAAAAATCTTCATTAATCACTCACCTCCCATGTTCTTCAAGGCTCTAGGGCAGGGGTTCCCGACCTGGGCTACGAGTATCCCCAGGGGATACGAGAAGCTTGTCAAGGAGATACGGGGAATATGTGGTAAATAACTAGATTATCCTAACTGAAATATTCCAAAAGTAGTAGTGTTAGTGAAAAAAATTGTGGATTCTAGAATTTATTTCCTTTCATATTGAATAGGGGGTACAGGAAGGTTTACTAAAAGCCAAGGGTGTATGGGGACCAAAAAAGGTTGGAAACCCCTGCTCTAGGGTCATTATACGGACCCACAGCACCCCTGTCCTCGAATGCTACGTTCAACTTTGCCCCTCCCCCTTAGCGCCAAGAGGAGTCTGCCGACACAGAGGCAGTTCCGAAATGGGTCAGGAACACGAGAAACACAGAACGGCTTCCGTACACAGCAGGGTTGGGATTGTTTATTTTAGACAGAGACAAATCAGAGGGTCTGTGTCACAGGTATGTAAACTAACAAATGGATCAGAGACAGGAAATTGGGAACAACTATTTGCACCTTCTCATCATACAAAAATAAGGGGGACGCTGGACAGAACTGAAAAGCAACAGGGTGGAAACTGATCAAAGGAAATCCTTTTGCTCTTTAAACAGACACTGTCTGGGAGTCCCTCATCATTTGCATACACACATACTTAACCTGTGCAACTCAACCGAAACAAAATATCATCGAGACCAAGAGCTCTGTGAGATTAAACATGAAATAGATTAGACGTTATATGGATGAAAATGCCTTAAAAAAAGAGCTCTAAACCCTTATGCCTCAGGGCATAAACCAAAGCATCTTCTGTCAAAGATTAAGAAAAATCCCCTATGGGCAGGTGATTCGTAACTGTCCACTAGAAGACTTCTTACACTTTCCTCTGCAGCTGCTAATACAGACCACTGTTTGGACTAGAGGGACTCTTGATCTGTTCTAGTAAGACAATTACTACATTCCCGATGGAATTATGCAGGCACTACATACAATTCATTCTTGGGCATCTCAAGTCCTGAACAACAAGATTCAGAATTTGTAAAATGGTGAGTTTGAAGTATTTACAGATCCCCACCGACCAAGTGTTATGAAATTGCAGCAAGGGGAGTTTAGGTTGGACAGTAGAAAAAACTTAACAGTCAGGATGGTTAAACACTGGAATAAATTGGCTAGGGAGGTTGTGGAGTCTCCATTACTGGAGATATTTAAGAGCAGGTTGGATAGACATCTATCAGGGATGATCTAGGGCTTAGTCCTGCCGCGAGGGCAGGGGACTGGACTTGATAACCTCTCAAGGTCCCTTCCAGTTCTAGTATTCTACGTTTCTATGAAAACCCTATGCATGTGGCCGAGGGGGAGGGGGTTGGAGGCAGCCGATATCCTTTCTTCCTCGAGTCTTTCATAGAAGCCCAGCATATGCATCTATCAAACACTCATGTATAAAATACTAAGGATCAGATCTGTTGACTCCCAACAAAATCATGTCAATTCATACCAGTTGAAAGTACAGCCCTAAGTATGTGTGTAGGTGTACGTACACACATACACTCTCTCTCTCTCTCTCTCTCTCTCTCTCTCTCTCTGTCACACTTTCAATTAGCATGAATACACACACACACACACACACACACACACACTAGGGGGCTGTACCCACTGCTCGCTGCATTCACCAACCCCCTCTCTGGGGATAGGTGTCTGGCCAGGGGGCAGGAGAAGGCTGGGGATATGGGATCTCTTAGAAGGGGTAAGTGACGGGTTGGAGGTGTGAGGTCTCAGCAGTGTAGTGAGTGAGGGGGCTGGGTGGTGCAGGGTATCGGCTGAGGGGGTGTGTGATGGGGCTGGGGGTGCAGGGAGGGTGTGCAGCTCCCACCCCCCCATGAGGGGCGAGGAGGCCATGTGGTACGTGCGTACACACACACACACACCCCTTTCCACATAGGTTGAACCTCTCTTGTCCGGCTCCATCCGTGGTCCAGCACAATTTTAGTGAGCGTGTCCACTTATCGTGGGTGTGGCCAAGTTTCCCACGGTCCCATAAAGTTAGTTTACAGCCACCAGTCCGGGCTGTCAGTGTTCTGTGCTGTTATTTAGCTCTAATTTGCCCCTATATGCTTTCTAAGAGCCCAGGAAGCAGTGGAAGTGTTGATAATGCTGCTAGACAATATTGACCTCCTATGGTTTGGCAAATACTCTGGTTTCATACTGGTCAGGTCCGGAGGGTACTGGACCGGAGAGGTTCAACCTATACTATAGGGATAACCCAAAATGTGGCTAATTTGATGGCACAGTATCCCTGTGAGCCAGATAAACACTAGGGATGTGAGTGTATAGTCGTGTAAATGATTAACCGCTGAGCCTGGGCTTATCAGTTAATCCAAACAACTGTATGAAAGGCAGCAGGGAGAGGGTGTGTGAGGCAGGAGCTGGTGCCAGTGGGGAGGCAGCTTTTAAATGGTCCCCAAAAGCTCCTATTCCCCCTCCCCGTCCCCACCGTGATGCTGCCTCTGATTGAGAGGCAGCAGCGGAAACGGGGAAGGAGAAAGGTGGGAGCTAATACACATGGGAAGCCAGCTTTCAAGCTGGCTCCCCGCATGTATCGGCTCCTGCGGACCCGCCCACCTCCTCCTTCCCCCCGCAGGCAGGGGCTGCTACCACCCCACGCTGCTGCTTCTGTATCAGAGGCAGCAGTGAGGAGCGGCACCCGGGAGCCGGTCTGCACAAGGAAACTGTTTTTAAACCAACTCCCTTCACAGATCGGCTCCCACCTGCCACCCTGCGATGTGTGGGCTTGGAGGGGGCTCCCCAGGAGTGAGGCCAGGCGCACACTGGATGCTGGCACTGCACCCAGGGACCATCAAATAATTGTGTAACCGCTAAGATTTGGTGCAGTGACATGATTATTACATTAAATGATATCTAACATCCCTAACAAATACTATTTCCCCCACTTTACAAAGAGGGAAATAAACACGCCATGTGAAAATGTGGCACCACTGAAGTCAAACTGGAGTTATGCCATTTGCTTCAATGGGGTCAGGCTTTCACCCCTGGAATTTAAACGGCTTTCCCAAGGCCACCCAAGGAGACAGGAGCAGAGCTAGGAAAAGCAGCCAAGAGTTTGTGGTTCAGAAAAGGGCAACAAAAATGATTAGGGGTTTGGATCAGGTCCCAAGAAGAGAGATTAAAAACACTGGGACTTTTCATCTTAGAAAAGAGGAGACTAAGGGGGGATATGATTGAGGTCTATAAAATCATGACCGGTGTGAAACAAGTGACTAAGGAAAAGTTATTTACTTATTCCCACAATATAACAACTAGGGCACACCAAATTAAATGAATAGGCAGCAGGTTTAAAACAAAAAACGGAAGTTTTTCTTCACTCAGCGCACAGACAACCTGTGGAACTCCTTGCCAGCAGATGTGGTGAAGGCTAGGACTTTAGAAGAGTTCAAAAAAGAGCTTAATAGATTCATGGAGGTTAGGTCCATCAATGGCTATTAGCCAGGATGGGTAGGGATGGTGTCCCTTGCCTCTGTCTGTCTGGAAATGGATGGCAGGAGAGGGATCACGTGATGATTACCTGTTGTGATCCCTCCCTCTGGGGCATCTGGTATTGTCCACTGTCAGCAGACAGGATACTGGGCTAGACGGACCACTGGTCTGACCCAGTATGGCCAGCATTATGTTCTTATGTTCTGCTCAGCCCACAAAACAATCCCATCTCCTTACACAATGCTACAAAACCCTTCCTTTTTAGTGTATCAAATACAAAAGACTGGTGAAGACAGCACCAGATTGAGAGAAAATTTAAATTCCAAGCTATGCAGAGATATTCTCCCTCTCGTCATATCACCTGTCCTGATTATCTGTACACAGGTTAACATGCTGTACTCTGTCTGCATTCATCATCCAGTTAAACAAAAGGAGGGGGACACCGAGCTATTTAGTCCAGCAGTAAAGGAACAGGATAGGGCAGGGATACGAGAGGCAATTCTTTCCTTGCCACCAGCCTGCTGAGTCTGTGGTTCCAGCAGGCTTGTGTGGACTGATACAAGTCAAGCTGGTGTTTACATCAGCTTCGTTATATCCACCTGCCATGCATCCGTTATGGCACATCTCTGAGTGCAGTGGAGCTCAAAGGCAATTGACCTGGAATCCTATGAGGGAAGAAAAAAAAAAATCCTCACTATAGTCTTGGGGGAAGCCCAGGGTCAAAGCTTTTGAAAGACTCATGCAGCATGACGCTCATGACAAAAGGGGACAAGGCCAGTGGGGAGAGGGGGAGACTGAGAGTCAAGACCTTTGCTTAGTCTGCCAGGAACTTGCCGTGTGCGCTTGGGCGTGTCACAGCCCCATTTTCTGGGGGGACCTGCAATGGGGAACACGGGAGCTCAGCACTTTTAAAGTCAGGATGCTGGCTGTCTCCAACGGTCCCCCACACTTAGTCTCTTTGCGCTTCAATTTCCCCATCAGACAACTAGGCAATCTCAAGCAACTCTACAAAGAGAAACCAGCCCATGCAACTGGCAATTAAGAGCAACACTACAAGAACAAAAGATTAAGACAGGAATAAATGTTAGTAAGGAAGCAGATACTGTTATGTTATATATAGACCTTATGAAGAGAGAGTGAGAGAGAGAAAGAAAGTGTGTAATTTAGGGATGTTAAAAAGCAGCTAATTGGGTAACCATGTAACTGCTGACATTCAATGGTTATACAGTTACACGGACCTGTAGCACGAGGCGGCAGCCAGCTCTCTGGAGCGGGGTGGGAGCCTGCATGTAACCGTTCATACTAACCGATAAGCCCAGGCTTACCAGTTAGCCATGTAAACAGTTATCCTTTTACATCCCTAGTGTGTATGCAACTTACAAGGAACTTCTGGAGAGTGTCCATTTAAAGAGAAAATACCTGCCTAGTTCCCACCCCTAAAACACAATCCCCCAATTTGATCCTTGTGTGCTACCGAGTCTGTGCTCCGATGCAGAATGGCGATGGCAGTTTCCCATGTGTGCATCTTTCGCAGACCCTGGTGCATCTTTTAGCAAAGGCTGAAAACGTGGCACCTGTTTTAACCACGGTTAAACAACTTTTAAATCCTGTCTGCACCAGCATTCACACTACCTAACCTTGTAATGCTGTTGTATACCAGTTAATAACACATTTATGTCCTGTTCAAGCTGCTATTTGAAACCAGGTTAGTATGTGCCTTAGGCAGAGCATCCAAGCACATTTCTAGTAAGAACCATTTTTAAACACCGTTTCAACTTCCGTGCAGACAAGGCCTTACAGCCATGTATTCCAAACGATTTACCACTGTGGAGCATGGGGTTACAACAAAGCAGATTCCCAATGGGGTTAGAAACTGGTTTTGCTGAGGGATATTTAACATGGCCGATGGCATCATTTTATCTCATCCACAAAGACAAGACCAAACTGTTACAAACACAATTCCCCTAATGTACATGGGTCCTTAGAGAACTAAATGAGGTGAACAGGCAGATTACCAGTTAAGGCAGGGATCAACAATAAAACACCATCAGTTTGCCAGCGTTAGCCCACCCGGCGGGCTGCTGCCACTTTATTTACTTGAGCCTCTGCAGGTATGGGTGATTGCAGCTCCCATTGGTTACGGATAGCCGTTTCCAGCCAATGGAAGCTGCAGGAAGTGGTATCCTGGTCCCTGCCACTTCCCACAGCTCCCATTGGCTAGGAACAGCAATCTGTGGCCTACGGAAGCTTCAATCGACTGTACCTTTGGAGGCGCAAGTAATTATAGCAGTGGCAGCCCACCAGGAGCTTCCGTGGGCCGGTATTTGGCCACCCCTGAGTTAATATAAACAATCCCCTAAATCCCCTACCTGTTTTAGTTTTTTCTTCACATCACAGAGGTTGGGAGAGCAACAAAAAGCCATGTGTGCCAGATAAGCAAATGCAGACTGGCCAAGAGAAAAGGCATCAGTGTAACTGCTGGGAAAACAAAATATTTGGAAATACTTGTGTCAGCTTTACAAAACATTTGGAAGCCACATGTGTGATCAGGGAATCCAGCCTTCTGAGACACACAATTAAACCAAAGAGACAAACTACTAAGGAGTGAGGGCTGTTTCTGCTGTGAAACTGACAAATGTTTTATACACTAGATTTGACAGTGACGTGACAGTCCTACAAATACAGCATTTGCCGGCTCAGTGCAGGCTGCATAGCTCATTTAGTCAAGCCTGGTATAGATGCTTTAGAGATCTCCTAAGCAATTGTTTGATGCAATTGATGGGGGTAGAGATCCCCTTCGCTCTTCTGCAGAAATCAGCTGACTCCCTTAAGAATGTGACGTCATTCCTGTTCAGCAAGTGAAACTTTCCCAGTGGCTTTTCCTTGGTTTGATCCCCAAAGCTTGAGACTATTCAAGTTGCAATCCACTAACAGAGTCAGTCTGGAAAAAACAAAAAAACCCCACAGAACATCTGGTGATAGAAGCTTCTAGCCTGATTTCCCAACCAGTCAACCAGAAATAACCATGGCTCCCTTCCATGGATCTTATGGCTTCCTCTCTTTTCAAGCAGATCTTCTCAACCCAAACTCGCTGCCACGAACGGTCCCTCCGTTGTACCTGCCCAGATGGGTGGAGATCACTGAGCCTGGGCAGGTGGGAGCACAGCCCTTGATGGAATTCAAACTGGCCATGTGTCTCCTTGGAATATTCTTTCGCTTCCTGTTATGAAGCGCTCTAGAATGTTCAGTCCATCTTGATTTCTGGACTGGCTGAACACATCGGCCCCCTGAGCTTGAAACAATAGGCCTCCCCCCAAGGATGTCAGTTGGCCTTGTCCACTCCCACTGACCGAGAGGGGGCAAGGAGAGGACCTTAGTAATTTAGCGCTGAAGAGAAAGCTACATGCTTTACACTGTATTAGCATTTGTCCCCCAGATAGCTCTGGTCCCGAGATTGTGTTATTTATTGGTGTCAAAGAAGAATCAAGTGCTTTAATATTACTTCGTAATCCTCTGCCCTTTTGCACCCTTGGACCTCAAAGCACTTGCCAGACATTAGTGAGTTAAGCCTCACGACACCCCGGGGAGACATATCAGCACGGCTAGCCCCATGTCACGCGTGAAGCACAGAGAGGTAAAGTAATTTGCCCAAGCTCGCGTCGCACAGGTCACAGAGCCAGGTACAGAATTCATGTCCCCTGTGGCTTAACTGTCAATTTCCTGAGGCTGCACATCCGAGCCACTGTCTCCTCACCTGCGAATTGACGTTCCACATCACTCTTCCGTTGCTCCCCCTGGTTCGACACAAGACTTGTGCAAGTCTCGGTATCTGCCGACGTACCCCCACACAGTACGGAGTCACAGTATGGAACTTTGGGTAACAAATACCGATGTGAAAAGTTCCACTGCCACACTCAACATTTACAGGGATCTGCAAAAACCGCACCGGCCTTCTTTTCACCTTCCCCAAAATAATTCCTTCCTCCTTTACACTGAAGGGGTGTATTGTGGAAGAGCCTGGAGGCAGAGCCAACGGGCTGCAGCCCCATTGAGCCAAGTGCTGTGCAAATACACAGAAAATGACCATCCATGCTACAAAACATTCGCTAGTGTCTGGATCTTTCCCCACAGCAGCAAACAACACGCTGATATTGACTCGGCAAGCTCTGTCACATGCACAGTTCCACGTTCTACACGTAATAGTCTTGCCAAAAAAAAAAAAAAAAACCACCCCTGGCAGAGGAGACTCTGAGAGCAATAGCTCTTTCCTGTTCAGTCCCATGGCTGGGTGGCTGCCACGGCAGAAAGTTTTCCTCCTCTCTGGCAATGGAATGGAGGGGGGCAGCCAGATGTCCTATGAGTCTAGAGTTGGCACTGGACAGCAGGATCTCCCCAGCAGCCACGTGCTTTGCTCTCCCACGGGGCCGGTACATTCCTGCGGGCCCCTGCTAGAGCGACATCAGACCCCAGCAGTGCTGGCAGACTCTCTTCCTGACTCCACTCGCAGCCCCACACGTTTCCGGTGGCTCAAAATATTGTTTCATGCCCATCACTTCTGCTTTGTCACTCCCCAGCCGCTGAGCTGCTCAATTGTTTCCCCCTTGGCCCACACACCAAGTCCATACAAGGAATGCTAAATATCGGTTAATTGAATAGTCGAGTAACCTCAAGAATTCTTATCGGTTAGTCAACTATTCTATAGTCCCCGGCGGTGGGGCTGACAGCCAGTACGCTCTGGCCCCACTCTCAAGGAGCCCCCTGCCACTCAGAGACAGCAGCGTGGGGTAGCAGCAGCCCATCTGGGGGGCAGTCTGAGCTCCTGGACCAGGATGAGCAGAAACTGACTCTGGCTGCCTGCCTGCCTGGCTCCTAATACACTTGAAATGCAAAGTCACAGCAGGGGTTGGTCCCAGACCCATCGCAAGCCAGGACTGAGCCAGGCTGCTGGCCAGGCTGCTGAAAAATTACTGGCAACATGTGTGGGGAGGGAAAATGCGTGTAGTCTATAGCATTAACCTATCACCTTTTGCGTATTGGTTAATCGACTACACTATTACATCCCCCTAGTCCATACAACTCGCTGTCTCCTTTAAAGTTGTACACTAGACCGCTATTACCTGGCTGCGTCTAGACTGGTAAATTTTTCTGCAAAAGCAACTGCTTTTGCGGAAAAACTTGTCAGCTGTCTACACTGGCCGCTTGAATTTCCGCAAAAGCGCTGACGATCTCATGTAAGATTGTCAGTGTTCTTGCGGAAATGCTATGCTGCTCCCGTTCGGGCAAAAGCCCTCGTGTGCAAATGCTTTTGCGCAAGAGGGCCAGTGTAGACAACGTGGTATTGTTTTGCGCAAAAAAGCCCCGATCGCAAAAATGGCGATCGGGGCTTTCTTGAGCAAAACCGCGTCTAGATTGGCACGGACACTTTTCCGCAAACAGTGCTTTTGCGGAAAAGTGTCCGTGCCAATCTAGACGCTCTTTTCCGCAAATGCTTTTAACGGAAAAACTTTTCCGTTAAAAGCATTTGCGGAAAATCATGCCAGTCTAGACGTAGCCCCTGTGTCTCTGACCTGGTCTCCTTTCACGTGGACTCTCCCTTGCCACGTGACCTCCCTATTCTGCCAGCATGGAGACCTCCTCTCTTAGCACCAGTAGTAAATATTTCTAGTGTGGTAGCACCCCAAGAGCCCACTCAGGATCAGGCGCCAGCAAGCAGAGAAAAAGACCATCCCTGCCCCCAAAGGGCTTACAGACTTAAGAAGGCACCCCTGTGCTTGGTCATGGCACTCTTTGTGCTTGGAAAGCCCCCTCTGGCCCTGTCTGCTTAATCACCTTCCTCAAGCTCTGTTCCGCCACAAACCCTGTTTTTAACAAATGTCCCCTGCAGCTAACAAGCTGCGTGACCGGAGTCATTCTTGTTCCTGCTCTCTCATGCAATCCCCACCTGCTCCTGTGTGCCTGTGACATTCCTTTGTTGTGTCTTGCTGACCTCACCTTGCCAGACACAGCTGGGACCCTACCACTACTTGTTCTGCGCTATGCCTCCCATATTTTGGGGCACCTGAGAAATTATCGTCCCATGCATGCCTGCCACCACGTCTCACATATTTCATCTCTTCTATTTCTAGGGTGCACTTGCTGTGGAGCTAGGAACATTAACACTAACCAGGGAGCAAGTTGGAATATGGAGGCTGTAAAACCATCATCTTAAATGTGCACATGGATTTTTTTTTTTAAAAAAATGCATCCTAAAGCTTCAGTTTACAGGTACAACTCCCAGCTTCAGCGATGACATTAGCTCTGGCTCAGAAGACGACATGTTAGCCCACTAGCCTACACTGATGATTTTTCCTTCTTAGTTAACCAGAAAGCTGTCTGGTCTTTCATGTCTCCAAGCTGCCTTTCTTCACCACATCCACTATCTCCTGCATGACTCATCAGTGAAACAATAGATTTTCGTCTGCATCCCACAGTAATGACATACAAAGAGAGCTGTTCCTTCTTGCTTTTGCAGCAGGTAGTGTCACTGAGCTAATGCTGCATTATCGCTCCAACTGCTTTGACAACACACACATAAAATGAATAAATAAAAAGGGGAATCCCAAAATGCAACTGTAATATTTTCAAGCACCTTTGCTTGATTAGAATTAATTGAAAGCCCACTTACTGTATTAATGCACTGCTAATCTAGCCACACATAGATACACACTTAATCTCGTTTTGAAAAGGTTACACTTGTTACAGAAAAAGTGAATGATGCCAGGGTTAAGGTTGATAGCAAGTTCGGCGATCAATCAGGAAAGATGGCATTCTTGCCAAGTAGCCAGGTATCATCCGCACCTACAACTATGCTACCATGTGATGAAAAGATAACAGGTTGGAAGTGGGGATGCCTAACCCTCTGGTACCTCCTGCAGGAGGTCTAATCCTGCCCATACACTCCCACTATTATGAATGCCAATAAAAGTCCTGGGTTCATTTTTTATTTGGCACATCTTGATACAGGCCAATATCTAAAACTCAAGTAGACTGAGATTTCCACATCCACTCCACCAAAAATATCCCCACAAAGGAAGAATTGGAGAGAGAGAGAGAGAGAGAGAGAGAGACACACTCTCACACACACAAAAGCAGCAGCACCCAGAATGATGATTTTAAAACTACCCTTCTCGTCTTGATCAAAACATTGCAGGCATCTCCCTGCAAGCCAGTGGGAATTGGAAGACAGATTGATGCACCTAAAAGCCTGCCTTTGTGTAGCACAGTGAAGGACAACTTAGGCCAGTGAGTGGGCCGCATGAGCAGCCCTCCTTCATCTCAGCGAGCCACAAGATAGTGGTAACCAAGACCGTCTCCTGGGACAGGGTATTTTAGCCAAGTGTACTTGTGCACTTAGGATATGTGGGATGGGCCGACTGAATTGTAGCACCACTTTGATTCAATGCAGAGGGAGTGCGTGGTTCTCACACTCAGCTTTGTGTGAAATCAGCACGCCCCTCACTTTGTGTGCCCTTCAAGTTTAAAAAACTAGGTGGGCAAAAACCAGCAGACTCTGGCAACCCGGTGCCCAGGCAACGGTAAACAAAAACACCTCATGGGCCACACACGGCCCAGTGGGCTGCAAGTGGCTGACTTCTGGATGGCATACAGTGAATGTCACCACAACCTAAGAAATGAAATAATCACCACTCTAGTGCACACCCCTTACTATCTGCAGGATGAAGATCACATGGGGAGGGGGGAGGGAGATAAGCTGGAGGGAAAATACCGAAGTATAGTTCTTGCTGCTCTATTTTTAATCCCATATATACTATAAACTCCTGGGGGTGCAGCCTGGTTCTTCCTGCAGCAAGAGATGCCCGGATAAACTGCACTGGCACATGAATGAGCAGACCAGCAGCAGGGTGTAAATTATTCTTTAAACCCCCCCCCCCCCTTGCACTTCTGACTCCTCCCCCTCCCCGGAATGGAGCAGCCCTTCCCCCACCGGGCACACACTCCCCGCTCAGAACGAAAGCACAGCTGTGGCCCAACCCAACAAAAGCCCCACAGGGAGTGTCGGCGGCGCACGTGGTAGAGGGCGGGGCCTGACACGTCATCCCCCCCCCCCCCCCCCCAATGGAACGCACTAGTTTGGAACGCGGCGAGCCAGCAGCACCCTAGATTCCAAATGCGAAAGGAAAGGCATCCCAGCCTTGGCCTGATCCTTCCCCCCCCCCGCCCCCCGCAGACGGAATCAGGGCTCTCCCCACCCACCCCATCCCACCATTGGCGGGGGGGAGGAAGGAGAACCACCCAAGGTTCCCCTCTGCACATTTCCAGGAAGGCAGACACACAAAAAAGGGAGGGAGGGAGGAACTGTGTGGCGTGTATCATATGACACTCGATGTCATTTCATTATGCAAAAAGCAACCTCCCCTCGCTCAGCTCTGCTGGAGAACTGCCACCGCCCTAAGCCCTGAAATATAGATTTTTTTCCCCCACAAGGAACAAAAAAAAGCCATGCACACGTTAAATAGAACAAGGATCATTCTAAGAATTCAACTGCAAAGCAAATCTATGAAGGCAGATTGGGAGGGGAGGGGGTCATTTTGGCGCATAACTACTCCCTCCCAACCCACCAGCAGAGATACACATTCTTAACACAGCTTTATGTTCTGACCCAAAAAATAAGGCTTCGGTGATTCTTCCTTTCTGAACACGATCGTTTTCACCATTTCAGCAAAGAAAAAAAAAAGTGCTTTGGCAGACTCCCCTCCTACGAGTAAGAGTCTGTGCATTGTACATACATACAGATGAATGAGAGAGGAAAGGTGAGAGACAGCTAATCTTCCGGAAAACCAAGCCTCTCCGATCGCCCACAAGCATGTGTCAGCACATCGCTACTAAATGCTCCACTCCATCCCAAATTAAAGACTTGCCTGGTCCAGAGCTGATTCCCAAGGCTAAAGGGAGGCTGGTTTATCTCCAAGCCCCTTTGCAATCATTCCATAGAATGATTTGGAACGGACTGCAGACCGTGCTTTTTTCTTACAAAATCCGCTTTGGAAGCAAGGGGTACCCTCCACCCGCCTCAGACCCAGTCGGTAACACGCAGTGCAGCGGCGGGTGGCTGAAAGTAAGGCTGCTTTCTTCTAAAAATAAAGACTATATTTCCCCCCGCTTTGGGGAAATGGTGTCCTGTGTCTTTAAACCGCTCTAATTCCGATTTTACATGCTGTCCCCCCCTTACCACGTGTTTTCTGTTGTTGCTGGGCTTGCCATTCCAGAAATCTGGCCGCTTCCAAAAGCGTCTCAATGCTCATCTCTTGGGTTGCCTTTCAGTGGAGGATCCAAAATCTTGGAGACTTAAAAAAACCGGGAGGTCTCCTTCTTCTTTTCTTCTCCCAAGTCAAAATGCTTGATCAAACCACCCCCCCACCCCCGATCCCCTGCGAATCTTCCAGACAAGAAAAGGGTTTGCAACAAGATGGCGATGAGTATGTAACAGAAACACAACAAGAAAAAAGGCCTAACACTGCCCTCGGCTACTATACAGACAGCTGCAGACAAAACCCAGCCTGGATCGGTGTAGGTCACTGGATTGGAACTCGTCAATGCCATTTTGCAGGGGTGGAGTTTAACCACTGCAGGTTTGAGTGAAAACTCTTGCTACAAAAGGGAGCAGATCGGCCAAGGCTCTTATTTGGGATCAATTAAATGTGTTTTTTTTTTAATTCTCCTTTTCTTGATGGATTTGAGTGAGTCACTCAAACGGTCAGATAAGACTATCTTCATGGAACTTTGTTCTAACTTAGTTGTGAACTATCTATCACTAATCAAATAGAATGGGGGGTAAAATATTTAAATAAATACAAATAAATAAATCAAACACATCTATCTACACTTTAATCCAAAAAGATTCTGTCTCACAAATTAGACTGGCTTTGGTCTGCATGTTACCGACTGGGTCTGAGCAGGTGGAGGGTACCCCTTGCTTTCAATATAATTATTAATTATAATAATTATAGATGGGGGAGGGGAAATTAGGTCATTTTGCTCTCTGTTCTCTTTCCCTGCAGTATTGTTGCCCACAGAATATTTCCGGTCATCAACCTCAGGTGTTGCAGTTATTATTTATTGGGACCTGATTGTTCAGTGGGGTTAAGTACCTCCAGCTCTGGTGTTAAGAACTTCATCTGGATTTATGGGTGCTTCACACTGCTGAAAACCAGGACCTAAATAAGATACAGCCCTGGTGTCCAACCAGTTATATAGCAATCTAGCCCCACTCAACTGGCCAAACAGACACATTGTTCAAGCCAACTAGCTACACTTTACCAGCCAAGTAGTCACACGGGGCTAGTGTGTTGGACACCCTGGCTTACACAAATCAGTCACCTGACATTTTATTAACACAAACTGACAGAGATCTTAGAATTTCCACATCAGCTGATTTTTCTCTTCTTTCATGAATTATTTGAAAATATCTCTAACTGTAATAGAAGTCAGTATGAATGACAGGTCTTTCATAAAAACAAAAGAGTGGTGTTTCATAAAAACATGAGTGGTGTGGAGAGGGCCTATAAAGAAAAGTTATTTATTAGTTCCCTAAATAGAAGAACTAGAGGACACCAAATGAAATTAATGGGTAGCAGGTTTAAAACTAATAAAAGAAAGTTCTTCTTCACACAGCGTGTAGTCAACGTGTGGAACTCCTTGCCAGAGGAGGCTGTGAAGGCTAGGACTATAATAGAGTTTAAAGAGAAGCTAGATAATTTCATGGAGGTTAGGTCCATAAAAGGCTATTAGCCAGGGGATAAAATGGTGTCCTTGGCCTCTGTTTGTCAGAGGCTGGAGAGAAATGGCAGGAGACAAATCACTTGATCATTGTCTTCGGTCCACCCTCTCTGGGGTACCTGGTGCTGGCCACTGTCGGTAGACAGGATACTGGGCTTGAAGGACCTTTGGTCTGACCCAGTACGACCGTTCTTATGTTCTTATATAACCATGACAATGATGCAGTTACTGGTTCTGCAAGACCGCCCTTTGCTCAATATTCAGCACTAGGTTCCTAGAAAGAGGAAGGGTATTGTCCCACCACATCAGTATGAACTTTGCAAATGGGATTGTACAGGGTAGATGAAACAGAAGAGAACATGTGATCATAATTATTCATATATGCCTGTAGCTATCATTGAAAACAAATAAGGTTCCATGTGTAATTCAGGACAAGATAAATTATGTAAATGGAAAAGGCCAAATAGATCACTGAATTCACTTCCTGCCCTTGCAGCACAGGGAGGTAAGTATACACAACAGGGTACAAATACCCATTAAGGCTACATCAGATGTTTCTGCAGGGCAAAAAAGAAACCCACATTTATTTTTACAGACAGGCTTGTTTTCAGTTGCTGAGTGTCAGTTTCTTTTACTTGGTTCGTTCCTGGGAAGGAGGGGTGCCTCTTGCTTTGCGATTACTTTGACAGAGAACGAGACAACTCCATGAGTCGCATGCACTATTATTTTGTACTAAATGATACCCCAGGTCTGGTTGCAAGAGGATGAGAGGTGAGTCCTGGCGCCGGGTTTTCCACCTGCTCCTCCCCCCGCAGTGCGTTTGCATCCGATTACAATATGTCATCCTGCCCCGAGCCAATCCGCTTGGAAAACAACAAGGCATGGAGCAGCTCCACATGGGCACCCTGCTCCGTCTGCCTCCGACGGCGTCTCCTTTAAAGGGCCAGCCACCCTCGGAGTTTCCCCAGCAGCCATGAACAGCGCACTAGAAGAGGAGGAGGGCACGTTACCCCCGGTGAACCCTGATGGCTGCGCCTCCATCAGTGTGCCACCGGGAGAGGGTTTTTCCTTCCCACGCTCCTGGGACAGAGATTCGCACCCGCAGGGGGCCTCGAAGAAAGCGGGAGGGCGCGGCTGAATGAAACAGCCTAAAATGCTCTGAACACGGCGCTCCCGGGAGATGTTTCAGCCAGGGTCAGAAAACTGCAGGGCGCGGGAAGGGGAGGTCCCCGCAGCCAACGGGGCGCGCTGCGTTGGTTACGGAGCCAAAGGAATTACCTCCAATCCAGGGCACCCGGCCGCCGAGCAAGTCGGCGGCAGCCCCGCGGGCTGCGAGATGCACCGGGAGCTGCTGCAACATGGAGCCCCGAAGGCTGTAAAATACCCGGCCGAGCCCAGACACCCGGCGCCCTGGGGTGCGCTCCCCCTACCCCGCAGCTGACGCGCTCTCGGTTCCATGCGCCCACGGAATCGGTGCTTTCCCGTGCGCTGCGCAACCCATCGTATGGGGGAGAGGGGGTTCAGCGGGCTGTAGTCCGGGGGCTGCTCACACTGAACACCTATGCCGCGAACGGTGCTGGGGGCACAGCGCCAGGTGCGTTAACCTCGGGGACGGCTCCCTTTGACGTTAGGCGATCGGCAATCCCAGGAGAGAGGAAGGCCCCTCCCGCTCCCTTGCAGGTGTTTGATCCCTGGGGGGAGGGTGTATTTGCGAGGATCAAGCAGCCACGCACGCCCCAGCGGGCATGCTCAGCGTGATGCCTATGGCCGAAAAAGCGCCCAGATCAACCTCCCCGCTGCACAGTCTCCCCAAGCCCTTGGCCCCAGTTTTTGCCCGCACTGGCTTTCTCCCAGCCTCGTGATGGATGTTGCTGGCGGAGGCTGCTGCATTTGGAGGATGGAGGAGGAAGAGGTGGGGGGGGGGGTGCAGGCGGGGGGAGGAGGGGAAAGGCAAAGCCGCCTCTTCTGCGGCGTTTCACCCTCCCCAGTAAATCAGGCAACCCAACGTGGAGGGGGGCGGAGCTCCGGGCCTTACACCAGCCGCCTGATCTGGCAGAGGGAGGCGGAGCACAGTCACCTCGGGCAGGATAATCTGTCTAGTCATGGCTTGCGCTGGCCAAGCCTGCTCCTTAAAGGGCCCGTGCGCCATTTCTCCCAGGGCCCCGCCGGGGAAACACGTGAGGCGGCTCGACAGGGAAGTTCGCGCAGCGCAGGGGAAAATGGAGCTGGCTCTGCCCTGCCTTTCAATACAGGGAGTTCCCTGGCGTGATTCATCCCTGCACAGAGAAGGGAAAGCAGCCTGCGAGCGCCACAGGTGGTGTAAAAAAATCAGCACCAAAGGCTTAAAAAATAAAGGCCTGATCTTGCAAAGCACCATCACTCAGCTCCACTTGTTTTAGAACATAACAGCCACTAGACTGGGTCAAACCAACAAGCCATCTAGCCCAGTGTTTCTCAACCTTTTTTTGTATAAAGTAGCCATCACTGGATAGTTCTCTGAAAACATCCACTCAATGTGCAGCGGCAGTCAAAAAAGCAAATAGAATATTAGGAATCATTAAAAAGGGGATAGAGAGAGATCTTGCAAAATTAGTCCCCATCATATTGTATGTATAGTTGGGATTATTTTTTCCAATGTGCATTACTTTACATTTATCAACATTACATTTCATTTGCCAGTTTGTTGCCCAGTCACTTAGTTTGGTGAGATCTTTTCGAAGCGCTTCACAGTTTGCTTTGGTCTTAACTATCTTGAGCAGTTTGGTATCATCTGCAAATTTTGCCATCTCACTGTTTACCCCTCTCTCTAGATCATGTATAAATAAGTTGAATAGAATTGGTCTCAGGACAGACCCTTGGGGGACCCCGTTAGTTACCTCTCTCCACTCTGAAAACTAACCATTTATTCCCACACTTTGCTTCCTGTCTTTTAACCAGTTATCAATCCATGAAAGGACCTTCCCACTTATCCCATGACAACTTACTTTACTTAAGAGCCTTTAGTGAGAGGCCTTGTCAAAGACTTTCTGGAAATCTAAGTACAGTATCTTCACTGGATCCCCCTTGTACACATTTTTGTTGACCCCCCTCAAAGAACTCTAGCAGATTAGTAAGGCACCCTCTTCAGTGAGGATGCCTGCTAAGCTCCCATGTTCCCTGGAATCTTTTCCACTCATGTGTGGATTTTTTCCATCCATGTGCAGAATAATTTTTTTTGTGTGCACTGAGGCATGTGCATCTCCAGCAGAAACAAAACCTACCTGTGAGTGCTCTGCTAACCCACTGGGCGGCATTGGAATTTCTCCTAAATAGCTGCACAAGCAACTCGGAAAGTCAGGCCCTAAGCACCAGATCCTGCAAAACCAAGCACCTCTGAGCTGCTGGCCTGAAGAACAGCTCTGGGTACACACTAGAGCTGGTCTCTCGCAACAGCAGAAGCTGGTCCAATAAAAGATATTTTCCGGCCCACCTTGCCTCTCTAACGTCCTTCGACCGACATGGCTACACCCCTGCACTCCACTCCCGGTGCAGGTTCCTCATTGGAAGTCTCTGTCCAAGGGCCGCTCAGTCCTTTGCACAATCCGGCCCTAAATTAGGGGTCTCAGTTTCCCAGCCAGGGAGTGGGCCAGTCCTGGCCAGAGCAATCTTGCATGGGACTGTCCGTTACCAGCCCCCAAACCCTACCCTTCCTGACATTGCCCTGCCCTCGATAGGGTTGCCAGGTGTCCGGTATCCTACCGGACAGTCCAGTATTTGAGCCCTCTGCCCGGTAAAAAAAATAATCAGACAATACCGGACACGTGCAGTGTCCGGTATTCTCTGATTTTTCCGTCTGGGCACCAGACGGAAGCCTAATGTGGGCAGCTCTGCCACCGCCAGGTTTCTACGCAATCACAGGCTCCCAGCAGCATTCGCAGCCCCGCCTCCTGGCTGGGAGGCGGGGCCACAATCGCTGCTCGGTGCCTCTGGTTGCATCAGAAGCCTGGCGGGGGCAGGGGGAGTGGCTGGAAGTCCCAGCCACTCCCCCCGCCCCCACCAGGCTTCTGTGCAATCACAAGCTCCCAGCGGCGTTCGCGGCCCCACCTCCCAGCTAGGAGGCAGGGCTGTGATCGCCGCTTATCCCGTGTTCCTTCTTTCTTTTGTTTGCTCGACCAAAAAATACCATATTTTTTGGGAGACCATCTGGCAACCCTGTCCCCTGAGCATGCAGCTTGGAGGACCACGGGGGCGGGACCTGGCACTGTGCAAAGCTGTGCTCACTTCCCCACGGCTCCTGCCGCCACAGGGAATGTGGAGGGGGCCGCTGCTGCCCCTGCCCTGCACCAGGCCTCTCCAGGGTCCTTGAAGCCGTGTTCTTAGAGGACAGGATGCCATGGGGGGAGCAGGGCGATGGCAGGAAGGGGCGGGACTTGGGGGCTAATAACGGACAGCCCTCCCCCAGCCTGCCAGGAATCCTGGGGAGGATTGTGCTATTGCTCCAGCTGGGACTGGGCTGCAGGCCAGGAGTCTGAGACCCCCTCCTCTAAAGGACTGGGGACTCCAGCTGCTCCTTGGCAAAGCAACTCAAACCGCCCCCGGTTGATAGGTTCTAACTCCCAAACAGATCAAATATTTCAACTATGTTGGAAACAGCGCAATTAAAACACCAAAGGAGAAAGGGCTAGAAATGGGGAAAGAATAAAAAGCAGAGAAAAATGGGGACGGGACCTGTAACGCTACTCCCCACCGCACCGATCGTGTCTTTCCCCCTACTGGGGTGACTGTAGTGTCGGTGAAAGGTACGGTAGCTTGACAGCCCATGCGACTGCCTGAAAATTGTAACAGAAGGCCCAATTCTGAAGGAAGGATAACAGAAAAGCAGTTTCTGATCTAGACATAAGTTTTGTTTGAACAATTAGCTACTTTGCATTATATAAAGTCTGGAGAACCGCAGAGGTGCCCACAGATCCATGCCCACAGCATGAGCCCATGGATTGCCAAGAGAAGGACAGGTTAGGAATCAGCTTTTGGTAACAACAAAACCTTGCCTCTGGCATATTAGAAATCTCCCATCTATTGTGCTGGAAACTTCTCAGCGATCAAATAGAGCTAAGTGATGGGCAAATATAAGAGCCAAATAGTAGCTCCACTAATTTGTATTTGTCTAATACTTTCCCCCACAGGTCTAGAAGCCCTTTCCACATGTTAATGTTGTAAGTCTCACAGCACCCCCATGAGGTAGCTCTAATCCTTGTTTTATAAACTTAAAAAACAACAGATAGTCTGTTAACTCTTTAAAGACTAGCCCCTCTCAGTTCAAATTAGCTTGTCTTCACCAGATCCGCTCATTCGAACCCCGGAAGCTTCGATCGTCTCTGTAGTGTAGACGTACCCAGGGCCGGACCGAGCCATTACAGCGCCCCGGGCAGACAGTTTAATTGCACCCCGGGTTGGGGTAGGGTGCATGCGCAGCCCCGCCCCCGCCCGGCGTGTGGGGGAGGGCGCATGCACGGCCCCGCCCCCGCCCGGCGTGTGGGGGACGGCGTGCGGAACTGGTGGCAGCAGGACCCACGTGCCCGGCGCAGCCCAGCCTGGCTACTGTCGCTGGTGCACAGCCCGGGGTGGGCTGAGCCTGGCCGTGCAGGGCCCTGCAACCGTGGGGGGAAGGGCGCTGCTGGCCAGCGCTGTGGGGGTTAACGCGGCCCCCGCCCCAGGCGGCTGCTGCAGGGTGGACACTGGGTGCTGCTGCAGCCCGCACAGCGCCCCTTATAGCTGCCATCAGGCGTCCCCCCATAGATTGGTGCCCCGGGCAGCTGCCCAGCTAGCCCATGCCTTAATCCGGCCCTGGACGTACCCTATCTGAGCAGCAACCACCAGAGTCAATCCATCCTGGCCCCTTGGGTATAACTTTTTATAATCCTGACCCATGCTCTGTGACTGAGACCAAAGAACACAGACCAGTTGAACCTCTCTAGTCCGGGACTCTCTGGTCTGGCAACATCTGTGGTCCAGCATGGTTGGGGAGTCTGCAGGAGCTCCGGGGGCAGAGATCAGTGGCCAGAGCTGGAGCCTAGCGGCTTGGAGCAGAGGTACTGGCATTGGCCTTCCCTGGTCCAGCATCCTCAGGGCCTGACTGATCCCAAATCAGGGAGTTTGCTGGACCAGGGGAGGTCAATGCCTGCCCCTCTGTTGCTGCCCTCTGGATCCCAAGGGTGCTGGGCTAGGGAGGTCCATCCTGTAGCTCAGCCTTATTCCATCCCGCACTCAAGCTATAGTAGGAGTCCTTAGCTGAGAGATAATGAAAAGCTGTATAGAGGCCAGGCCCAGGAACTATATCACATCACGCTCTGGACTCGCGCATTATAAATCCCCACCGGGGTTAGGCATCCCCAGCTAACATCTCCTTGCCCACACTAAGGACAACAATGTGTTTCAGATCCTGTGAGCTAGCACGTTGTCTGACCTGCTGCCTTTTCACAGCACAGTCCCGGGTCAGCGACCCAGTGCCCTACTCCAGCGCTTTTCACACTTTTTTCTCAGAACCCAGTTGAAGAAAATGGTTGATGCTGTGACCCAACATAACTGGGCCCAGGGACAGGGCTGAAGATGAGAGCTTTGGAGTGTGGGAGGGGGCTCTTGCTTGGTGAGGGGGGTCGGGGCTGGGGCAGGAGGGGCTTACCTGGAGTGGCTCCCAGTCAGCGGTGCAGCGGGGGGGCTAAGGCAGCTTCCTGCCTCTCCTGGCACCGCAGACCATGCTGCCCCCAGAAGCAGCCAGCAGCAGGTTCCCAGCCAACGGGAGTGAGGAGCTAGTGCTCATGGAAGGGGCAGCCCCCTCCTCCCACGTAAGAGCTGGGCCTGTTGCTGGCTGCTTCTGGGGTGCAGCACAATCTGGGGTGCCAGGACAGGCAAGAAGCTGCCTTAGCAGCCCCACTGGTTGCTGCAGGGGGCTCAGGTGACAAGCCCCAGTGCCCAACATTCCACGACCCAGTCCTGGCTCATGACCGTAGTTTGAAAACCCGGGGACTAGACTTTGTTCTAAAAGCTGGATAACCCAAACCACCCCCAGAACCAGCGGCATCCCCAGACAGCCGCAGCCAAGTCCTGGGAGTCTCAAGAAGTTTGGTTTCGTTTTTAGTGGGAGGCAGCCCCAGCAACGTCCAACCCCTGCCCTGCCTTCCTCGTCAGCTCGTCACCAATAAACGGCCCCGCTATGGAGTCTCACACACCATCTAGCATCTCCACCACCCAGAGTGGATCCATATAACACTACCTGGCATTTTTCAACTGCAGCACGACGTCAATAACTGATTAGTCTTCACAGTTATTAAGGTGAGTGAGATTGTCTTGCTTTTATAGAGAAGCCAAAATGCAGATGGATCCAGTGCCTTGTCCAAAGCCGCTGTAAGAATGACCCTCAGAGCTAGGACTGCTGCTGCTTCAAATGCTGAAGTCTTTTGCCTTCAGTTGAGGGCCTCCTCTTATTTATTTTTTTTAATCCGATATTTTAAATTTCATTTCAATAATCTCCCCCAGCCTCCATCTTGCAATATTTCTGGAGGACCCAAGATCTCTGTGGAGGCCATTCTCCAAATAGGTCACTTACCCTCTTTGGTGTTACCAATCTGGGGGAGGAAAAATAAATAAATGAAATAAAAAAGGACTAGAGAATTGTAATGCAACATCGCTTTGTCTCAGTGCCTCTTAAAGGGAGGTTGCGTCACTTACCACAGTAGCACATGCAGGACAAAAGCCCAGTTATTTGGTGTTGCCAACTAATAATTCAGTCAGAACTTCAGATGACAGCATAAAGGCCATGATTGTCAAGCAAAGCTTTCAGTGTAGCAGGGCACGCCAAGGAGGGAAAGAGCCCGCTTGCTCTGTTCTCTGTAGCAATGTAAAAAAGAAGTTTTAAGTATGCGGAGTGGGAAAAAGCATTACAACATTGCCTTCTACAGTCCCTTTCCCACAAGGGCCAGATCCTGTCTGGTGTAAATCAGGACTGTGTTTAATTAAACACCAGATGTGCATCTGTACACCCTGCAACCTGAAGGCTGTGTAATCCAGAGGCACTGAGACCACTAACAAGGGAGAGTGAAGTCACAAGTCATCCTAGTCACGGTTGTGTGGGGGAGAGTGTGCTAGTGTGCCCCAGGCTCTCTTGTTATTGATCATGCTCTGGAGGAATGAACCCACACAAACCACACTGGGGGAGTGGACTATGAACTGTATCCCTACAAACCAGGCCCCAGACTTGCTCCCTTAGACTGGAGATGCTTACATACAGAGTGTGCTAGTGTTTAAAACAAGCCAAAGGAGGTATTTCTTCACACAACGCACAATCAACCTGTGGAACTCCTTGCCATAAGATGTTGTGAAGACTGGGACTCCAAAAAGAACTAGATAAATTCATGGAGGAAGGTCCATCAATGTCTATTGGGCAGGAATGGTGTCCCTCACCTCTGTCAGAAGCTGGTAATGAGCAACAGGGGGTGGATCACTTGATTATCTGTTCTCTTCATTCCCTCTGGGGCACCTGGGATCACTGTCAGAAGACAGGATACTGGGCTAGATGGAGCTTTGGTCTCCATTATGGCTGTTCTTATGATGATGTGCTGTTTGCTGCATGCGGATCCTGCTGCCACACTGTAAAAGATACAGGATGAGGTCATGCAAATGAGGGACATGGACAGCATGCAGGCAGCACGGGCGGTGGGTGAAGTCCCAGCTGGGGAAGGCAAGCCAAAGCTCCGCCCCTTCCACTTGAGGCCCCGCCCCCTCCACCCAAAGCCCTGCCCCTTCCCCCGAGACCATGTCCCTTCAACAACCCCCCGCCAGCCAAGACCCACCCAGCCCCAGCTGAGGGCTCTGGCAGTGTGTTAGTGCCAAGCCTGTGCAGACAAGCCCTATGGAAAACTGCCCAAATTTCAGTGCAGGCAACACATCTGCCATCCCAGAAGTCGTCTGCTGCTGATTCCAGATACTTTGTCTGCAAGGCTTTCCAAACATGGCCCGTCTGGCGAAAAATCGCCAAGGTGGGCAACGTTGTTCCTGCCGGACAGAGCTGCTGCTCTTGTTCTGTCCCGGGGCCGAGTGGGACTTGCTGGCCCTGAGTCACCCTGGAGGCGCTGTCCTGATGGGCTCACAGGAAGGGGAATGTTTCCACTGTGCTCAATATGCTCCCTCTGCTGGCACCCAAGGAACGAAGATGAGGAGGCATCTGGCTCAGGTGCACAGAGACAAGCACCAGAATGGGCATGGGGTTGGACCAGTAGATTGGGGCCAGGTTTCAGGGGGAATAGGCCTGGGGTTGAGAGGAGTGTAAGGAAGTCTGGGACTGACTGAGCAAGGAAACTGGGACTAGGATAGGAGGTGGGAGGGGGATATGTAATGAACACCTGCATGAGAAGTGTGAGTAGCAGGCTTGGAGTGGGAACAAGCTGGAGAGGACCCAAGCTTGGTGGGAAATGAGGCAGCAGAGTCTGTGACCACAGGCAAAACATTCCGCCCCTGAATCTGGAATGGACCCTGAGGTCCCTGAGGCTCACCTTTCCCCGGTTGTCAGTAAATATGTGTGAAACCCGTTGGCACAACATGTGTGTCATTCTCCTCCAGTGTCTGGTCTAAAGAATGATAACCTAGGGTGTGTCTAAACTACATGGCTCCATCGACGGAGCCATGTAGATTAGGCTGATCGGCAAAGGGAAATGAAGCCGCGATTTAAATAATCGCGGCTTCATTTAAATTTAAATGGCTGCCGCGCTGAGCCGACAAACAGCTGATCAGCTGTTTGTCGGCTCAGCGCGCTAGTCTGGACGCTCCCGCGCTGACCTGAAAGCCCTTTATCGACCTCTCCATTATGCCTCGTAGGATGAGGTTTACCGGGGAGGTCGATAAGGGGCTTTCATGTCGGCAGGGGAGCGTCCAGACTAGCGCGCTGAGCCGACAAACAGCTGATCAGCTGTCTGTCAGCTCAGCGCGGCAGCCATGTAAATTTAAATGAAGCCACGATTATTTAAATCGCGGCTTCATTTCCCTTTGCCGAACAAACAAATCTACATGGCTCCGTCGACGGAGCCATGTAGTTTAGACGTACCCTACTACTGTTGCTGTCAGTTACCCAACTACCTTGAGTGGCAGAAGTCTGTGCTGTGGATCTAAGCATTTCAACCCAATGAGGGTGTCAGTGTGATTCCACATGATAGAATTTTCCATTTGCATTTTAGTACACCTAGGAAATTACACACAAAAAACTACAGTAAAGGGAGAGTAGGAAGGTGGCAAAGTCAAACGTTTAGGGCATGTCTACACTAGAAAATTACTGTGAAATAACTACATTCAAAATAATAACCCTCAAAATAGCATGTCCACACTGTAGGGGAGCCTTGAAATTAGTTTGAGGCAGGCTCCGTTATTGTGGATGCGCTACCTTGCCTTAGAGCTGCAGGAAGCACTGGGGTGTAATTACTTTGAATTACTCTGGGGAGTAGTTATTTCAAAATAGCAGCAGCGGCGCATCCATATTAACGCTATTTCAAAGTAACAGGGTTGGTAGTGTGGACACTCCACTTATTATTTCAAAATAAGGGGGCATTATTTTGAAATAATCATAGAACACTAGAACTGGAAGGAACCTTGAGAAATCACCAAGTCTAGTCCCCTGCCCTCACGGCAGGTCCAAGCACCGTCTAGATCATCCCTGATAGATGTCTATCCAACCTGCTCTTAAATATCTCTAGTGATGGAGATTCCATAACCTCACTAGGCAATTTATTCCAGCGTTTAACCCCCCTGACAGTTAGGAAATTTTTCCTAATGTCTAACCTAAACCTCCCTTGCTGTAATTTAAGCCCATTGCTTCTTGTCCTATCATCAGAGGCCAAGGAGAACAATTTTTCTCCCTCCTCCTTGTAAAACCCTCTTAGATACTTGAAAACTGCTATCATGTCCCCTCTCAGTCATCTCTTTTCTAAACTAAACAAGCCCAGTTCTTTCAGTCTTCCCTCATAGCTCATGTTTTCTAGGCCTTTAATCATTTTTGTTGCTCTTTTCAGGACCTTCTCCAATTTTTCCACATCTTTCTTGAAATGTAGTGCCGAGACCTGGACACAATATTCCAGCTGGGGCCTAATCAGCACAGAGCAGAGCAGAAGAGTGACCTCTTGTGTCTTGCTCACAACATTCCTGTTAATGACTCCCAGAATCATATTTGCTTTTTTTGCGCACTCCCTAGTGTGGACCAGGGCTTAGAAACCAGGAAATGCCAGATGGGGAACAGCATATGTCAAAAGTGAACATTAATTTTGGGTGCCCAATTTCAGATGCCCATGGTCCGACTTTTCGGAGAACTTAGCACTTTACGTATGCAAGTGCAGCCTCCATTTACTTCAGTTGCAGCTGTGTGTTTTCAGCTTTTCTGCAAATCAAATCAGGCACCAGAGAACGAGGAAAACAAATAGTGGCCACTGGTGAAAAGTTTTAGTGACTTACCTAGCATCACATGGGAATTCTGCGGTGGAAACAGGTAGAATCTAATATTCTACTGCCTTAACCACAGACCCATCTTCTCTTCCTGCAATCCTCTGCCTTGTTCATTAAGCACCTTCCAACTTTTGCAACAAATGATGCATGAGTCTCATAGACAAGAACCTTTCACTACACAACCCTGATTCATCTCTGAACATGGCCTATGGGTTCTGATTTGCAGAAATGCTGAAAACTCACAGTCTTGGCTGAAGTCAATGGGAGCTGCACTTGAGTACATAAGGCCAGGGTCCTATAGAAGAAATAATATGATCCTGTAATTATGGCCTGGATCATAATGCACATAAAAGAGCTGATTTGAGGATACATGGGCAATGGAGCGGATTTAAAGATACACAGGCAATGTTAATTGTGGCATTTAACTTGTTCTTTTAACGTCATCCTAGGATTGACCTAACAGAGTGAATGTTGAAGATGAGCCAGAAAAATAGGATGAACCTGAAATTGGATTGCTTCTCAATAAACCTTACAGAAAAGAGATACAGGGAAGAAATTTGGAGTAGTGCTCTGTTTTGGAACTATCAGGCAAGCCCGGGTAAATATGCTTGTGTTCCTATGTATGGCCTTTTTCGGGAACGGATAACTAATTTCTTATCAAAAGTTTTGGTTTACAAATAATACCAGGTTACACTGCAAAAGGCATAATTGGGCTTCTTTGTAACTACAAACGTTATGCTTTTGTTTGTTACAGCTCCCTAATACTGCTTTATAGCCAGCTGTCAAAACAGCCAACTGCCGTGCATATATTAGCCACAAGTAGAAATATCATAAACTATTCGTTTTTTTCAAATTGGTTAAAAATAAGGGAAATTTCCAATTCATTTTTCTTTTTTGAATTGGATCTGCATTAAAAATACAACAAGCAATTGTAGCAGAGCATGTGTTAAAAACATGGCTTGGTAAGGAAATGATTTCAGATTCACTGGAATAGCTGGGGCCTGTGTCATGTTAGCTGATTAAAAGGAGGCAAAATTCTGCCTCTAATTGTCTAGTAACCTCTTTTGCAACACTAATCTCCACGGACAGCTCATTGTTCTAAAACCTTTAGTCCAGTGGGCTCTTGCTTGTCTGGCAGCTGGATGTCCAAATTACTGCTCATATCAGACAAAGTAACACTTCGTACACAGCGCCTGATTAAAATAATTTATTGAGGGCTTTTGGACCCAACTAATACAATAATTTGGGAAATCATCCAAAATCCATCTATTTGCCACTGGAGCATTATGCTAAGGACATTTTTTGCTGAATCATTTGATCCTGTTGCCATGTGCAGCCATGTCACCAAACAGTTATTTGGCTTGACTGCTTCAATTCTCATTGGGAGCTTTTAAACTCTGCAGATATGCGGCAAAAACACAGCAGGTCAAACTCTGCCCTGCCTTATAGCCTGTAGCTTATGGAGGGAGCAGAACTTGATCTATGCTGCATAGCTGAAGGTGGAAGTTCAGGTTTTGATGGTGCCCAAGTGTATTTTTCGTTTATGGGTTTTGGTTTTTATCACTCACATTTTATTAAAGTCGGAGCCTTTTCTCATAGAAACGGCTCATTCCAGTACAGAAGAGATCCACACCTTGGTGAGCTCTGTGCTGCACTTATTCCCCTTTATTCAGCTCTGGTGAGGCCACATCTGGAATATCGTGTCCAGTTCTGGACCCCCCACTATAGCAAGGATGTGGACGCACTGGAGAGGATCCAGCACAGGGTAACCAAAATGATTAGGGGGCTGGAACGCATGATCTATGAGGAGAGGCTGAGGGATTTGATAGCAGCCTTCAACTTCCTTGTAGGGAGGTTCCAAAGAGAATGGAGAGAGGCTGTTCTCAGCAGTGACGGATGGCAGAACAAGGAGCAATGGGCTCAAGTTACAGTGGGGGAGGTCTAGGTTGCATATTAGGAAAAACTATTTCCCTGAGGGGGGGGGCGCGGGTGAAGCATTGGAATGGGTTACGTAGGGAGGGGGTGGACTCTCCATCCCTAGAGGTTTTTAAGTCTCGGCCTGACAAAGCCCTGGCTGGGTTGATTTAGTTGGGATTGGTCCTGCCTTGGGCAGGGGGCTGGACTTGATGACCTCCTGAGGTCTCTTCCAGCGCTATGATTCTATTCTAGTGCTCTTTATCTGGGCTACTCCTGAAAGCCACACAGGTCGCAAATGATGGCAGGATGCATAGCTGGGCAGAGGACTTCCCCCAGAAGTCACTGAGCATAGGGCTGTGAGACCAGTACCATCGGCTTATTCTTTAGCAACCCTGCTTGAAAGCTCAGCATGTCGGATAGAAATGTCACTCTCCTGTTCTCCTGGAACCACCTGTTCTCTTGTTTCTATCTCAGAAGCACAGGAATGGCCAACACTCCCCCCAAGGTACAATCCAGAAAGTTTTGGCAGCAGGGCCTGAGGAGAGTGAAATTTTCTTCGTTTTGGTCTATTCCCCAGATCCGATGTGATATCCAGGCCAGCGGTTTTCAAACTTTTTCCTCTTATGACCCAGTTGAAAAGAATCATTGATGCTACGATTCAACATAACGTGACTGGAGGGTCGGGTCCGGGATGGGGCTGAGGAGAACTTTGGGGTGCAGGAGGGGGCTCTGGCTGGGGCAGGAGGGGCTTACCTTGAACAGCTCCCACTCAGCAGTGCAGCAGGGGTGCTAAGGCAGCTTCTTGCTTCTCCTGGCACCACCAACGATGTTGCCCCCAGAAGCAGCCAGCAACGGAGTCTGTCAGTGGGAGCGTAGAGCTAGTGCTCAAGTCCTGCGCGCTCTTCCCTCCCTGCAGGAGCCGGGCCTGCTGCCGGCTGCTTCTGGGGCACAGCACAGTCTGAGGTGCCAGGACGGGCAGGAAGCTGCCTTAGCAACCCCCACCGGTTACTCCCCATCAATGAGACTCAGCGCCTGTCGTTCCACAACCCAGTACTGGGTCGCGACCCCTACTTTGAAAACCACTGTGCTAGAGGGCAGAATCCCAAGCCTTCCATTCCTTTTCAAGTGGATGTGGTTTGGTAGGTCTGTATTTTATTGAGGTGGTGGAAGGATGTTGAGGTTTTGGGCTTTTCCTACTTGTCCCACTCTGTGGTTTGTTTAGTACACGTTGCCCTTTTGTAACTATTCAGTCAGGTTTATCCCTGGTGAAATAAACCTGAAATCAATAGAGTTGCACCAAGAATAAACCTGGCTCAATTTCTTGTAGGAGCTGAGTGATGATTTCGGCTACCAGAGTAAAGCATGAAGGCTGGTGGCCAGGGCATATTTTACTGTCCTAAATAGGGTAACACCCCCCCCCCCCAATATAATGCCATACTGTATGTTGTGAAATGTGCTGTCCTTCAGTTTTTGTGAGGGGCACGCTGTATGGATATTTGGATTTAAGTAGGTAAAATTAAAATGAGGACAGTTACATGCAGAAGGAGCACATGCACAAGCAGGGGTTATTGGACTCCTGTTTTCTCTGACCAACATCCTTCTAACAAGGAAGGAAAATAAATCACATGTGAAAATAAGAAATAGGCACTGCGGATAAATTCTTATAGTCCAATGTCATACATTCTTATCCCTTTATAAGTATTACATAATATTCTAAGCCTCTAACAGCATATTGTAGATCGTGTAGCAATCACTTGGATGTTTTAAACCAGTGTTTCTCAACCTTTTATTAAAAAAGTACCCCCTTTTTTAAAAAAAATTATAAGTAGCCCCAGTACCTACAGTTTTCAGACACAAAATTTTTTTCTACCATTGCAGCACATTTGTTTAAACAACTTAATCATTGCCAGGGGGGCAATGAAATTTTTGGGTGTAAAAACTACAAAAATAATAAAGCGCTGTAAAACTTAAAGCAAAAATTCACTTCCTATTTCGAAATAAGCTACGCAATCGACGTGGCTCAATTTGAGTAGCTTATTTCAGATTAAGCCCTGCAATGTAGACGCACCCAAAGCCATAAGCAAAACTTGGCAAGACAAGTTTTTAAACAGTCTGTTTCTTTGTCATATTTGCAGTTCAGCCTATGATTTTTGTTTAATTTTTTTCCCATTGAAGGAAATTACTTGCATTCTGTTCTCTTGCAGAAGAGGTGTGGATCAGGATGTTGGTTTTGCTGTTGTTGAGTTTATCAGGAACAGCTGTCGGGGGTGTGTTCTTGGACAGTCTCTTAACTCATAGGGCATGAGGGCTGCAGCATGTTCACTTTGGGGCAGCCAGTGATCGCCCAGTTCCCCTCCCCCTCCCACAGCTACACGGCTGCTGAGCCTACGTGAAAACTTTCGGTCAGCTGCAGGCGTTCTGCTGTGTCACGGAATGCAAGCGCCCAGCTGTCTGCATGTTTTTCTCATTTGGAAAGCAGCATGTATGGAAAAATCCTCTCACGCTGCATTGATGGCTGAGAAACAGTAGTTATCAGAGCCTCGAGACACGCTGGCTTGGATGATTTTGAACAGTTCTATATGAACAGACCGTGGCAGCGAGACCTGCTGTTGTGCCACATTTTTGCTGCCAAGGTTTATTAAAAACAAAAAGACAAAAACCACACAGGTAGGAAACTCTTCTTTCCCAGTTTACAAAACTAACGACTTACAATGCAAACTGGGCGCTGCACTCCCTTTTATAAAATTAATTCGCTTTCACTGCGTATGCCATATCTACGGCTTTTGGTTTGGAGATGGAAACCAGACCTGTTTGTGCCGCTGTTTCCGGTCAGTTTCACTTTCAGGTGCTCGGTTATCTAAGGTCTTGATGTGTCATAGTAGCTAGGTCCGTCACAACATGCTTGCAAAATAGGGCAGACTATTGTCCCCAGTTTCCAGAAGGGGATGGTAAGCACAAGGCAGACCCTGTGATGTACCCCAGGGCACACAGGAAACGTGGCAGAGCAGGGAACTGAAGCTAGGTCTCTCAAGTAGCAGTCTTATGGCCTGTTGGAGCATGTTGTCCTTTAAGAACAGAGCCCCGGATCTCTGATTCCCAGTCCAATGTTCTAACCATGCATACTAGCACATGACAACATTGGTAAGCACCATCTTTTCAACTCACTCTTCTCTAAGGGTATGTCTAGATTACATGCCTCTGCTGGCTGAGGCATGTAAATTAGACTACCCGACATGGACAATGAAGCAGGGATTTAAATATCCCCCACTTCATTAAAATAAAAATGGCTGCCACGCTGTGCCGGCTCAGCTGCTCATCGGCACAAGGCAGCAGTCAAGACATGGATCGGTTGGCAAGGAAAGCCTTTGCCGAACGATCCTGTAAACCTCGTTTCACAAGGCATAAGGGAGCGGTCCGCAAAGGCTTTGTGTGTCGACCGATCCATGTCTTGACTGCTGCGTTGTGCCGACGATCAGCTGATCCAGCACAGTGCGGTGGCCATTTTTATTTTAATGAAGTGGGGGATATTTAAATCCCCGCTTCATTGACTATGTCAGGTAGTCTAATTTACATGCCCCTGTTGGCAGAGGCATGTAGTCTAGACATACCCTAGAAGGCCCTGATACAGCAACATATATGGTAGGTGAATCTTTCCATTGAAGTCAACTCAACTGCTAAAGCTAAGCGCATGCCTAAATACTTTGCTGAACTGGGGCCTTCCTATGGGGCAAAACCAAGAGGTTTAAGAAGCTATTCTAGTTGCCCTTATTGAAAAATTAGACTTCATCTTAATATTTTGGCCTTTGAATGCAGGTGCTACAGTAGTGAAAATAACCTGTAGTCTTGCCTTACTGGATTCCTATAGGGTCTTTGTTCTAGGAAGAGATTCATTGCCGAGTTTTTTTAAACATTACAAGACAAGGCAACTTCAGTCTGAGAGGAGGGGCAGTGAGCCAGCTGAAGGCTGGTGCACCACTTCATTCCAGAGGGCTTAAGCAATGCACAAATCACATCTGGGCCTTCTATGCAGGAAGGAATCCCCTGCCTACTGCAATACAAATGCAATGTAGGATGTAATTGTAAAAGACAAATGTGCCACCTTCTGGCAACTGAAGGAAGGGCTGAATTTAATCAAACTACAAATCAAATCCTAGGCTCCGTCTAGATTGCATCGCTTTTTCGTAAAAGGGATGCAAATTAGATGTATCACAATTGCAAATTAAGCGGGGATTTAAATCTCCCCCGCTTCAGTAGCATAAAAATAGCTGCCGCTGTTTTTCAGCACAGAGCTTTGCCGGAAAAAAGCGCCAGTCTAGACGCGGATCTTTCGGAAAATAAAGCCTTTTCCGAAAGATCCTTATCCCTCTTAAAATAAGGGATAAGGGATCTTTTGGAAAAGGCTTTATTTTCCAATAGATCCGCATCTAGACTGGCGCTTTTTTCCGGCAAAGCTCCGTGCTGAAAAAAAGCAGCAGCCACTTTTATGCTAATGAAGCGGGGGAGATTTAAATCCCTGCTTCATTAGCAATTGCGATATGTCTAATTTGCATCCCTTTTATGAAAAAGCGATGCAATCTCTTAGGCCATATCTATGCTTACTTGCTATGCTTACGCTCCGGAGGTCAATCTTCTGGTGTGCGATTTAGCAGGTCTAGTCAGGACCCACTAAATCGAACACAGAGGGCAGCCCTCCCCAATCAGCGCTGGACTCCTAGTCCTTGTAAGGAGGAAGGGAAGTCAATGGAAGTGTTTCTCCCCTCAACCTTCCACTGTGGGGATGCTGTCTAAGTTTGAATCAAGGTACATTCATTCCAGCTACACAATTAATGGAGCTGGAGTTGCATAGTTTAATATGAACTTATTCTCCAGCATAGACCTGGCCTTAGTTGCACAGAGGATTTTGTGTCTCTCTTGTGGAGGGAAGGTGTCCGGGGGAGGGGGGGGGGGGGAAGTGCTCAATCATATTTTGCAGATAATCAAAAGACATCAAGTCACAGAATTCAAGGCCAGTAGGGACAGTTCAATCATCTAGTCTGAGCTCCTGAAGATCACCAGCCATTACATTTTACCCATTTATCCTGGTATTGATTCCAGTATCTTCGGTCTGACTAAGGCATAACTTGTGTTTAGATAAAGCAAATTTTCCAGAAAGGCAGCCAGTCTTAATCTGAGCACATCAAAAGAAGGAGAATCTCTCTTCCCTGGTTAATTTATTCCAGTGAGCAACTACCCTGGATGCTGAACAACTGTGCCTGCTTTCTAGTTTGATTGTGTCTGGCTTCATCTTCCAGACACCAGTTCTTGTTTGGCCTCTCTATTAGATTAAAGAGCCCTTTGCTACCTGGTATTTTCTCTGCATGAAGAGTCTTATCTACTCGGTCATCAAGTCATCCCTCAGTCTTCTTTTTGATAAGTGAAGCAGATTGCTTTATGTAAGTTTCTCAATGTCACATTTTCTCCATCCTTCAAATCAATTTGGTGGGACTTTTCTACACCCTCTCCAATTTTTTAAACCTTTTAAAATGTTGATGTCGAAAGTATATTCAGCATTCCTGCTTATCGGATAGTCGACTAGTCACTCCCCTCCCCCTTGCTGCCTCTATCAGAAAGAGATGGCAAGGAGGAGGGAAGAAGAGGGGGTACTTGAAAGTGGCAGTGCCGTGTGATGCCTGGGGTCAGACCCTGGGTTCCATGCAGTGTTGCCACTTTGAAATGCCGTGGGGAGTCCAGCGTCAGGCTCCTCGCGGCATTTCAAAACGGCAGCGCCGTGTGGAGCCCGGGATCAGCTGGGGACTCCCCCGCTGACCCCAGGCTCAACACGGCACTTTTGCCCTTGAAGTGTAGCAACAGCCCCCTGTTGCTACACTTCAAAGGCAGAAACAAAATACAGGACTATGTAGCACTTTAAAGACTAACAAGATGGTTTATTAGATGATGAGCTTTCGTGGGCTCTGAGGAAGTGGGTCTGGCCCATGAAAGCTCATCATCTAATAAACCATCTTGTTAGTCTTTAAAGTGCTACATAGTCCTGTATTTTGTTTCAGCTACACCAGACTAACACGGCTACGTTTCTATCACTATTCAAAGGCAGAGGTACCCTATCAACTAATTGAATGCAAAATGCATCGACTTTTCAATTAATTGATATTTAACATCCTTAATTCCCATGCCAGTTTCACCAGTGCCATATATAGAGGTAAAAGTCACTTCCCAGCTCCTACTTGCTATCTCCTTGTTTATAGATCTCAGGGTTGCATTAGCCCTTTTGGCCACTGCGTATGCGCTAGAACCATGAGTGTGCATTTTGGGTCTGGAAATGGCTAAATACTCCTTCACCACAAACTGCTCATGCCTGGCCCTGCCTCAGAACCCTCACACCCTTCCAGCCCTCCGTCCTCGACCCAGTTTGGGGGAGTAAATGAGGGTGGTGGGGAGTGAGCGATGAGGGGAATGCAACTAGCAGGTGCGGGGCCTTGGAGAAGGGGTGTGGTGGGGCCTTATGGGTAGGGGTGGGGCAGAGTGTTTAGTTTGGTGTGATTTGAAAGTTGGCAACCTTAGCCTTGTCCTAGACTGTGAGGATACGTCTCGACTACAGGGTTTTGTCGATAGAAGTTTTGTCGACAGATACGGTTGACAAAGCTTCTGTCGACAAAGAGCGTCTAGACTACATCCAGTTCTGTCGACAAAGCAAGCTGCTTTGTCGACATAACAGTGTGGACACAAAGGACAGTGTAAATGCAATAATGCCTCCTATCGACAGAACTCAAAAGGCGTTATTCCTCGGAGAATGAGGTTTACATACGTCAACAAAACTGCTGAGTTTTGTCGACGTTATGTCGACATAACTCAAAGGCAGTGTGGATGCAGGTATAGTTTTGTCGACAAAAGTCCGCTTTTGTCGATAAAACCCTGTAGTCTAGACACACCCTGAGAGAGATTAGAGCCGTTATGGTTCAGAAGTGCTTCTGAACAGGGTTAGACACCAGGGAAACAAAATCAGCTCCAGGGACTGGCCAACTCTGGCAATCAGCAGTGGTCCATGTCCCACAGTCTCAAAACCACTTGGCTAAAGAATTAATACCCTAATTTAAAAAAAATATATATTATACACATCTTCCCAAACAAACCAGTACCTGTTATCGGGAATTCAACACCTAACTGAGATCATGTTACATGTATCAAAGACGCAATCTAAATATTCTCCAAATATTAAGTCTTCTCTCACAAGGAAAACCATGCTGATCTTTCAAAAGCAGGCCTGTTCCACAAGCAGGAGCAGAAGCATTACAAAGGTACTTTGCAATGACACGTTCCTCATTTTCACTGCTTTATTTTCCATTAAACCAGGGTGTCATGTGTACTTGCCCCTTCCAATGAATCGGTTTTCAGATTATCAGGAAGTCTGCCAAAAATGTAGCCTGTCTGTCTTAGAGAGCATGGAGATGACTCACTTCCACTTTCCTTTGAATCACCTCAAAGTTGTGTGACAATCAGAGCCATATAAAATCATTCTGATAAAGTAGCATAACTGTTTTGCCACCCCAAAGCCAACAGGGTGTCCCTGCTTAGCTACCGTCCAGAGACTAAGGAACAGATTTGAGCAAATGTGTTTGGTTTCTCTTGTGCAGACGCCAATGTGGGAGTTCTAAGTTTCCTGGAACCCTTCATGAAAACAAATGAAAAAATACTTTGATATTCCTCATGGACTAGCTTAGCATTTGCTGTAAGACATTGGCAATTAACTTTTAAAAAGAAAAAAACAGTAGAACCCCATTTCTCTTATTTGGGTATGTTGAATTTATTAGACAGGAGGGGGAGCTTTTCCACTTCAGAAGATACAACTTGGTTAAGTGAGCTCCCCTATTGTATAATCGCTATTTCCTGTAACACTAAATCCTACAAAGCTGTGGAGGCCTGTGCAAGTATCCAGGAGCGGCCCACGGCTGCCTGCAGCAGCTAGCGCCCTAGGCAGGGCAGCACAATCAGTGCCCCTGCCTGTACAGCCATCAATGGCTGTGACATCATCTTTGGGCACCCGGGCCAGCGGCACCCTAGGCACCTGCCTAGCTTGCCTAGGCTTGCAGGGGCGGCCCGTAAGTATCACACAGGCCCTTTTTCTAGTTCACTCCATCCACACAGTGAAGTAGCCTTTTATATAAAACTGCCACAAGGTGGATTTGAACCTGGGACCTCTGTGTAGGGACCTCTACCAGCTGGCTCTCAGCTTAGACTGTAGAGCGCCCTTGTTCTTATCTCTGGCTGTAAGTGGTCTGCATGCTACTTCATGGGACAGTGACCTGCACCCACTAGGTGTGGGGGTTACATATGTAAATGCAAAATTAATTTCACTGACACCAAGGGTCGTATCACAGCATAGGTATGCCCTGCCCTGAGGCAGCGCTGCCCAGTGGCCAAAGTCTGTAACACAGCCCTAGGGTTCAGGGTAGTGCAGCCTAATGACTAGAGCAGGAGTCAGCAGCCTATGGTTTGCAAGCCAAGAATGGCTTAGTACAGCACCAAATGGGGCTCTTTTGGCCATCTCCACTGCCCCACATGCTGGAGCTTGATCCCAGCTGCCATGTGGCTGCTTCTGGAACCAGGGCTGCAGTGCAGCAGCAGGAACAGTCACACTGTGGCCCCAGCTCCAGCCCTGGCACATGGGGCAACCGCCCGCCATGCAGCTCCGCCCCGGGAGCAGCCAGGCAACCACCATGTGGCTCTGGCCCCAGCTTCAGCCCTTCCCCAAGGCTGGATAATGCATATGAATTTTGCATAATGAATAAGCAAATAAAACATTACTGGTCCACCAAAAGTTTGTGGATGGGCTTCAGTCCTTGGTATACAAAAGGCTGGGAACCACTGGGCTAAGGGGTCCATCAGCATGTAGTAGTCATCTTCACCACTGCAAGCTACCAGAAATCAAGTGCTTTTCATGTCTACTTACTTTTAAAAGGTAGTAGCGGAGCACTCGTCCGCATGGCACCTCCAGGTAGTCACTCAGGGAATCAGCTCTCCAGCCACAGAGCGCCCCCTACTGGTCGCTAGCCCAGCCTCCCGCACAAGTCTGCCACTGGCTCAGCTGTGTTTCCCTTCCTGGCCCTTTCCTCCTCAGGCTGTCCTAGCTCAGTGCTCCAGCAGTCTGGGGTCCTTCCTTCTCAGGGAACCCCCAGCTCCCCTATACTCACCTTGCCTCAGTGACCCACTGCCAGCTGTCCTCTAGCCCCTGCCTCAGGGGCAAACTGCAGTCTGAGCATTCATCATCAGCAAGGGGGTGTGGACTTGCTGCCTTTGTCTGTCCTGCCTGCCCCTCTGCAGCCCTGCTACCCTCAGGCCTTGCTTCAGGCCCTGTAGCCTAGGAGTGAAGCCAACCCAGAGATTCCCCAGCTCTGCCGGCCTTTCCCCAGCCCTGTCTCAGGAAGCCTCCAGCTTCCCTAGCAGTCAGGTCCCTCCTGCTCTCCAGGTAGAGCAGGAGAGTATCTATCCTCCTGCCCACCAGCAGCCCCTATTTATACAGTCCCAGCTGGGCCCTCACTGGCTGTATTTTCCTCAGCTGCAGGCTCCACTTTCTCAGCCTTCTCCCAGCACTGGGTTTTACCCTTAAAGGGCCAGCGCAGGGCAAATGCCCCATCACAAGGAGGGGAAAAAAATCGGCATCTTAGCTTTGCGTGTTGGTCCCTCAGTGGCTTTCATTCCCTCTTAGTGTAAGTCTACACTGGGATAAAAGACTCAGAGCACGACTGCACTTGCCCTGGGTCAGCTGATGTGGGCTTACAGGACATGGGCTGCAGAGCTAAAAAACACAGTGCGGACAGTGGGGCTGAGGCTGGAGTCTGGGCTTTGGGAGCCTCTCACTTCACGGGGCCCGAGAGTTCAGGTTCCAGGCTAAGCCCGAACATCTAAATGGCAATGGTACAGGCCCGGGTCCTGTCAGCTGACCCCTGCCACCTGTGGGTGTTCAGTCGCTGTGTAGACGTGCCCTGAGAGGCACTTCCTTTGCTTTTGCCGATGAGCAATGCAAGACAAGGGCTGAGAAGGCAGGAAAATAGTGCTGCTCCTGCAATAGACAACTGAAAATCGGTGACAGCTGTGCAATCCGGCTGGTCCCTGATGTTTCCTTTTACTATTTTGAAAAAAAATAAATCAGTTAGATGTTTATACAGGAATAAAAAGGGACAACACTTTTGGTGCCCTCACCCCTCTCTCTCTGATACACACACACACTTCCTTTTGCTTCCTTAACAAGCAAGACAACTAACACTTCTTTACTACAGAGAGAATATGGCTGAGATAGTACAGGTTGCACCTCTGAAATCCAGCACTCTCTGGTCTGGCTACATCTGTGGTTTGGCAGGACTCTGGATGCTTCAGGACCCAGGAGTCCAGGAGCCTAATGGCAGGAGGGCCAGCAGCCCGGCCAAGGCTGGGGGCAGCATGGTTGGAGGGACCCCATAGCAGAGCTGAGGCCAGGGTCCTAGAACCTGCGGCAGTGGGGCCGGGGAACTCGGAGCAGCATGGAGCAGGGGTAGGAGAACCCCTGCTCCTGTGGCAGCGTGGGGCTGGGTGCCAGAGAAGCCCAGCAGCATGCGGCAGCACAAAGCCAGGGAAACCTGGCCACCTGCAGTGGTGTGGGGCCAACTGGCTCGGGGCAGGTGGCAGGGGACACTTCCCCTGGTCTGGCAAATTCTCCTATTCGGGACCAGTCAGACCCCAATGCTGCCAAACCAGGGAGGTCCAACCTGCATCTTTTATGGGACCAACTTCTTTTGGTGAGAGAGAAGCTTTCAAGTTTACACGGAGTTTTGCTTTCTTCAGGTCTGAGACACGACCTCAGTGTCACAGCTAAATGCAGGGTGGAACAGGTGTAGTCAACACAAATTGCAGGAGGCCAGTTAACACCTCTCCAATCCTAGCAGGGAAAGGAGAGGAAAAAGGGTTGGGATGGGGGAGTGAGCAGGCTATCGATTTTTGCAATAAACCATAAATCCTGTTCAGTTCTGTCCACGATTTTTTGTGTCTAACCAAGTTATTTACTTACGCTTCCAGGATCATCTTTTAAAGGCCTCGGGTAGTTTCCTTTGAGGAGGAGGACTGAGAGATCAGATAGTGACTGCTTTGTTTTATGGTGTTTTTGTTTTTTGTAATTTTTTTGAGTTCATTCAAGAGCTCAGTAATTGTCTCATTTCATCCATGTTGTTGTGGTTTGGGCATTTAGTGGACTGCCTGAGTTACACTACACGGGTATGTTCTTTCTCTCTCTCTCTAGACAAAAACTTTTCCTGTGGGATGACAGAGTGACGTCATCATATTACTCTGAATCCCATAGGTCTCCTCCCTCCCTTCCTCCTGCCTCCCCTTTCCCCAGTGCTGGGCTACCATACTGCAGCCTCCATCCTCCTCCTTTCCCAGCAGCCAGGGGGAGAGCACGGGACCTGGCGAGGCCTCAGCTCAACCTGTTCCTGGGGGAGAGAGCTGGGGGATGCAGCCCCAGCAGTCAGGGGAGTGGAGGGAGAGGCCAGGACTGGCTGTGGCCAGGGAGGGCTGAGAGGCTGGGGCTGGCTGGGGCCGGGGGAGGCAAGAGGCCGGGACTGATTTTGATGAGGGATGGGGGGGTGAGAGGCCGAGGTTGGCTGTGGCCGGGGAGGGCTGAGAGGCCGGGGCTGGCTGGGTCCGGGGGAGGCAAGAGGCCGGGACTGACTGCGATGAGGGGTTAGGGAGGGTGAGAGGCCAGGGCTGTCTGTGGCTGGGTTGGGGGGACCAAGAGGCCGGGGTTATCTGCCAAGGAGCCAGGAGGGGGGGAGCTGAGAGGCGGGGGCTGGCATGACCCTGGGGCCCTTCCTGGTGGCCGGGGGGTGGAGGAAGAGGCTGAGGCTGGCGTGGCCTGCCTACCCCTCAGGACAGCAGGGTTGGAGTGTAGTGAGCAGGGGGCACGGCCCCCTAGTATTTATAAAATATATTTACGTTCATATTCTGTACTACCACCACTAGATGGATCCAGACTCTGCTACAAACTGAAGATCTCAGACCTTAAGATTCTGATGTTCAGTCTCACTTGCTGTGACTATCTTTAGATGGTTTCTAAGGAAAGAGGAGTTTTGTACTTTGATAAAGACTTGGGAGTCAGACTTGGAAAACATGCAGGCTCTTACTGAAACAATTACAATTTATGTAGCCCAGGATTAATGTGTAATAACAGCACGTGCAGTCAGCAGAGAGAGAAAAAAATCTTTTTATCACCTGTCACAGCAGGGAAAACATTGCAAGTTGCTTTATAAAGGAACCTTTTCAAAGAATTACACATTATAAATACAAATCATTAATAGAAAAAATGCGAAACAATTTTTAGCAGGCTTTAGGTCTAAGCTATGTGGGATGAAATATAAATGGAGCTAGCCCAGCTGCTGTAATAGTAACTAGAGAGGCAATGCTATTATCATGCCATTGCCTGTGAAAAGCAGCATTATTTCCACTGTTCAAACTGGATTTCACTTATATCTGGAATGACCAGGCAATGAGAAATCTGTTTACTATAACAAAGGGGAACGGTAGTTTCCCTTTGAGACTGTAAACTAAGATTTGTTTTTCAGCATTTGGCTGAAACATTTAAATAATAGCAGCCCTTGGCTTTGGGGGCGGGGGGAAATACTAAAAATTACAATGGACCCAAGATATCATGACAATTAAAAGCCCAACAAAACAATAGCAGCTAGTTAAAAACAAAACAAAATAAAACCTAGAAGGTGCTCAGAGAGAATATACCAAGTAGAAAACCCCATTTCGTGCCATCTAGCCCAGTGTTTCTCAACCAGTGGGACAAGTACCCTTAAGGATATTTGGGTATGTCTACACTACCCTCCTATTTCGAAATAGGAGGGTAATGTAGGCATACCGCAATTGCAAATGAAGCCCGGGATTTGAATTTCCCGGGCTTCATTTGCATAAGCGGGGCGCCGCCATTTTTAAATCCCCACTCGTTCGAACCCTGTGCCACGTGGCTACACACGGCATGAACTAGGTAGTTCGAACTAGGCTTCCTAGTTCGAACTACCATTACTCCTCGTGGAATGAGGAGTAATGGTAGTTCGAACTAGGAAGCCTAGTTCGAACTACCTAGTTCATGCCGCGTGTAGCCACACGGCACGGGGTTCGAACCAGCGGGGATTTAAAAATGGCGGCACCCCGCTTATGCAAATGAAGCCCGGGAAATTCAAATCCCGGGCTTTGTTTGCAATTGCGGTATGCCTACATTACCCTCCTATTTCGAAATAGGATGGTAGTATAGACATACCCTTTGAGAGAAGCTTGGGGGAATACATCAACATAACTGAAATTTGGAGAAAACTGAATTTTTGTGTTAAGTTTTACAGTGCTTTATTATTTTTGTATGTTTTACACCCAAAAATGTCATTGCCCACCTGGCTACAATTAAGTTGTTTAAAGAAATGTGTTGCAATGGTAGAAAAAAAAATGGTGTGTCTGAAAACTATAGGTACTAGGGGTATTTATAATTGTTTTGAAAAAGGGGTACTTTATAAAAAAAAGTTTGAGAAACACCGATCTAACCAATAGTCGGCATGGTGGAAAGCAATAACTAATTTTCCAAGCTAGAGAGTAATACACTAAAGAGCAAGTGCTATTCATTAGGAGAGGATATGTTCTTTCACACAAAACAAAGAGTCTGAAACCCAGCTTTCAGGCTTTACCTTTGGAGTTGTGACAAGTGTCTCTGTAATGCATGCCCTGAACTGGAGAGTAGCAAGGATCCCTAAGCCGATGTGTCTATAAAGCTAGTGATAAACAGCTAAGATACCGGTAAAAAGCTATAAGCAGCCAATCTATTTACAACATGGGACAATCACTGTCAATAACTCTGCTATAAATGTCAACATCTGACATTGTGTCAATAGCCTTTTGTGTGAGGATAATGCACTGTCTTAGGTAAAGGCTACTATGAAGAATAGTTTGCCATCAGGCATTGTGTTATTACAATTACCTATTCTCCTCTCCCACCCTATTATATATAGGGTCAATCGTTTTGATGGATGGAAGTTAGGGTAGTTGAGTGAGATTATTGTACTGTCGCTGAATAGCTGCATTTCGGCTTGTTTAGACCAGTGTTTCTCAGACTTTGGGGAGATGTGACCTCTGAGGGATGCAGCAGCTAGTCCAGGGAAAATGGGAAGAGGAAAAATTGCTGCTTCTTGCAAATTCATTTATATTGAGGACTCGGCAAAAAAAAACATTTAATAGCTGTTTCTCGCTTTTGATGAGTCTTAAGCAAAGCTGACCAAGCATAAGAGAATCATCAGCACCCTCTGGGGCACTTTTTCAATGGTTAAAATCATTAAATAAATAAATAAAATCCTTAAGGAGAATACCTTCCCCAGCATGAATGCCCCAACTGGCGGGCCTTCCTCAAAGATACATACAGCTCACCTAAATAAGTTGCTCTTCAAAACGCTGTTTTATTTCTAAGCATCCGTGTGCGCCATTATTCATGGATATAACAAAGTCTGAATGGCTAAAAATTCATCTGACAGAAGTTCTGATGGGATTTTATTCCCATTTACGATGAACCTCGAAGTGGTGAATAAAAATACAATCATTCCCCCGCTCTGCAGATTCCAGTTGGACGGAACACTCCTGATTGCTGCGTATGCTTGTATTGAAATGAAAATTATAATAAGAGGAGGTTTTAACCACTTCAAAATCATCCGCAAAGCTCCCAGTAGGACCGTGCTGTTGGAAATCACAAAATGAGCCCACAGTAAAATGGGACCGCCTTGGGAAAGACGTGTTCGCTTTTTTTTAATGAGGGTGTTAGCCAAATAAAAGAACTGCAAGTTTGCCAATCGCTAAACCAGTCATTATCTGGACCTCTTTTAGAAAGGCGCTCACCAGTCAAACTGCCACAATCAGTTAGCAGGCAATGTTCACATAAATTATTCAACATTTTAAAATCTAAAAATCAATGCTTTATGATGGGTAATCCAGCTTAATGCAACACCAGAAGGCCAATTTATGAGCGATTTCGGATTACGTTTCCCCACAAAATCACATAACTGAAATTACTATCTGGAGCAAGAAGAGTCAGCCTTTGCTTTTTCCATGTACACACATTTGTATCATTTTTTAGAAAATGTGCTTGGTTCATGACATTACACTGTGGTTCGAGAGGGCTGGCTACATCTTAACACCCCCCTCTTCCTACTGCATAATTATTGAGTGTCTCCCCATAAAATGCTGACTTAAGTCCTTTAAAACAGTCCCACTCACTGAACCTGTAGGACCAGCAATGCTTGAATCCCCGTGTATCTGGCCATCATTTCTAAGTGCCAGTGGCATGAACAGCAAATGCAGGGAGGTCAGTGAATAGTACCTGCTAACCACAACCTCCACAGTGTACCGACAGCTGCATCACTGTGCCTAGCCATAGAGCCCTGCAAATCTGCTGCTATTCATTTTATAGCCGCGAGTATCTACATCCGCAGTTGAAGATGCGGATATCCACGGCCCCTTTTTCATGGATACAAATGCAGATACACATTTTGTGTCTAGAACCTTGCAAATTTGCAGATATCCACGGCTTATTTTTGCAGGTACCAATACAGATACAAAATTCTGTATCCGCACAGGGCTCTACCAATCTGCAATCAGTGTAAAATCTAGTAGTAAATAAACAGACAATAATAAGTCATAAGCTCACCTGTGTTCTCTGTAATGCTGAGCATCCTATTCACACTTAAATAATTAATACGTTGCACTTACGCCAGGCCTTTCATTCAGGGATTTCCAAACACTTTGTAGAGAGATGGGATGTATTCTCCTTGTACAGTCTACTGGTGCATAGAGAGGTTAGCTGACTGTCCATGATCACTGAGTTATGGTCAGAATCTATTCCTGGGTTTTATTCCCCTAACTTCTGCTTTAACAATTGACTGGATGCCTGCTTAGTAAAGCTAGCAAGAAGGTAGCATGTTAACACTAACAATATAATCTCCCTTTAAGCATGCCATATGTTTGTGATTAGGAGGACGAACGCTCCAGAGGAATCCACTGTAGTACTAATCATCACAGTGTACGTTAAAAAGGAGAATTTCAATGGAACCTAAGGGAGTTAGGTACATTCGTAGAATTTCCCATAGAATGTCAGTGGCAGATGGGTTCCAACTTTCCCAGGGCCCCCTTGAAAATCCACACTTCAGTGTCTATGCTGGTTTTCCAGAGAAAAGCTGGAATTGTAGGGTCACATCCTTGGTGCCAGGCTTATTCCCACCATTTGATGATCTGGTCCCTAGTGTGCCTAGCTCAAGTGAAACCACACACATATTAAGCATGTGTTAAACCATTTAAGAAATAGAGACTGGCATGTTTCAGAAAAATCATTTTGAACCTAGCAGGGAATTGAGGTCAATGTTCTAAACAGAATTCCAAGGCAACATAAAACAAGTGGATTTTTTAAATTAGGGTACGTGTAGACCACATGGCTCTGTTGACGGAGCCATGTAGATTTGTTTATTCAGCAAAGGGAAATAAAGCCGCGATTTAAATGATCGCGGCTTCATTTAAATTTAAATGGCTGCCGTGCTGAACCAACAAACAGCTAATCAGCTGTTTGTCGGCTCAGTGCGCTAGTCTGGATGCTCCCCTGTCGACATGAAAGCCCTTTATCGACCTCCCCAGTAAACCTCATCCCACGAGGCATAACGGGGAGGTCGATAAAGGGCTTTCAGGTCGGCGCGGGAGCATCCAGACTAGCGCGCTGAGCCGACAAACAGCTGATCAGCTGTTTGTCAGCTCAGCGCGGCAGCCATTTAAATTTAAATGAAGCTGCGATTATTTAAATCGCGGCTTCATTTCCCTCTGCCGATCAGCCTAATCTACATGGCTCCATCGACGGAGCCATGTAGTTTAGACACACCCTTACTGTACAGCTACAGATCTACATAGTTACAAATCTACCTTGCATTGCCTGGTGTGAAGCTCTGAAAATGTGCTGATTCCTTCTACCCATCAGGTTACAAAAGCACCCTGAATTCCCGAAAGGCAGTGATTATGCAGGTTTTGGGCATGGCTCTGGTCTTATACCACTCTCTTCATCCAGAACTACCATTCTCTCCAAAAGCTTCAGGGTGTAGCCGAGTTAGTCTGTACAGTAACACTTTATAGACTAACAAAACATGTAGATGGTATCATAAGCTTTCGTGGGCACAGCCATCATCTGAAGAAGTGGGCTGTGCCCACGAAAGCTCATGATACCATCTACAAGTTGTGTTAGTCTATAAAGTGCGACCAGACCATTTGTTGTTTTTTAAGTTTATTCTCTCAAAAGTCATCCCAAAGTACCACCCTCTATTTCAAACACTTCTGATACTCCTCACTGGCTCTGAGAGATGGTCCAACAAAAGGATCGCCACACGTTCTTCTTTACCCGCGGCTGCCATCTCTGCAAAGCCTCAACTGGTGTAAATCAAGACTCAGCTGGCTTCTATATGAGATACAGCCATGTGCTAATAACAAAGCCATACAGGGTTACATTTTCAAGACCTAATGGAAGGCTGTGTGCCTACAAATCCCAGAAGGTAATAACAGAGTCTGCATGCAGCGTTCCAGTCAACATTATCAAATACATCCTAGATGCATAGTTTGATTTAGCCTTTGTTGGAGACATTGCAACTGGGGTCTCATAAAATGGGAAGGTCACAAATGGTCTGATAGCTATTGGCCCATTTGCAGATGTTTTTTCCTCCAGAGAAATGCTACTTTCTTGGCATAACACTGCTTTATCTCCAGGTGCATTGACCTAATGCATTCTCGTGTTTTAACGAGACTGATGTGCTATTTTAAGATATGGCAAAGTGAAGCTTCCCTGTGGCAATTCTTCAAGAAGGAGAGGGTGTTTTTAATGTGGAGCTGTCTTTTGTCGTCAATCTAAATTGCAAGAATTGGGCCAGCATCAACCACCAGACATTTTGTCGCTCCGACAAACTCAGACGAGAGCAATGGGCCGCTGAAAAGGAGCCACTTGACATGGTAGGGAAAGAAAACAATTTTTTTTTCCGGTGTGCAGCTCTTACACAAAATGAGTCAGTAGGCCTTGCAGAAGAGAAAACAGAAGTTGCCATAGAAACTTGCATGCCTTACACGAAAGAGAAGGAAAAATGTAGGCCAATATTTCTGCTTAGCTGGCTCCCATTCTTGGCTGGCTCTCTAGCTTGCCTGGATTCTAGAGCTACATGAGGTGCATCTATTTTTTTTTCCAACACAGAAACGCCCTGGCCCCCACCTCCCCAAACTGCTACTGCTCAGCATGCAGATCAGCTGAGCCAGTGCTAAGAAACTGTTGCTGGGTTACTACGAATCAGGAATCAATGTGGTTTCCTGCAGCAGGTTAAGTGCATCTAATGGAACGCTTGGGAATGTATTATTAACAGTAGGGTGATGAGTACTCAAGTACATGAGCGGTTTTAAGCCTTCAGCAAACAGCATACTTTCATGTTCTTTACAATGCACAGAGCTAAATGGATGGAGAGGTATCAGCAAGACTTTGGGATTTACAATGTTACATTTACACTGCAATGCCCCCATCAGCATCTTATTTAAAATAAACTTTTTCCGTTTCTCAGTTTTCTCATCTATAAAATGAAGACAATACTTTGCCAGTCTGAACAATACTTAGACAGCGTGAAGTGTTTGTAAAACCACCTGAGATTCTCAGATGGAAAGTATTATACAGCATGTATAAATACAGACGGAAGGCCTGAACCTTTAGCCCTCTGTAATCCACATATGCTTTCTATTCAAGGAGCTGCAGTAGGTAATTCTAGAACTGGTAATTACCAGCCCTGCTATGTACCCTGCAACTTCAATGGGCTTTGGCTCAGATCTGTAATTCTGAAAGTATGCGGTTGAAGACAGGCATAGATCTAGTCTTTTACGGTGGCTGCTAACTGCCTTTTTCTCATTGGACAGGACAATCTATTTAATTCCTTTGCTACTGCTTCACTTAAGGACTAAGCAAAAGCAGCACCTACTAAATATTCAGGAGGCTGTTTTGCTTCTACTGACTCCTAAGTGAAAACAAGCCAGCAAAAGAAGAAACCTTTTTTAAAACTAATTTCTGTCTGTGCTAGTTTGTGTCTCCTTTGTAAGAAAGGAACTCTAGCACAAATATTTGCTCAGCTAAAAGAGATATATATTATCTAGCTAGCGCAGCGGGTCCCAATCGCCAGTCTGGGGACCGGTGCTGGGCCATGAACTGCGGGCTGACGGGCAGCTGTTCATGGCGGCTTGGGCTGCTATACACCCTGGCCCCCTGAGTTGCCGCACAGCAGTCTGTTTCAGCTCCAGCATCCACTATGTGGCAGGTGGCAGCTGCAGCTGAATTTGGCTGTTCCCAGAGACCCCTTGGCAGACCAGTAACATTTTATTTGTGTATCAGTTATATGAATATGCAAATATGCAAATAAAATTTTACCAGTCCACCACAAGTTTGTGAATGGGTTTGCTAGGGCGCGGTATAAAAAAAGTTGGAACCACTGAACTAGTGGATACTACTGATCTTACCAAAATACCCATTAACAGAAATTCAGGTAGAAATATGCACAAGCCGCCGTTTTTATATACTTTGAATATAGATCACTTTCCAATAAAATAGTGTGTGCGCAGCTTTTACCCATCTAATATGATAGGGTATGTCTACACTACAAAGTTAATTCGAACTAACAGATGTTAGTTCGAATTAACTTTGATAGGCACTATACTAGCGCTCCGCTAGTTCGAACTTAATTTGAACTAGCGGAGCGCTTAGTTCGAACTAGGTAAACCTCATTCTACGAGGACTAAGCCTAGTTCGAACTTACTAGTTCGAATTAAGGGGTGTGTAGCCCCTTAATTCGAACTAGTGGGAGGCTAGCCCTCCCCAGCTTTCCCTGATGGCCACTCTGGCCAACACCAGGGAAACTCGTCTGTCCCCCTCCCGGCCCCGGACCCCTTAAAGGGGCACGGGCTGGCTACGGTGCCCGTGCCAGGTGCAAGCCTGCCAGCACCCAGCCAGCAGACCCTGCATCTGGCACGGCTCGAGCCAGCCACCCGATGCCCCCCAGCCCTCCCCCTCTTCCCAGGACCAGACTGGCGGCTCCCGGGAGCCTGCCCGGGACCGCAAGAGGCGGGCACTCGCCTGGTCTAGTGCGGACATAGTGGACCTCGTCCACGACCTCCACACTAGGCACAGGGAAGTGGCCGTCTAGGGCAGGAGAGCTGCCAGCCTGGCCACCCAGGAGCAGGTTTGCATGAAAATCAAGGGGGTCCACTGAGACCCCCGATCCTGAGCCCTGAGCTTACAATGGCCGTACTGGGTCAGACCAAAGGTCCATCTAGCCCAGTAGCCTGTCTGCCAACAGCGGCCAACCCTAGGGACCTTGGAGGGGATGGACTGAAGACAGTGACCAAGCCATTTGTCTCATGCCATCCCTCTCCAGCCTTCCACAAACTTTGGGCAGGGACACCACTCCTACCCCCTGGCTAATACCACTCCATGGACCCAACCTCCATCACTTTATCTCACTTCTCTTTAAACTCTGTTCTAGTTTTAGCCTTCACAGCCTCCTGCAGCAAGGAGTTCCACAGGTTGACTCTTTGCTTTGTGAAGAACAACTTTCTGTTACTAGTTTGAAGCCTGCTACCCATTCCTTTCCTTTGGTGTCCTCTAGTCCTTCTATTATGGGAACTAATGAAGAACTTTTCTTGATGCACCCTCTCCACTCCACTCATGCTTTTATAGACCTCTATCCTATCCCCCATCAGTCTCCTCTTTTCTAAACTGAAAAGTCCCAGTCTCTTTAGCCTCTCTTCATATGGGACCTGTTCCAAACCTCTGATCATTTTAGTTGCCCTCCCCTCTCCCACCCTCTCTCTTCCCCTCTCCCACCTCTTTTTTCCCAGTCTCCCCCAGTTTTGTTCAATAAAGAGAGATTCTATTTTTGACCACACGTTTTCTTTATTTTGTACATCAGGAAGGGGGGCTAGGGAAGGGTAAGTGGAAGGAGGTGAGGGAGGAATGGGGCACGAGCCCCCGATGGGGAGGACTGGGCTGGCTCTGCGGGCTTCTGGGGGTGGAAGCTCTCCTGCAGCCCCCCAATTGCCCCCTCTCCCCAGATGGCAGCCTGCGGCAAGTGCAGCCGGTCTGATGGCCGAGTGCTGTGATGTGCTCAGTGTGGGCACTCCGGGCACTCCAAGCCAGGACTGCTTTGCAAGCGGGGCACCCCTGAGAACTGTCTGTCTGGGGTGGGGGTCGGGTCCCTTTAAGCACAGCACTTGGCTAGCCTGAGGCAGCAGCTCCACGCTCTAAGTCCTCATCTGATGCCCTGCCGGCACTGCTTCTGGCCATCCTTAACCCTGGTTCAGGGTCCACTTAATGTGGACATGCTAGTTCGAATTAGGAAAACGCTAATTCGAACTAGTTTTTTAGTCTGGATGTGTTAGTTCGAATTAGCTTAGTTCGAATTAACTAATTCGAACTAAGTTAGTTCGAATTAGCGCTGTAGTGTAGACATACCCATATAGGTTCATAACTAGAGGACACTATTTAAAAATGTTGGTCGAGATAGCTGACAACTACAGACATCAACATTTTTTAAACAAATGGGGGGAGGGAGGTCTAGGTTGGATATTAAGAAAAACTATGTCACTAGGAGGGTGGTGAAGCACTGGGATGGGTTCCCTAGGGAGGGGGTGGAAGCTCCATCCCTAAAAGTTTTTAAGTCCAGGCTTGACAAAGCCCTGGCTGGGTTGATTTAGTTGGGGTTGGTCCTGCCTTGGGCAGGGGGCTTGACTTGATGATCTCCTGAGGTCTCTTCCAACTCTGTGATTCTAAAGTTGATGTCTAGAAGACATTTTTAAAAATTTAAAATGCATTTTAATGTTTAGTTCGTTGTCTCAGGTATTGGGGGTAAATCACTGCACCTTTCCTTCTGCTGTTCCATCCCTTCTTTGCAGTGCTGCCCCCTGTGAGGCAAAAGCTCAGCTAGCCAAAAATTCAGTCTTGCAGATTGTTCCAGTTAAGGAAAGAGACTGGTGGTGGAGCCAGATACCTTTGGTGCACTGTTGTTTATAAAGGAAGGACTATTTCTTTAAAAAAGGGGGCTGGACTTGATGGCCTTCTAAGGTCTCTTCCAGCTCTATGGTTCTATGATTCTGTGAAAATCCTGCTTCTCTTAACATAGGAGGAACCCCGTGGAGTGCTGGATCGTTTTCAGGAAGGCACGCAATGATACATGTGCACAGAAGACTCATGCTGTGCTGAGGATCTCTCGGGACCAGGTAGACTCATCCCAGGGACAAAGTGGTCCTGCAATGCATGGGTTGCACACAGAGAGGACACACCACAGGAGGAATCAAACAATACCCTTGCTCGCCTTTCTTACCCGGCCCCAATCCCAAAAGCCCTCTCCCGAGACTACTCTGAAGGCCACACACTTTGCTTGTCTAGGCTGTGTCTGTTGCTCCGTTCTGTCTGCTCCTGTGTCTCCCTCTGTGCTTGTCTCCCCCTACTTAGCTATTCCAGGAATACCTCCACCCACATAGTTCAAATTCCTGCGTGGCCTTGGCTGGGCCTTTGTTATGAGTGGGAACTGCTGTGAAATCAGAAAGCAGCTTAACTGCTTCAGCTGCCTTCATAGAAGGGCTGCAGTTACAACACCCACCGGCTTCCAGGAGATGTAGTCCTACCTATAACAGCCACATATCCGGGGAAGGTTTCGATTGGCACAACCTGTGAAGTGGAGTCATTCGAGTCTCACACATGGCGCAACATTACAGATCTTGTAAAATCAGGCGGTGCATTTGCCCAATGTTGCCTGCTACAAAATCACAGGCTTGGTGAGTTAATACAAATATGTTTAAAAACTAAAGAGCCCATCGAAGCAAAAGGACCTATCCCCTTTGTGTTGCTAGCTCTTTGTTGTCCATCATTCCAGGCACGCCCGTCTCTCTCTGTCCCTTCTGCTTGCTCAGGGCAAAGGGAATAACTGGCATTCACTACCTCTGTCATCCTCGGGTAGGGACCTCAGATCTGGGGTACTGTAATGCAGCTGTGGAGGGCGGAGGGCTGAGAGTTTTATTTCCCACTACTCGTAGGAGCGGCCTGAGGCTGGCTGTGGCAGCTGGAGCCCCAGGCGGAATGTGCGATCAGCGCCCCCACCTGCACGGCCATCAATGGCATGACATAATCATCAGGCACCCCGGGCGCCCCATGACTTCATCATCGGGCGCCCCCAGCGCCCCGTTGAAGGCGGGGCCCTAGGTGACTGCCAAGACTGCCTATACTCACGGGCCACCCCTGACTATTCCCCTGCATAGCTCTGTTATGGCTAGTTGTCATCTATCTACCCCACAGTGAATAACTCATGTCTGCCAAATTCCCTTCACTGTTCGTCTCATCAATAAATGCTCTCCTTGGTGAATAATAACTAACGCCACCAGCACCACCTGGCTCTTTGGGTATGTTTAGACTATGTTGTTTTTAGAAAGAACAAACTGCCCTTTTTCGAAGAAGAAAGAAAAAAGTCACCTGCATCCACACTGCAATCGCGTTCTTTCGAAATAAAATCGAAAGGGTTTTTTTCAACATAGGTAAACCTCAAATTACGAGGAAGAACTCCTTTTTTGAAAGAGCTCTTTTGAAAAAAGGCATGTGTGAACGCAGAACAGGGGCATTTTTTGAAAGAAAAGGCAATCGAAAAAAGCACAGGTGCCCTGGTGGCCATTCAGTGACTAGCAATCGGGGCTTTCTTTCGAGAGAGCGTCCATGCAGCCTGGATGCTCTCTTTCAAAAAAGCAGATCGCTTTTTTGGTCCGGTTTTGAGGTGTGGACACTCTCTTTCGAAAGGAGCTTGCAGTCTAGACATACTCTTACATAGTGACCTTCCATCAGCAGAGTTCACAGGGCTTTTTAAAAGAGGCGCACGCTGAAAAGAAATATTTACATAGAAGACAATGACCAAAAACAATGGAAAAGGTATCAAGCAGCAGGAAGCTGTTCACTTTCATGTCAGGCCATGCTGGTTTCAGAATGTTTTAATGTGCATGGTAAAAACATTGTTCAACTGAATCCAATATGCCCATGAAAATGTGCGATCAGCTGCATAGGTTGAAAACTTCCATATCTTTAATCAACTCAAGCTCTGGATAGCTGAGAGACAGGTATTGGACAATAATACCTTTCCCTTTAAAAGGCTTTGCAGGGAGCAAAGAACATCTAACTCTGTACAGGTGTATCTACACAGCAGCGTTATTTTGGCATAACGACCGTTATTTCGAAATAACAATGGGGGTGTCTACACAGCAATTCCATTATTTCGAAATAATGGGCGGCTAACTTCAAAATCTGTAGGCTTCATTCCACAAGGAACAACACCTCTTCTGAAATAGCTATTTCGGAATAGTGGTAGTGTGGACGCTCCACCGCTGCTATTTTGAAATAGCTCCTCCCCGTGGCCATTCAAAGTAATTACTCCCCAGTGCCTCCTGGGGCTCTAGATCGAGGTAGCGCGTCTACATTAGGGAAACCTGCCTCGGACTAAGTTTGAGGCTTCCCTGTAGTGTAGTGCTTCCCTATTTAAAAATAAGCTGTTTTTGAAAAAAAAAATCCAAACTAGCTTATTTCGAAATAAGCGTGCTGTATACACATACCCTCAGTCAGTGGTCCCCAACACGATGCCCATGGGCACCATGGCGCCCACCGGGGCATTTATGTGCACCCGCCGAACAATCTGGGCCGGCCCCTCCCTGGGCATGCGGCACATGCACGGTGCCGGCTCCGGACGCATGGTGCATGGGTGGCCCCTACCCCGGGCGCACGGCACATGCAGGTGCCGTCCCCGGGCGTGTGGCGCATGGGTGGCCCCTGCACCGGGCGCACTGCACATGCATGATGCCGGCCTCAGGCGCGCGTCACATGCGCAGTGCTGGCCCTGGGCACGCAATGCATGCACAGCCCTGCCCCCAGGGGCGCGGCACATGCATGGCCCTGCCCCCGGGCGCCCGGCAATCCCAAAAGGTTGGGTACCACTGCCCTAAGTAATCTATGTCATTTGAGCTACAATATTACTGTTACATTTACTATCATTTTCTAATCTCTCTAATTAAAGGTAGTTTACTGCAATTATGTGCTGATTGTGAATCAAGAAATATCCATAAAAACCAGTTTCCTGCTAGAATTGTACTCCAAAACATTCCTATGGATTAAATCTCTTTTTGCTGCTCCATACTCAGAAGCAAAAAGAATAAAACACGAACAGAATGAAGTTATTCTGTTAAAAATGCTATTAGTCTGTTATGGTACTAGGCCCCGATATTACATTAGGAAATTTTCCTGGTATATTAATGTTGCTTAGGGTGTCGTTTTTATGACATTTTAATATGGGCATAGCCCTAGTGTAAATGCAGTTATAAGGGGCAAAAGCGCTCTTTTGTTTATGTTGTTGAGGAACTGGTGTACATTACAATGGAAAAAGTATGCTTTTACCAATATAAGCTGCCTCTATACTAGGAGAATTTGCTGGCATAGCAACACAGAAAAACCTTTCTCTATCCTCAGCCTTGAGGTCAATTCTTGGCTCTGCTCTGTGATCCAGGGCATGTCACTTCTTTGTTTTCCCTGCATTTGTATTTTCTTATCTATCTAGGTCAGCGTTGAACAACTTGCAGCCTGAGGGATGCATGCGGCCCATCAGGGTGCTGTATTATGTGTGGCCCACAAGACATTTTGTTTACTGCTGCCCCCATGCAGGGTTACCAGATTCCACTGGTTTTGGTCTGTGTATTATTTCTCCCACTGAAATTGCTAAAGTGACATACGGAGTGAGGTGCGGGCTGACTGCACACAATATTGATGGTGAAAGCCGTACGCTTCCTCTGTGTCCAATCAGAGCGCTGCTACGGTTCAATTGCCCACCCCGCAAGTTCTAGGTACACAAGTGCCGTTAGCAACACTGCTCAATTCTGTCTTGGTTACAAAAATCTTGTGACCGCTGAGCTGAAGGGGGCCACTCAGTAGCCTACGTTGCCCATCACTGATTTAAATTGTGAGCTCTTCAGGTAGGACCGGTCTCTTACTACGTGTTTGGACAGTGCCCCAAACAATGCAGCCCCAATCTTGGTTGCAGTCTCTAAGTGTTGCTATTATACAAGTAATTCAAAATAATTTTACTTCAAGCACCTGCTTGTGGGTGGGTGGCAGAAAAGGGGCTGGAAACTAAATTCACAGTTGCTAACATTAAAGACATAAAAAAACCTGTCTGTCCCCTCGGTTGTAAGTTTTTTTAAAATGTAAAATGACACGAAAGAGAAACTTGCCAGTGCATTCATTGGGGGAGTAAGCTCTAAGGCTACGTCTACACTGTCCTCTCTTGCTCAAGAAAATATGCAAATGAGGTGAAATGGTGAATATCACCACGCCTCATTTGCATACTTAACAAACCACCATTTTTGCACAAAGGGCTTTTGTGCAAGAGCCGTTCTTCCTGAAAAAAAGCAGCAGAATGGCTCTTGTGCAAGAGGTGGGGGGGGTTGCAGAAAAAGGAGCAGTGTAAATAGCTCCTTTTTGCACCAAAGCCCCTTGTGCAAAAATGGCAGTTCATTAAGTATGCAAATGAGGTGTGGCGATATTCACCGCTTCACCTCATTTGCATATTTTCTTGCGCAAGAGAGGACAGTGTAGATGTATCCCTATTCTACATCTGCCACTGTGCTTGATTTGCTATGTGGGCCACCTCCCTCTGGGAAGGAAAAAATAAATCAATGAAGAACAAAAAAAAACCCCACTCACTTCAGGATAAAAGGGTCTTAAATCCAAAGGAAGATATCTTGAGATCATGTTCAAATCTAGTTGTTGTATAAGAACATTCCTAAAAGGTTGGGGTTTGTTATTCAAATTAAAAGATCACAGAACATGTTTCTCTCTGTGTGTGTTGGACTATTAAATAATTCTCAAATGGCAAAAAAATTAATTCTTTATAATTAAGCGTAAATGAGGGATCAACTAAACTGGAGCATACAATAAGCATGTTGCAAAACAGCCTTCTGCACATGGTGTAACACTGCCGATTCTCCTCACTACTCCTCTGTGTAATACAGCTGCTATTCCAGTGCCCGATCTCTGTAAACAGGGATAATATGTCACTTGTGTCAAAATGAGACCAATTACATCATGTTTTTTGGGTAGTTGTAGTGGCTTTCAGAGAGACAAATGCCTACCATTATACTGAGACTGCTAGTCATACGGCAGTTAAGAATTTAGTCAGATTTAAAGCTATGTTTTTTTATCTACTTGTATGGCAGCTAACCACTGAAACTGCTATTGTGACCTAAAAATGTCAGATTAAGAGATCTTGCAAACACTTATCTATATGTGTAAATTTTTCTTATTATTACTATTAATGGGACAATTCAACATGAGTAAAATTAATCATATGTGCTTTTATAGATTAAGATAATAAGAACAGACACACTGGGTCAGACCTGTGGTCCATCTAGCCCAGTATTCGGTCTTCTGACAGTGGCCAATGCCAGGTGCTTCAGAGGGAATGAACAGAACAGGCAACCAAGTGATCGATCCCGTTACCCGTTCCAAGCTTCTGACAAATGGGTTAGGGACACCATCCCTGCTCATTCTGGCTAACAGTCATTGACAGACCTATCCTCCATGAATTTATTTAGCTTTTTTTTAACCTTGTTAGAGTCTTGCCCTCCACAATATCCTCTAGCAAAGAGTTCCACAGGTTGACTGAGTGTTATGGCAAGAAGTACTTCCTTTTATTTGTTTGGGCCTATATTATGCTAAAATGTGACATTTAAAAATAAAAATAGCTTGTGATTTATAAAGTAATATTACTTCTTTAAAAATACTAAAAACGTACAAATTGCGTGTTACAAATAATTAAATCAAAAGAGAAGTACACGTCCACGGGTAATCTACGGGTTTTTTTACACAGCAAAGAAAAACCGCGGGTTATGCACGAGTGCGGGTTATACACAAGTGTGGGTTATATATGCTAAAACACAGTAAATCATTCTGTATTATTCTAAAAAATCTACAGTATGACCCATACCCCAGCAAGATATTTTAATACATGCTTAACTCTAAGCATATGCATTCTGAAGATAATAGGACCATTTATGAACCTACAGTTAAGCATGTGCTTACATGTTCTTACTTGTCTAGGGGATAGAGAGGAAGCTGTAGATATGATATATCTGGATTTTAGCAAGACTTTGGACCCAGTCCCACATGACAGTCTCATAAGCAAACTAAGGAAATGTGGTTGATATGAAATTACTATAAAGTAAGTGTGACAGCTCTCCCCGCTCCATGCCTCATGAGAATTGGCTTGTGAATATGAATATGCATAACTCAAAGATGTTTTATGCAAAATAGGTCATGTAACATATCCATTTTACAGTTATAAGCTACTGGATCTGAATATCCTATTTTGGTGCATGTATCATTCTTGTATGGGAAGATACAAATATGAAGTGTGAATCTATTCATAGTTTTAAGTGCGCTAATAAAAGCCATTATTAGAAGCCTAATGGCATGGTGATCAACTCAAGACTTGTGAACAGTCTTGTAGGCCCAGTAAGACATGGTAAGAAATGTGACCATACCAACTGCTACTAAAATCCATTTAAACCTTTTCCATGCAATGGGGAATGTAAAAACAAAGGATTCCCACTGTTGGGAAAAGTCTATGTAAGCAATGGGAAGCTATCTCCTTTTGTCTTCGGCTGGCCTTGGAAACTGCCTAACATGCCCAAGAAGATACAAAGAACTTTAAAGAGGGCTGGTGACCCAAGTCAAAGTAAAAGACCATCTCTGACTTGAAACTTATTCCTGAAATAAGAACAGCAATTTAGGGTAAGCATTTGCATGTGACAAGTTTCTTAGGATACATCTGCACTGCAACACTATTTCAAAATAACTAGCACTATTCCAAAATAACTTAGTCCACTTCTACACAGCAGGCAGTTATTTTGAAATAGTGTCAAAATACTGTCAAGCTGGAGGACTTTTTACTCCGACTCCTGTAACCCTCATTGTACGAGGAATAAGGGAAGTTGGAGGAAGAGTGCTTTGTTTTGAAATAAGTGCTGTGTAAACACTCCCTGTTTCCAAATAAGATATGCAATTGATGTAGCTCAATTTGTGTAGCTTATTTCGATTTAAGCTCTACAGTGTAGACACACTGTTGGGGAATTAGAACTAACTATCCATTTTGTATTCATTTTAATTTACTAACTTACTTTGATCTGTCTGTTTTTACTTGCAACCACTTAAATCCTATCTTTCAGATTTAATAAAATACACACATTTGATATATTATCAAGCCTAGTGTAAATGATTGGTTACTGGGAAGAGCAACCACTATGCATATCTCTCTTTCACTGTGTAAAACGTTTACACAGAGAAAGATGGATTTATTTGTGGTTTTGCTTCCTTTTGGTGTTGGTTTCCTAGATGCTGTGCCCTAGATCTGTGTCCTCCCAGAGCTGATGTGGTTCAGTATCTACATTGCTCTGCAGGGGAGCGATTACCCCAACTCTGTGCCTTGTCTGGGGGAGACAAGAGGATCTGGCCCAGCAGGACAGGTTGGTGGGGAGCCCCAAAGAGCAAGGAGGTGGGCGTCAATGGCATAATCAGCACAGTGGGAAACAATCCCAAGGGGTCTTCTGTGACCACAACCCATCACAATGAGTTGAAAACCCACACCTAAATTGTAGTTACCAGTGGTTCACTATCACACTGGGGGCATGTATCTAGTGGAACCCCACAAGGCTCTATCCTGGATCCGATATTGTTCAATATTTTCATTTATAACTTGGATAATAGAGTCAGTAGCATGCAAATAAAATTTGTGGATGACACCAAGCGGGGGTGGTTTGCAAGCACTTTGAAGGACAGGATTTCAATTCAAAATGACCTTGATAAACTGGAAAATTGGTCTGAAATCAACAAGATGAAATTAATAAAGACAAGTCCAAATGGAAGGGAAAAAAAATCAAAGCACAATTAGAGAATGGGGAATAACTGGCTACGCAGCAACATTGCAGAAAAGTATCACAAATTTAATATGATGCAGTTGCGAAAAAGACTGATCTGATGAGCGTATTAAGTGGGATGCCATATGTAAAACACAAATGGTAATCAATCGTTCTGTTACTCAGAACTATGGAGGCCTCAGTTGGAGTACTGTGTCCAGTTCTGGGTGCCATAATTTTAAGAAAGATGTGGACAAATTGGAGAGTGTCTAGAGGAGAGCAACAAAAACGATAAAAGGGTTAGAAAACCTGATCTCTGAGGACAAGTTGAAAAAAAAATGGGACAAATTTAGTTTTGAAACAAGTAGACTCATAGCGATATGATAACAGTCTTCAAATATATTAAGGAGTGTTTGAAAGAGAATGGTGATCATTTAGTCTCTGGGTCCACTGAAGATAGGACAAAAAGTATTCATCTTAACCTGCAGCAGTGGAAATTTAGGTTAGATATCAGGAACATCTGTCTAACTATATAGGATAGGTAAGCATGGGAATAGACTTCCAAGGAAGATTGTAGAATCTTGAGGTCTCTTTCAGCCCGACAGGTCTATAAGAAGTCATTCTTCCGCTCTACTCTGCACTAGTTAGGCCTCAGTTAGAGTATTGTGTCCAGTTCTGGACACCGCATTTCAAGAAAGATATGGAGAAATTGGAGAGGGTCCAGAGAAGAGCAACAAGAATGATTAAAGGTCTAGAGAACATGACCTATGAAGGAAGGCTGAAAGAATTGGGTTTGTTTAGTTTAGAAAAGAGAAGATTGAGGGGGGACATGATAGCAGTTTTCAGGTATCTAAAAGGGTGTCATAAGGAGGAGGGAGAAAACTTATTCATCTTGGCCTCTGAGGATAGAACAAGAAGCAATGGGCTTAAACTGCAGCAAGGGAGGTTTAGGTTGGACATTAGGAAAAAGTTCCTAACCATCAGGGTAGTCAAACACTGGAATAAATTGCCCAGGGAGGTTGTGAAATCCCCATCTCTGGAGATATTTAAGAGTAGGGGTATGTCTACACTACCCCGCTAGTTCAAACTAGCGGGGGTAATGTAGTCATCCGCACTTGCAAATGAAGCCCAGGATTTGAATTTCCTGGGCTTCATTTGCATGAAGCTGGCCGGCGCCATTTTTAAATGCCGGCTAGTTCGGACTCCGTGCCGCGCGGCTACACGCGGCACGGACTAGCTAGTTCGGATTAAGCTTCCTAATCCGAACTAGCTGTACACCTCGTTCCACGAGGCCTAATCCGAACTAGCTAGTCCGTGCCACGTGTAGCCGCGCGGCATGGAGTCCGAACTAGCCGGCATTTAAAAATGGTGCCGGCCGGCTTCATGCAAATGAAGCCCGGGAAATTCAAATCCCGGGCTTCATTTGCAAGTGCGGATGACTACATTACCCCCGCTAGTTCGAACTAGCGGGGTAGTGTAGACATACCCTAGGTGAGATAAATGTCTATCAGGAATGGTCTAGACAGTATTTGGTCCTGCCATGAGGGCAGGGGTCTGGACTCGATGACTTCTTAAGGTCCCTTCCAGTCCTAGTATTCTATGATTCTATGCTTCTGCAATTCTGTATTTTACTGGCGAAGGGCTGTATTGCTCTATTGCTTTCCACCATGTTTTCAGAAATAAAGAAAAAAGCATCTGGAAATCCATCAGGAAAAATAACAGATTAATCTTTATACAAATTATGAAGATTTATATAAAAAAAAAGACAGGATCAATGAAGAACCACAAAGCAGATTTTCTATGCTGGAAAAGGCAACAGATATCCATCCTAACACATAGACTTAAAATGTTACCTTTTGTACTATAGCCATGAACACTAACAGGAAGAGGGACAATTTATTAGCATTCAAAGATTTATCTCAGAGGCCACATTTATACTTATCCGTGGATCGATGCTCCAAAGGTCAATCTTCTGGCATTTGAATTAGCAGGTCTAGTAAGGACCCAGTAAATCGAATACTGAGGACGCCCCTGTCAACACTGGTATGCCTACTTCTCATGAAGAGTAAGGGAAGTCAACTGTAGCATTTCCTCCATTGACCTCTCACGGTGGGGATAGTGCCAAAGTTTGAATTAAGGCATGTCAACTCCAGCTAAGCAATTAACACAGCTGGAGTTGCATATCTTAATTTGAACTTATCCCCTTATATAGACATGGCCTGAAAATCAAAGATTAATTCCAAGAGGAAAAAATAGACAAAAGGGTGCCAAAAGAAAGAACCAACCTACACTGGGAATTCACACATTTATCTCAATCCTTGGTAAAAATACAGCCATCTTCTAGAAATTGTAAACTTATTTTTCAAGTAAGAAACCCTAGTGGCATGTTAAAGTGGGAATAATCACACCAAATGCTATTTTTCTTTTAATATATATTAACTGTCATTTAAAAAAAAACCTTGTTTTAGAAAAGTCTCCAAGTTTGACAATGAGTAGCTATGATTTTCCTAGATAAAGGCTATTGACTTCAATAGCACTGCTATTGGAATAAAATTATTCACATGCAGAAGTCATTACAAGATTGGACTCAGAGACCGTTTAGGATGAGTAGACACTAATAATCTCTCTACCACTTTGTGAATGTTTCAAAGTTACTAATCTGCCATGTTAGCAAAGTGGACATCATGGAAACATTTCAGATTGAAGTAGCAATTCCAATGGGAAGCAGAAATTAGTTATCAGCTAATAAACGCACAGTCATAAAGAAAGCTGAAAGTATAATTGTATGTCCAAGAATCTGGTGCACTATTTTTTAAACATTATGCACTTTTTATCAGATTGTGTACAATTTTGAGTGTCAAAAAGAGTTTGTGGTTTCAGCCAGCAATTTACCTACATGATGTGGAAAGCGCACAGAAATATATGGAGTAACAGTTTCACTATCAAGGCAAATTGCCTTGTGAAAGAATGCACTGTGATAGCTCTAGAACCATCTGGTGCATTTTGTAAAGTTGCTTTGCTAAATGTTTGGTTACAAACTTTAAGGTAAAGAAACATATTATCCCCATAGGCTGTGTCTAGACTGGCAAGTTTTTCCGGAAAATCAGCCGCTTTTCCGGAAAAACTTGCCAGCTGTCTACACTGGCCGCTTAAATTTCCGGAAGAGCACTGACGATCTCATGTAAGATCATCAGTGCTTTTCCGGAAATACTATGCTGCTCCCGTTTGGGCAAAAATATTTTTCTGAAAGACTTTTGCGCAAAAGGGCCAGTGTAGACAGCATAGTACTGTTTTCCGCAAAAAAGCCCCGATTGCGAAAATGGCAATCAGGGCTTTTTTGCAGAAAAGTGCGTCTAGATTGGCCACGGACGCTTTTCCGCAAAAAGTGCTTTTGCGGAAAAGCTTCCTGCCAATCTAGACGCGCTTTTCCGAAAATGCTTTTAACGGAAAACTTTTCCGTTAAAAGCATTTCCGGAAAATCATGCCAGTGTAGACGTAGCCATACTGTTTTCACCTGGTAGCTAGGAAACATTACCAAGTAGCCAAGCTTTTAAATACATGCCAAGACTCTATCTGGATGCAAAGTTTTCCATTGGATTGGGCCTACCTGTCCGTTGATTGTGATCTGCCACCACACTTACATTCTTCTGGAACAATGAATCTGCTGACCTGTCTGGGGATGCTCACTGGGGAAGGAGACAGAAGTCTCACCAGAGGTGACCTCAGATAATAAACATTTTCTGGCAAGGAAACACAGAACTAAGAAATCACAGAACTAAGAAATCACAGAACTAAGCACTTTCAGAACATAGGCCCTGATTCTGCAAACACTTCCCAATTGAACTCAGTAGGACATCTTAAGTGAGCAACTTTAGCACGCGTGTGTTGGTAAGATAGGCATTTGATGCAAAAGCTATTCATTTCACTCAGCTTTTCCTCAGTAAAGCTTCAACACTGCCAGAGAAGCCTTTTTGATTTCACTGAAACTTATTATGTGGCATATGCATAAACTTTTCCTCACATGCATTACCATCTGCACACAAAACACATAACCCCTCCTTTATAAACATATCACCCTTCTCTGGCAGGCTGGAAAAAGAGAGAAAGAGGAATAGTTATTGTTTTTAACAATAGAAGGAGCCACAAAAGACAATAACCAGAGACGGAAAGGGTACATCTACACTGCCGCGCTATTTTGGGATACTTCCGGTATCCCGAAATAGCATTTTCTGCATCTTGACAGCATGCCTGTTATTTCGAAATGTAATCGAAATAACGGGCACGCTATTCCAAAGTCCCAGTAAACCTCATTCCACGAGGATTAAGGGACTTGTCGGACTAGCGCTCTATTTCAAAATAAGCTCGAAATAAGGTATACAATTTGTGCAGCTCGAATTGCGTAGTTTATTTCGAGCTAGCACCGCAGTGTGGATGCATCCAGAGGGAAACACAACAGTTTTCACACTGAAGTCCTTCAGACAAGGTTATCGATAACGTATTGGGGCGTTGGCATGGGTGGACCTGAGTAGGCTTTGGCCCACCCACTTCAGAGCCAGGCCCACCTCCGGCAGCTCCTGCCCAGGAGTGCTCCACTGCACCCTGGCACTCCCAGCGGGGGCCAGGACTTACCCCATTGCACCCCAGTGCTCCAGGCCAGGACTGGGGAGCCCCAATTGTGCCCCAGTGCTCTGGGCCAGAAAGTAGGGGGTCAGGTCTTGTCCCATTCCATCCCATTCTTGCCCACCCACTCGAAGTCGGGGCCCACCCAAGCAGGCCCTTCTGGCTACGCCACTGTGGCATATTCTATTCTCCAGGAAGTTTGGGGATGGGGAAGAGGAAAAGTTCATAGAAGGTAATATTCCAAAATACATTTAAATTCATGCCCACGATATTCTCCTTTGCTAATACTACAAGTAACTTCCTGGGGGGAAATCTACCACAGATAATGGGATTTTTTTTAAACAGACACATTTTAAGGGATAGTTACTGTTACCAGAATCTTGATATTATACAAACAAATATATTTGTTTTTGCATTTCTAATATGTAGCCTGCCAGATGGCTTGAGGCTTGAAAAAAACTCAACAAGCTGAGATCATAATTTCAATGCACAGTCATAGAAAGCACTATGAAAGAACTGGAAAGAACTAGAGTATTCAGAGCTGCCCATTTTCCATCTGCCTGCACACATGGATTGGGTCCCCACAATGGCTATTTTACAGTAGCAATAAGGCTAATAAAGACGGTGCAATTAACCTAAGAGGATCACATTGGAAAGATTAACTAACTACTTAAACTGAAATCATCATGCTGCAAGAAAGTGATTTATCTCCCAGTAGCCAGGCTGAGTACAACTGCCTCATGCATCATGTGAGGTGAAAGGAAACTGCCAGCGAATTAGACAGCTGGTTCTTGGCAGAGGCACAAACCACAAGGAGGCTGGATGGGCCTGGATGCACTGGGTGAGGATGATTCTGGGCATCCGCTGGGAAAATGCAGGGATGCCACTGAACAGTGAGGGAGGGCAGAATTCATTCACTGCAGAAAGAGACGTACAATAGACTGTATGCGTGCGGCCTGCGTGCTGACTGATCCACGGGAAGGGGATAAATACAACAGCTAGTAAAGGTCACATGCATTGCTCATGCTACAAAGGTCAGATTGTATAAAAGAGACTGTGTGGAGATGGGAAGTGGATAATCTGAGAACTGTAACAAAAGGCAAAGATGTAGCAACGTTTGAGGGTACTTAGCCAGTCTGTGTACAATGTGTACAGTGTACAACCTTGATCTTGTGTGTGTGTATATATCAATCAAACTTGTTTTGTGTGTGTATCTTATTTTACACACACACACACACACACACACACACACACACACACACACACCTTGTTTTCTGTTATTTCCACTCCCATTCATCTGCCTCAATTAAACATAAGGGCTGGGTTTTTAAAGCTGTGCAGAAGATTTAGCTGCACATCACCATTACAGTTAAAAATTACTAGTCAAGTGAGCTTATAGAATCATAGCATTGGAAGGGACCGCAAGAGGTCATCAAGTCCAGTCCACTGCCTTCATGGCAGGACCAAGCACCATCTAGACCAGGGCTACTCAACATGCGGCTCGTGGCCCGTTTATTTGCAGCCCATGGTGCGGTTTGGGTTTATGCGGGGCTCAAGATGTGCCCCGCGGGTGGGATCCTTTGAACACGGCCTCCACTGGGAACACGTTCCACAACGGCAAGGTGTCACCCAGGCAGGATGAGCACTGAAAGACGTAAGCAGACTGGCTGGCTGGAACAGACGGGTACAGGATGTCGGCGTTTCTCTCCCCCAGGGAGGAGGTGCTGGGAGCAGCGATGCATTGTGGGAAGTACTTTGTATTCGTGCTTGTCAGTGTGAAAGATATTTGCATGTATATGCAACCACACTTAAGTTGTGGCCCTCGGCATGTACTGTGAGTATCATTGTGGCCCCCGGGGCTTCCAAAATTGAGTAGCCCTGATCTAGACCATCCCTGATAGGTGTTTGTTGACATAGTTCAAAGCAACATACCAAAGAAAATGCATGCAAAATTATTGACACACAGTTCCAATGATCAGCCCAAATTAGGCAATCGCTGTCATTATAATTATTTACATTCCAGATAGACAAAAGAAGTATTATTATTCCAATTTTACAGAGGGCATAAGAGATGCATAGAGATAAAGGAACTTGACCAAGTCTCAGTCCACAGCCTTAACTATAAGACCATATCTTTGCCAGGATAAACCAGAACATGCAAAGCACAGACATTCAGACGTATTTGCATTTAATATGTTGGGTTTAATTATCATTTTCTAGCAACCAAGACATCCTTATAATGTTAAGAATTAATAGGAAATGTTTCATAATTATAGGAAGTGTGCCGTGCTAAAGATTTTAATGGCTTTTAATGACCTTAAATCTGAATTTTCCCTCACTTGAATTCTAGGGTTGAAAGCTCAATTAATGTTGAACTACAACTCTGTCGATCATTTCAACAACATGTGGCAGAGCAAGAATTCATGCGAGACAAATGGTTATTTTTTGGTATCTGCTGATGCCTAATGACAGGTGTGCTGTCCTAAATAATTAGCTTTCAAAAGGGGATCCCCTTAACCTTTCTCTAAAACTGGTTAGTGATCTCCGTTTTACTTCATTAAGCTCTTTGACAGCTAAGTGTTCTCACATCTGTTATTGTTTAGTAGTCGGAGTCCAAGAACACAAATCGCTTCAAGGACTGGCATCAGATTTATTCAGGCTTGCAATGCAGAGCAAAACCCATCTGTTTACTAATGAAAAGCCATATTTTAAAATCACAGCACAATACTGGTGTCAGCAATATCGTCGCATAGGCGCTCTCTGCCCTAATCAATGATCGGTCGCTCTCTGCATTTAAGCTGAAGCTATCTGAACTACACTATTATAATACAGCAAACACTATGCTACCTAGACACCCACATGGAACCATTAACCGATGTGTTTGGGCTGCGGTACTCCACCTGTAAGCTCTGATCCTGCAATGAACTTTTTGTTGCCAACATTTTTTCCGCCTGATCAGTCACATTGAACTAATGATTTAACCTGTCTTATGAACCACATAGCAATAGCAATCAAAAACACAAAGACATTTTTGGTACCTTCCGAAGCATAGTACTTCCCTCTTCACGCTGAGGAGCTAATCCACACTTCCACAGTCAAGATGATCGATCTATCAAACTGTCTATTATATGTTATAGATAGGGTTGTCAATTCTGCCTATTATTAAAGTTGTATGACTCGTCCCACCATAGACAGTTAAAGTTTGGCAAGTTACAAGCAGCAGCCAATAAGTTCTTATAGTGGATGTGTTGGACAACCTTCCTAATAGGCAGAGCTGTGCCTGCTTATGTTGGAATTTCTGTTGCTTTTTCAAAAACCTCAGAAATGGCCCACAAAACACCTGTGTTAAGAGACTATTATTAAGGTTGCAAAATCAAGCTCTCACAAGATTGGAAATATGTCCTTGGGTGTGCGCGTTATAATGCAGTCTTTCATTGAATGATCACTTAATATTCTTTCCACGGCACCTCTGCATCATTGCGTACGGAGGGGCAATCTGTGCTGGGTTGTGTCACGAAGGAGCCTCTTGTTGGTAGAACTCCAGCTTTGTTGCAGAAGCTGGACAGTGTGTAGGGAATAAAGCAGGTCTCTGTAAGAAGAAAAAGGAGGGTTTCAGAGGCTGTGTCTAGACTACGGGGTTTTTTCGAAAAAAAGTGGCCTTTTTTCGAAAAAATTTCCCCCGCGTCTAGCCTGCCGCTGTGTTATTTCAAAATTAAATTGAAAAAACACAGGATTTTTTCGACCGTGGTAAACCTCATTTTATGAGAAAACGCCTTTTTTCGAAAGTGCTCTTTCAGAAAAAGTAACAGAGATGTAGCCGTGTTAATCTGATCTTGCTGAAACAAAAGACAAGACTATGGAGCACTTTAAAGACTACCAAGATAGTTTATTAGGTGATGTTTTCACTTTCAGTCCTTTGGGTACGATGTCCATCTTTTTGCACTTGGATATCTTGTTAGTCTTTAAAGTGCTCCATAGTCCTGTCTTTTCTTTCAAAAAAAAGGCGTTCTTGAATTCAAACAGGGCTTTTTCAAAAGAGAGCAACCAGGTTGCCTGGGTTCTCTCTTTCGAAAAAGCGGCTCGCTTTCTCAAAAGAAGGGGTTGCAGTCTAGATGCTCTCTTTCAAAAGAATCTTTCGAAAAAGCCTATTTTGAAAGAGGCTTGTAGTCTAGACATATCCATAATAGTTAAGGTACTTGCATCATGCCTTGGGGAATTAGATTTTATCCCTGTCCATGCCATAAAGCTCCTGTGTGAAGCTAGGCAAGTCGCTAATGTCACAGATAGCGTGTTCCTCTTTTATCGCAGCCTGGCTTGAGACGCGGAGGTCTGATAGGCAGAGATGTTGAGCAGTCTCACCTGGAACTGAAGGCAACAGGAGCTGCATTTTGAACATTATGTGCTGGATAATGCCATGTGCTTTGAAAAGTCACATCTGGGGCATCTCCACCAGGAACCCAAAGTTAACAAGTACTTGTGAGCTTAAATCTCTCTGTGCTGCACTTCCCCTGTACAATGGGGATCCAGCATTGCTGTGTTGCACGGAGGTGGTGTGAACATAAATTCATTAGTGTTTGTGAAGCACTCAGGTACAGCAGTGATGAATGCCACCGAAACCTCCAAAGTCCAGGCAGGTGTGTGTGTGTGTGTGTGTGTGTGTGTGTGTGTGTGTGTGTGTGTGTGTGTGTGTGTGTGTGTGTGTGTGTGTGTGTGTGTGTTGGGGGGGAGTGAAAGGAGCAATTGTGGCTCTGAGAGCTGAGGTGCACTCTGTGCAGCACAGAGGGCTGGCTGCCCTGCCCCACCCCCTCTGGGAGTGTGGCGCCACCCCCATCTACCTTGCCCAGGTACCCGCCCAAGTGTTGGCTTGTCTGAATCCAAGTCAGCTGACTCGGCTCAAGGGGTTTGTGCGACAGAGATAAAACTAGCAGCAGTGTAGACTTTGGGGCTCAGACCCACCCCCCTTCCCCTCAAGGTTTCAAAGCCCAGGCTGAGGCTTGCTACCGCGGGGTGGTATTGGTCATTCAGACATGCCCATAGGTAGGTTTCAGGCCCGGTAATTTAAAAGCTGTATTCCATTTGTCACGGGGCAGGACTCACTGCTGCGGCGCCTTCTGCTGGTAGCTCTGGGGGATTTAGTCCTTTCTCAGCAGGGAATCCCCTTGTGGTGGTGACTCGCCCCGCTGCGCGCCACACTCTTGTTCCAGACCCACGTTGCTCCCAGACTGTGGCGTCCACTTCAGGACACTGACCTCCGGCTGGGCCCACTCCAATGGTCTCTCATCCCCCTTCCGGGGGTTGTCTCAGCAGTCCTTGGTCTCTACTGCTCCAGTGGCAGCTGTGGTCTCCACGCCCAGCCCTTCTGTCTCAGGGACAAGCCACAATTTGTACAGGCCACGCCTTGGTGGCCAGGTGTGGTGGGTGCAAAGGGGTGGGGGGGGACCCAGGCCTGCCCACAACTCTGGGTCCCGACCCAAGGTCCCTCTGGCAGCAGCCTAGTCCTGCCCTTCTCTACTTCCCTTCACTGCCTCCTGTTCGCTGGGCCACCACTTCCCCTGCAACCCTTTGCACCCTCCAGGCCCTTGTCTCAGGCTGGAGCCTCCCTCTCTAGCCCCTTTGTGCCTGCCCAGCCCTGCTGTAGCAAAGGTGCCTTCTTTGGGAATTGGTCCTGCACCTTCCCTGGTCAAGGCCTAACTGACTGTCTTTGCTGGGCAGCTCCTTATATACAGGGCTGACCCAGCAAGCCACTTTCTGGTTGGCTCTTTAAAAGCTTCTTCCTAATTGGCCAGGGCTCTGCGCAGGCGCCTTCCTGTCTGCTTTAACCCCTTCTGGACAGTATGAGGCAGTCGCCCCACCACACCACTCTACAACAAATATCCAACAAATTGGGAAAAAACATTATAGTTGGAAAATATGAAACCTGCCTGGAACCAGAAAGAACTGGACATTGACATGGAAAACAAAGGTATCTAGAGTTATGATAATGAAGATTTAAAAAAAAAAAGATTTTGAAGGGATATAAAAGCTCAAGCTTCCAGGAATGAACCAACCACTACTAATGGGCATTAGGAAGACACTTCCCTCTGGGCAAGTTATTTATAACTAGCTTCTGCAGAGTTTCCTGCACTTTGTGTGGAAGCACGTGGTACTGGCTGTTCTGACACAGAATACTGGACTAGATGGACCGTTGATCTGATGTCTGATCTAGTATGTCCATTGCTGTTCTCAGCCACTTCCAACATGAGGCTAAAATACCCCACAGGGCAAAGGCAGCCTGAAGGAGCAAACTTTTAGTCGAAGTTTCCACATGGTTTCTCTCAACGCTCCCCGTAAGTGATAAAGCTGACCCTGGTTTTTGAGAAAGAAAGAGCGATTCTGCACTCACTTCGCCCTCGCTCTGGTGCACAACGAATACTTACTGGAGCACCAACAACTCACAAGGAACACTGAGCCAAGCCGGGTGTGTAGCAATGAATGTCTCAGGGAGATCACTGGTTTAGAGAATAGCCTCAATGCAATAGTTAAGTTAAAGAAAAAAATCTGTGCTATAAAACCGGGGTAGGGAACCTCAGGCCTCGGGCCAGATGTGATCCCCAGCTTGCCTGGATCTGGCCCTTGAGGTTCAGGGCCCCTCCACTATTGAGGAACTCCTGCTGGTGCTCCAGTGCCCCCCACTGCTCCACCAGGGGCTGGAACACATCAGATCTTCCAGGCTGAGCCCCCCTAGATTCTGGTGTGTGAGGGGAACGTGAAGAGTGTCTCTTCTTCTCAGTCGGAGGCCACATTAGTGAGGGATTTTTTTTCTTTTTTGCTTTGTATGTGTGAGCAGCTCGTCTGATTTTTCTGGGGGCCAGTTGCCCCTGACCCAAAAAAGGTTCCCTGCCCCTGCTATAAAATGTGTAAAAAGCTAAGGGGGAAGATGAGATAATTCCAGTACCTTGTGGCTACTGGCATACGTAAGTACGCGCTTTAAATACACAGCTACTTAGAAGTCTGTCAGATGATTGCTGGAAACACGGGACTTGTGGACTCCTTCCTAAAAAGCCTCTGACAAAATCATGGGGCCATTTTGGGACCCAAACAAGAGTACGGTAACAAAACTTCTGGGAATTGCAAAATGGAGCAAAATAATAACCTTTAAACTTTGCCGGAGGAAGAAGGCAGATGAAATCTATAGAGCAGTATTTCTGAACCAATGGTAGGAGTACCCTTAGGGGTACTCAAGAGAAGTCTGGGGGGTACGTCAACACAACTGAAATTTGGAGAAAACGGATTTTTTTTGTATTAAGTTTTACAGCACTTTATTATTTTTGTACTTTTTACACGCAAAAATGTATTTTTGTACTTTTTACACCTGCCCGGCTACGATTAAGTTGTTTAAACAAATGTGTTGCAATGGTAGGAAAAAATTGTGTGTGTCTGAAAAACTGTAGGTACTGGGAGTACTTATAATTTTTTTAAAGGGTACTTTATAAAAAAGGTTGAGAAACACTGCTATAGAGCAGTGGTGCACAGCCTTTTTTCAACCATGACCCCCATATTTTATTGTACTCATGTCACGACCCTCAAGGTAAGTTACAGTGCGCCACTTAGATCTGGCTGGCCGAGGGCTGGGCCCAGCCATTGGCAGACCCGCCGCACATAGATCCAGCCAGCCAGGGCTTATGCTCACTGCTGTGGCGACTCCCCCAGGAAGACATCTGCTACCCTCTTGGGGGTCACAACCCATGGATTGTGCTCCACTGCTATAGAGCACAGAAGATGTACCAGGAAAGTTTGCCAATCAACTGTCTGCTGTAACTCTGAACTCTGAGCTCAGACTCCAGTTCAGGGATGATGAAAGATAATGAGATGTTTCAAGATGCTTGGCTGGGCTTAGGAAGGACTGAGGGAATTTATGGATTCTGATGTGGGAAGTCTGGGGCGAAATTTGTGGGTTTGGATTTGACACAGGCAGAATGTTTTGCCGCAACTCCTATCCCCACCCCCGTGACAAGGAATCCAGACAGAATCCTGGTCTGAGTCCATGGGGGTTACACAGGACAAGGTGGCTCCGAAGAGCTGCCAAATGAGAAGGAGCAGTTTGCATTGCAAGAACACTCACCAGTGTGAAGATAGTCAGGAAAGGAAAGTACTAATCCAACGGGGCAGCTGGCTGTTGCTTAATCTTGGCAGGGAGAAGCTGCATTGATTCTCGGTCTGACATGGAAAGCGTGTCTAAAAATGTCCCGTGGAGATGGACCACTGCACCCCAGTGGACTAGATGGACGATGACAGCTTGTGCCTGGGAAATGGACCTCCAGGGAATGCCAAAAGTCAGAATTACAGAGTTGGGAGGATGATGTTCGTGCTATATTGTTTTCAAAGCTGCTTGAGAACAGAGCTCAGAGAAACTGTGGTTCATGTGATGCAAATAGCAGGACTATGGCAGAAGTCACGGCATTTTCAGCTCTTCAGCCTTCCCATGCAAACAAAGAACAGCAGAGCTCCAAAGGTTACACAGTATAACAGAACTTAGGCTACGTCAAGAATGCACTGCTTTTCTGGGATACTGGAAAAATGTTCGAAAAAGCGGACGTGCTCTTTCACCATCCCTGTAAACCTCGTTTTACAAGAAATAAGGGATGTGTCAAAAGAGGACTTTTTTTCCAAAATTTGGTGCCGTGTAAATGCACCAAATTTCAGAAAAGCCTCTTTCAACAGTAAAGCGGAAAAAGATATGCAATTTGCGTACTGCACATTGCATATCTTTTTCCAATTTAACTCTGCAGTCTAGATGTAGCCTTAGACTGGGAATGCAAATGGAAAGAACAATACATGGGAGTCTGAGGACCGAAAAGTTTATTTAGTTACAGTGCTTGTAGCTGTACAACAGAGAGTAAGGCGGGTTAACCCATCAGTTCCTTAGATCAACACTATTTTATCTCCCAAACTGCAAATCCAGTGAATGTATTATAAATGTACATTGTGTTATGTGATGCATTAGCATGTTCCTGTATTTATCTATAAAAAACTAGTCTCAGCGGGGTAGCCGTGTTAGTCTGTAATTGTCAAAACAACACACAGTCCTGTAGCACCTTAGAGACTAACAGATTTAGTAGGGCATGAGCCCACATCATCAGATGAGTTGGAGTGGAAATGACAGAATCCAGGGTATACATAACAGCAAAAGAAGTCAATGAAGCTAATGAAGTCAGGGTGGATGTGTCTCACTCACAGCATTTGGAGATACAAATATCAAGGTTGGGGAGCTTGCCTTTGAGAACCAGTTAAGATCTTTATTCAAGCCTAAGATGATAGTACTGCACTTGTAAATGAACTCCACTTCAGTTCCCTCCCTCTGTGAATACCGTTTTTTGGGAATACCGTTTTGATTGCAAAACTGCACTCTATCCTTACTGTTTTCTTTTTCCCTCAATCATTGCCTGGGATTCCTAGAGGCATTGGCTGAGGATGATCAATACAGAACGGCCAAGGGTCCATAAACTGGAGGGTCTCCTATTTAAATGGAAACACTCTGCAAAATGAGTTAACATAAGAACGGCCATACTGGGTCAGACCAAAGGTCCATCTAGCCCAGTATCCTGTCTGCCAACAGTGGCCAATATGAGATGCCTCAGAAGGAGGGATCACAACAGGTAATCCTCACGTGATCCCTCCCCTGTCACCCACCTCCAGAAAAACAGAGGCTAGGGACACCATTCCTACCCATCCTGGCTAATAGCTATTGATGGACCTAACCTCCATGAATCTATCAAGCTCTTTTTTGAACCCTATTAAAGTTCTAGCCTTCACTGCATCCTCTGGCAAGGAGTTCCACAGGTTGACTGTGCGCTGAGTGAAGAAAAAGTTCCTTTTGTTTGTTTTAAACCTGCTGCCTATTAATTTCACTTGGTGACCCTTATTTCTTTTATTGTGGGAATAAGTAAATAACTTTTCCTTATTCACTTTTCCCCTACCAGTCATGATTTTATAGACCTCTATCATATCCCCCTTTAGTCTCCTCTTTTCTAAGCTCTTTTTTTAGCTACCACTTAAGGAAACCTGTTCTTCCTGGTGAGCTGGTAACCAAGCAACCGGATCACCTGACAAGGGACTTGAAGTCACTGAAAACTGTCAGCTGACAAAGGGGGCTGCAACTTTATACAACAGCTACTGACGAAGCTTGGAAGAGCTGGTGCTGGTCTGAGGATCTTGGCAATCAGACCTCAGTGTCCCCATTGCCAAGAGGCAGAGTCAGACATGGAATCTGCACCTGGCATGTGAGCCTACGGCCCATAGCCAGAGAGACACGCACGCTCCAAGCTTGGGTCCTGTCCAGCAGCCTGCTGAATGCCCTGAGGGGAGTCCATCCAGGATGCTAACATGCTGTTCAGTCCATGCCAGTTGTCACAGATGCTGCTGCAGCGAAATCTTTCCCCTGTAAACATTAAACTAAAGGCAACTCTTAAGGGAAGAGTTATGTGTGGGAAATGAGATGAAAGAGGGTCTTGGAAATGTTGAGATAAAGCACAAGGATTCCTGGGAAAATGGAAATGCATTGTTTGCGTTGAGGTTAGGATTCCTTTAAAAATGCTTGCATTGTCCATCGGGTGCATTCTCCCATAGATATCAGGCTCATGCAAGGTCCTACCGCATTAAAATCACCTACACAACCATACAAAGAAAGAATACGCCATATTCCGAAAACTATATTCCAGATTTGTGCCCTGTATTTCTTAAAACTGTAAACATCAGCTGAGGTGATTCCACATGCGCCAGTGTATGCTTTAAATAAGATTGCTGATGGTTAAGTTAGCCTGACCTAGAAAAAAAAAAAGCCATTTTTCATTCATTATATAACCAATGGGTCATGTGATTTGGCAAAAGATGAATTTGCTGCCTTTTGGGAGATCCAGTGATGTGATCATTTCTTGGCAGGGTTGGAAGTCAGGGAGTCAGCCTTCTGGAGCAAGCTTGTTTGTCCTGTTTGCTTAAAAATCCAACCAAAACAACACAGCTAGGAACTTTCTCTCTTAAAGAAGAGTTGGTATAAAGCAACAGCTCTGAAAACTGCTGGGAAGAGACAGGAAAAATGGTGGACCAGGCCTACCAACGCGGGGAGGGGAGGGCAAAAACGACATTTGCCTGGAGCTAGATGATTCAGAGGGGCCCGCGTCTCCTGGCCACCGCCCCTGCTACTGCAGCAGTGGCAGCCGGAGTCCTGGGCCCTTTCAATCACGGCCAAGCACTGTGCGCTCTCTGCATTTCTGAGAGCTGAAGTTTGGGGGGGAGAGGGGAGACATACTGTGGCCCGGGCAGTGCTGAGGCCTGTCTGCTGCACACCTGCCCCTTCCACGCAAGGCCCCACCCCTTCCGGGAGCATGGAGCTCCCCCCGCACCTTGTCCAGGGGCCCATGGAGGCTGTCGGATTCGCTGTGGTGGACAGTGTATTTGCTTCAGCGATATCTTGGCTTGTAAGATTTGACGTCTTTCCTGAAATGTGCCAGATTAACCCTATCCCCCTTCGGACTGCATTATGTACAATTGCACAGTGGAGAGTAACCTACTTCAGAAATGGTTTCCCTAGTGTTTTCCTTGGCTTTCGTTTAAACTCTCTTTGTGGCTTAGCACACAAGGGAGTTCCGAGTTGAAAAATAATTAAAACGCTTCAGAAATCAGACAAGGCCAATTTGATAAATATATGTGGAACTGAGAAGCTGGATTAAATGAAGAGTGAACTGATGAAAAAAGCAAAGCTAAAATGTGTGGTTGAGTGTGTTCGGGTTGCAATACATCTCAGATGTCCAAGAGAAAAATCGGTGTAAAGAGTTACTAAGGTATGTCTAGACTACATCCCTCTTTTGACAGAGGGATGTAAATTAGGCACTTTGAAATTGCAAATGAAGCTGGGATTTGAATTTCCCACGCTTCATTTGCATAATCACATCATGGCGCTCTTTCAAAAAAGCGCTATTTCAAAAGTAAAACCATAGTCTAGTTGTAGTTCTTTTGAAAAGGGAAGGCTTTTTTGAAAGACCCTATAAGCCTCAAAAAATGAGGTTTACAGGATCTTTCAAAAAAGGCTTCCGTTTTCGAAAGAACCGTGTCTAGACTGTGGTTTTACTTTCGAAATAGCACTTTTTCGAAAGAGCGCCATGACAAATGAAGAGCTTATGCAAATGAAGAGCTTATGCAAATGAAGCGTGGGAAATTCAAATCCCGGCTTCATTTGCAATTTCGAAGTGCCTAATTTACATCCCTCTGTCGAAAGAGGGATGTAATTTAGACACACCCTAAGGTACTTCCTTAACATAGTGAGAAAGCTAGGAAGCAATGCTACTGACAAAGGTTGGAGAAATAAATTGTGTGAATAATATGGATTCATTACTGAGTATTTGAATAGAGGAAAACCAGAGTTCAAAAGAAAAAAATTCACTTCAGAGTAGATTTGTGTGTGCACGGTGCTGAGCCTCACAATAAATCATAACACAATTCTGCACAGCTTAGTCTAGCCTCAAGAGAGAGCCAGGATGGGGGAAGAAGGGGTATTTCTAGTCCAGACTGAAGTCTAGTGGCTCTGTATGGAGGAACTTAGCAGAAGTTTGAGCCAAGTAGCGTAAGGACAGATATTATGCTCTCTCTCAGTCAAACCAACTTTTGTTTGGAACTACTGCAAAGATTTAATATCGATAGGGTAGATCTATGCTGCACATCAGCGTGCGCAGCACATTTCATTAGGGTGTGCACCCAAAGAATTTTTTTTAAATGTACTTTGACCCCCATTAGCCACACCCCTGACCCCTGTTAGCCACGCCCCTGACTCCCATTGGCCACATCTCTGGAGGTAACACTCTCGGGGCAAGATGGATACATGACCAGAAGTAAAAGGTGCCATGTGACCCCCCCCCAAGGACTTTTCCCACCATCCTCCTACCAATAGGGATTAGTTTGGTCCCCACCAAAACCCCCTCATACAACTATCCTGCAATTGCATTAACCCAGTGTGTGTGACATCAACTCAGGGGCGGAGAGGCTGGGGGGAGTGTTCCCTCTAAGAGTTTCCTCCCATGAGCAGAATGAATTTTGTGTTTTGCACCAGTACTGAGTTCATGTGGCTTGTTTGGATGTGCCACTGTGGCACCCAAGTTATTAATAAATATCTTATAAACCTCTACCTTTTCCCTCTGCTGCCATGTCTCCTCCCCTTGCTCCGTCTGCTCCCCTGGTGCCTGCTGCCCCCCAACCCCTCACCCTCCTCTGCTGTCCTGACTCCTGCCCTTCTCACTGCCTTCAGCCTTGCTGAGACCTGTCCCCGTCCACCAGCCTTTCTCTCCCTCGTGCCCACTCCTCCAGTAGCCCCACTCTGATCATGTGAGCTACCCCTCCTCATCCCCTCTCCTAACACCTCCCTCTACACCCCTGCCCTGCCTCTCTCCTCTGGTGCTGGTCCCTCCCCTGCAGGTGTCTGCCCTTCTGCTTCACCCCAGAATCCCCTGGCACTTGCACCTTCCCTTAGCCCTGCACCCTCCTGGTGCCTCCCCCTTCCCTCACTGCCCCTGCCCCCTTTGCCCTCTTTTTCCCTGATGCCCACCCCCTCACCACCCTCTGCCCCCGTTCCCCTCATGCCCCTGGGCCCTCACACATGACTTGCTCCATCCCTGCCTTCCTCACGCCCACCCCTTCTTTCAAGCCTTCTCCCAGCACCTCCACCTCCCCCTCTAACACCCAATGCCCTTAACCTCGCCTCTTCCAGCATCACCCTGTCCCCCTCCCACTGACACCTCCCCTCCTGCCCTTTTCCTCATTGTCTCCACTTGGCCCCCTGGCATTTGTCTCTCCTCTACTCTGTCCCTTGGTGCTTTCTCCTTTCTTTTCCTGACCTGCCCCCCTCCCCTTAGCACAAGCCCCTTCCTCTCCCACCCCTGCCCCTTATTTTTCACCTTACCTTTACCTTTATCTTTACCTTACCTTACCTTTGGCTAAACCGGCTTCTGCCTTCCAGATTGCAGGGCTGGAGTCAGAGCAGGCCCAAGCTACAGGCCAGCCGGGCCTTAGCCCAGGGCACCTCACTTTAAGGGGCGCTGCACGGTGCTGCCGTGCCAGGCGGGACCGAGTCTGAGGCCGGGGTCGGGGCTCCAGGCGCAGAAGGGGCACCGCACGGTGCTGCCAGGCTGGGGCCCCTGGCGCAGAGGGGATGCCGCGCAGTGCTGCCGGGCCGGGGCTGAGGACGGGGATGGGGCCCCGGGCGCAGAAGGGGCACCGCGAGGTGCTGCCGGGACAGGGCAGAGGACAGGGACAGGGCCCCGGGCACAGAAGGGGCACTGCAAAGTGTTGCTGGGGTGGGGCCAAGGGCGGGGCCAGGGCCCCGGGTGCAGAAGGGGCACCGCACAGTGCTGCAGGGATGGGCAGGGCTGGGGCCGAGGACAGGGCTGGGGCCCTGGGCGCAGAAGGGGTGCCACACAGTGCTGCTGGGCCGGGTGGGGGCACCCCCGGGTGCAGAAGGCGCACTGGGCGGGGCCCGGGGTGCAAAAATGGCTCGGGCTGGTGTCTGTGTTCGGGCATGCACTCTCTCTGCCCCAAAGTGCCTGTAGATGGCCGCGGGGAAAGTAAAGGGCTGCGGCTCCCCGTCTCAAATCCCCCTCCTTCTCCAGCAGCTGCTAGCTGGCCCGAGACATTAGGGTGTACCTGGGCACACGCGGCACACCCCGTGTGCACGCCTATGATGCTGCAGCTGGGAGCATGCCTCCCAGTCCACGCAGACAGACTTGGGCTAGCTCTGCTCAAGCTAGTACACTAAAAATAACAGTACGGCTTTGCAGCATGTGCTATCCAGCCACCTCATCCCAGGGGTTGAGTAGGCTTGGGCTCCAGTGCTGCTATTTTTAGCTAGCTGGCTTGAGCAGAGTTTGCCTACTCACACTAGAAGGCATGTTCCTAGATTCCATGTTGGCAAACCTGCCATCAATCAAAAGTGTCACTTACAATTTCTGAAAATGAAAGTGATTTGGTCTACAAACAGTATCTGAATAAATAAGAAGCGGGTTAGTAAGTAGCATACGAAGATGGGGAATTTTACATAACAATAATAAGAGTGCTGTGTTTTTTGTCAGAATCACGTCCAGTCAGATCTTCTACTGAGTGGACAAAGTTAACCGATAAGAGAGCAGTAGGAATTAACCTTTTCAAACACGTATCATTGTATGTCCAAAGTCTTTTCAGGAGAGTACCTTAGAACTTCCATAGCTTCTGGGTTGTAGATATTAACGCTGAATAATATCAAAATCTAGCTACTTGAGTACGAACCTACCATCCCAGCTGGGCTTAACAGTCCATGCCACCAAGACTTCTTTGTTATCTTATTCAAGCTAACTAGACCAAAGTTCACTTGTGTATGTCTACACATACTGTGGACACATCTCTGACTGCAGTGCAGAATACCCATAGACAAAAATTCATGGAACCATCTGGTTATGAATTTGTAGCAACTGTAAAGGACTCTTCCACTTCCTATATTTTCATGGCTGCACATTATATCACTGGTATGCTCAATCATGTGCATGTAGCAAGCGACATTTATATTGATTGAGCCTGAAGAAGAATCAAACTCTGGTGTTTCAGAGACAGTTTTCAAACAGGAGAGTAACACCAGGCAGCAGCAAGAGAACACCACATGCTTACTTGTGTGCCAGTTACAACAAATCCTAGACACATACAGTGTACAAGAAAACATAAACTATCATTTTGAAAAAGCCAAGCGTTATGAAATTACATCAAGTGTCGTTGTGGCCAGGAATATGTTGTTTGAAAATATTTCTTGCTGCATCACCGCCAGTTGGATAAATGCAGTGTGTCAATTCGGTCCTGTTCATGCAAATTGCTGCATGCAGATATACTGCTGGCCTCTATGGAGCCTTACTGAAGTCCATATAACTCTGCAAGGATGCAGTGCATTGCAGAATAGGGGCCAAAGGTGAATTCTTGTCCCTGTTTAACTCAATGGCAGTTTTGCTATTGACCTCAATAGGGCTAGGATGTCATCATAATTTTTTTAATGTAGTCAACCAGTAATAATCTAGTTAATTTTATTGACATGTATCTAGCAATGCCTATGGAATTTACCAGCTGGCTAAACCATCATCACAACACTACAGCTGCAAAATAAATGTAACTAATTTGTTAAATGCTGACAGATTAATAAATTGTTCCATCTCTTCATCCTTATAATAACAAATGAACAGTGGTAAAAAGGACACAGAAAAGTCCATATAAACAAAAATATAGTGTGTGTGCTTTTAAACAGAAAGTAACAAAACTAATACAAATGATTCCATGGATTAAAAGAAAAACTCCCTGAAAATATTCGTTTGGATTTATGTAGTCCCCAGTAGGGTCACAATTTACAAACCAAACATTGCACCACTGTGCTAGTGCACGAGAACCAGAAAGTGAAACTGACTAAAAATAACTTTGAAAGGACTAGTCTCAGTTTCCTTGCCTCAGTGCAAATATGAAAAGTAAATCAAAATCAGTGGTGCCAACTCCAGCTGTTTACAAATCATGAGTTAGGATAAAAATAATCAGGATATGTTGTTAAATAATGAAATTATTTTTAAAATAGTAAATGTGGGGTTATTTTTGTCTTCTGGTCTTTTGACCCTGATGGGTCATGTTTTCATGTGGTTATCTGCAACCATGAGAGCTGGAAAGTTTTGGGGTTTTTTTTAATTTAAAACAAAGATTCTCAGTCAATCACATCCCTTCAGGAGTTAATGGAAATGCCAAATATCATGAGACTCAAATAAATCATGAGAGTTGGCAATAATTAAATATTTAAATGTATTTTTATTTTGATAATAAAAGGTGATAGCAGAAACAAACAGAAGGAGTTATAAAATAAAAAAAAAATCTCGGCACAGATGCTCATAAAAACAGAAAATAATTGAGAAAAAGTTTGTTGCTCAAAGAGATCATGTATTATGATGAAAGTTATGCATTTTCTACCCAGAATATGGTAGCATTAATGTTTAAGGTTATTTTGCAATAGGACGGGGGAACGGGGGGGAACTATGCAACCAAGCAAAATTAATATTTCCTTTCTGATTTTCTCCTAAATCTGTAGAGCTAACAGATTAAGGGTTTCTAAAGTGAAGAGTGGATAATTTTGAAATGAATATAAAAGCAGCTAATTCAATTTGAATAGAAACACTGCAGCCAACCCACAGCAGAAAACTGAGTCTCATGTCAATGTAAGGGCTTTTTGTTTGGAGTTTAACAAACAAAACTCGTTCAAACTATGAGGCTGAAATTCTTTGGTCTGCTAAACCCACTAAGCTGCAAAAATAAAAAATAAAAATGAAATTTCCCTTAAACAGCCAGAGGAGGAGAACTTCCCTTGTGCAGGAGAACTCAACTGCTGTCAAGTTAGCACAGATAGCATAGTTACCTTCCCCATCTTTGCTGTGGAGGGGGAGATGGCATCTCAGGTTATCTGGGATAGCAGATGATCAGCGACACCCTCTCTCCTCAAGACTGGCACAAAGTAAGTGACCAAGCATAAGTCAGAGCTGCTTTTCTGCAGCGTTCCCTGTAAGCTGAGCTCTTGGGCAGCCACCCAGGAGAGAGTCAGATTCCACCCACCTGATTAGCAGAGCGCCCACAGCTGCATGTGTTCCGACTGGTGGTGCACATCCACACATGCCTTGGTGCACATACCAAAATTTATTCTGCACATGGATGGAAAAAAATAGAGGAAACATTGCTTGGGATTACTCAGAATCATCTGCAATCAGTTTAAACACCCCCTCCTCCCGAGTCAAAGTGCGATTCAGATGCAGTGAAGATGCTGCCCCTTAGATCTTAGTATCCTGGCTTGTTTACTAACAAACCAGTGCCATGTCTGTCCAAAATCAATGCTAAAAAGGGTTCAGTAATCCACTGTCAAGCAATTTTTTTCCTTTTATGCCAATGAATGTGTAAGGTGGAGCCAGGAGTGAGGTTCGTATAAAATAAAGATCCCATAAAGAAGTAAAGATAGTTGCTAGGGTCAATGAGGCAGTATGTCGTCTTTCCATCAGTGCATCTGATACATATATATATAAATAAGCCAGTGGATGGCTATTTTAAGCAGATAAAGTTTCTCTTGAAAAAGAACTCTATTAGAAAAATAACAGTGACAACCATCCTCAGTCCTGCAACAGCTTAATTCATAATTCTCCCACTCTGAACAATTACTCATATTTCACCTTTCTTGTCCCTGAGGTTTTTAATTCGTCTCTCCAAAAAGTAATGTTATCTTCGCTGTTCAATTATATTTTAACCACTCTATCAGATCAAATGTATGGGTTCTTGTCTAGTCTCCCTTACTCAGCTTTATTTCATGAACAGAAGAGCTACATTCCAAGGTCACAAATGATTAATCTTGACCTGTGAACCTTGAAAGTGTTAAGTCTTAATATAAACGTATTACTGTACATAGCAAAGTGAAACATACTATGTACCTAAGAAAAATAATTAACTGGATTTTCCTGACTTTACTCTTTAGTTGCTAATTAAGCACTTAATACAAGATCAGTTCTCTGTGGCTATGTTACACACCTACACAAGGCATGGTCACTTTTGGCCTTTTAAGAACATATATTGTATATATTTGCTCTCTAGGTTTTGCACAATAGGTTGGTTCCATGTTAAATATTGAGGTACCATAGTACTCATAATATACAGTGCTTAGGATGCTAAAAGAACAATCTGGCTTTGTGAAGGGAGCCTTGTTTGCAAATGGGCACATTTAAAATATCTATTAGTTTTCAGGTGATATTTAATTAAAATCATATCACAGATTAGGAAGTGAAATGACGTGAGAAGAAAAATGTTTAAGTGGAGATTAACAAACACAAGATATGTGAGATGTCAAATAGCAAGTTCATGTAAAGAAATTAACTAAGAACAAGGCTGGAGGGGGAAATTCCCATCCCCTTCAAGCAGCAGTACATGAAAGTGAACTTCTAAAATCAGAAAATACCTTGATTATTTAGGTCCACTAATCTGGACGGCTGAAAGAAGTTCTCTGTTCGCAAAGAATGTCTAATCCAAATAGTTGGGAGAAATTCTGTGCTATTGGGAGCTCTTTTGTGGGTGGATGCAAGGTGCGTCACAAGCATGGTAGGGAAACACAGTGATTCACATGTCAAATTTCTTCAGAGTATTTGTGCAGGGCCCCAGTTACACAAGTTTTGTATGACTTCAACTCTAGTATATATGAGAAGAAAATTGGGCCCACTGATTCAAAGAGGCATTTGGAGAATGTGTAATAATGATATAACAACAATTTACCAGTACACATTACAATCAATAAAAGGCAGCATTATAGCCTGTAGTGTTCATCTATTTAGTAAAAAGGAAATTATGCTACGAGGCCTGGCTTACTCAATCAGCTAGAATGACAATTAACTGAATAACAGAAGGCAGTCAAGTCAGAATAAATCTCTCGGAATTATAACCAGGGTGTGATGGGGAAAGCGTACCACGCCCTGCAGAGGGGGAGCTAAGACTCTGTGGCCGGAGGAAGTCCCGCCCCTTTCTCCAGTCTGGGCATGCTCCAAGTGCTGGAGCCGTATAAGAGACAGTGGAGCAGCTCAGTCAGGGGGGATGGCCAGAGGAGAAGGAGTTCAGGCTGGAGCTCTTGAATCACCTCTGCAGCAGCTGCTGCCCCCAGAGCACTCACTCTGGCAGCAGCCGCAGCTGCAGCCCCAGGAGCAGTGTCAGCCCCGACCAGGGAGGCTGTCTGCTGAGCAGCACCCGGAGAGCTGAGCAGTGCCGGGGACAGTAGGAAGTGGCCCCGGGCGGAGGATCATCCTCCAGGAGCTCAGCACCCTTCGGCCAGAATCCCTGCTGAGCAGGCAGCGAAAGCCTCCACTGCCAACAGGACCCTGGGCTGGGACCCGGTGGAGTGGGAGGGCCCAGATCCCCCAACCTCCCAACCCCCAGTACCCTGCTCCCTGACAACTTGGGGAGACCGACCTGTGGACTAGGCCTCTAGGCCAGAGCAACTCCAAGAGAGAGGAGTGTGTCTGGGACTAAGCCTATAGGGCCGTATTTACCCTGGTTGGAGGGCACTGAACTTTGGGATTAGGCCCTTAGGGCTGTATTTGCGCTGCAAAAAAGGGGCATTGCCCAGACTTTGGGGTGTCCTGACTGTTGAGGGGACTGGCCCCTTGACACAGGGTTAGAAACATTTTCCACTTGTGATGGTGCAATTAGTTATGCTGAGCAGATGCCTTGAAAGCCATCCCCAGAACATACTGAAATAAAATATGTTCTGGGACTGTATCCCCTGTAGCTCTAAGTCCTGGCACAAGCGAACACACGAAAACAATCTATTTTTAACTGTAAATCATTCATTTCTCAAGTACGGGTGGGCACATGAAGTACCACTGTCTAAAATTAGATGCATCCGCATGGGAAGCCACCATTCATTCTATCGGGTTATTTGTGTGTTTAGTACCAGAAAACAGCTTATGAGATACAGGATAGCTTTTGTACCAGATTTTTCTGGAACAGCTTATATAAGAGCTGAAACACAATATTCTATTATGAGTAAGTCTAGAGCAAGATCTGCTTCTGCGAGTATGGGAAGGCCTCATGATACTAGAATTCCCCCTCCTCCCAAGCCAGGTAGGTTCTGTGTATGGTGCATTAGTAAGATTACCTCAAATTTGTAGCAGACTGTAGGAAACAACCCTACAACCATCTCCACAGAATGCTTAGAGCATGTCTAGATGGCAAACTCAAATTGCCCTCTCTTAGGTCAGCTTACAGCTAACAAAGTAATTTCTGAAGTTTTTCCCTCTTTCTCTTGGTGGTGCATATCCTCACCAGGAGCGCTTCCATCAACCTAAGAGGGGCAGTGCAGGGAAAGGAAGCCCCTGGGAATACCTGAGATGTGAGCTAGGGGGTTCACAGCAAGAAGCCTACTACCTTTTGTTGTTAATTTCTGGGCTCCTGTAGACAGCTGTGAAATTGACAAGAACGACAGACAATGACTGAGATCATAAAGCAGCGTCTCCGAGACACCTTACTATACCAGCATTGAATCCCCGTGCTTCTCGAGTTTGCACCAACATAACGCCTATTGCACCAACATAACGCCTATTGCACCAACATAACGCCTATTGCACCAACATAATGCCATCTCCACAAGAGGCATATGCTTTAAAGTTTGGGTGGATCGGGCACTTACATGGGCTGTAGTTTAGACGCTGACATAATTAGGTTGACTCGGCTTTGTAGTGGAGACCAGCCCTTCTAGCATGGGAACAGGATGCACTACTAGTTGCATTATCCTGACCCTGCATCACCAATTTACTAACAAAATAAACACTGCATTACCAACACACATGCAACAGGTGCGCTCATCTTGCATTACACCCATCACTGTAGTAATCATTGATTGCAGCGATAGCATTAATTTCAGTCTTATTGCCTGCGGCTAGCCACCGCAAGGATGATCAAGTATCTTCACCAAGCACATGCTCTTGACAAACACAATTCACATAGCACAGTGAAATTAGCGCATTCTTTTTTGCCCTTTACTGGTAGCTACTGTTATGCTATTGTCCTATTACTGCTTCATAGGGTACGCTCTTGATATAATTTACTTCTTAAGCTTTGTGTCATATTTTGGTATATATGAAATGCCCTTTTACATTACAGACTAATTCTTTATTGAGCAATGGCCACCACATCTACATCACCGTTGTAGCCCTGATAGCACCTAAATAAATCATAGGGTGTAGCAGTTTTCTGGTAAGATTCAGCTATCTATGTAGGGCTTTTATTGGCAGCTAACACCATAGTATCTGTTGTGTATATTTTTCCTACCATATCTAAAGACTTCACTCAATTTGAACTTTAACGGGGTAGTTCTGCAGTCGTTGTGGGAATTCGGCTACATCATTTCCATCAAGAACTAGCATTCCATGGGAATTAGGAAATATAACTAATTAATTCATATAACTAATTCTTAATTCTTCATTCAGTTTTTGGCTCTGTTCTTCACAAATAACTATGAAAACCACCAGGATTGAAAAGACAAATGGGTAGAGCTATGTTGCTGTAAATTACTGTGGCACCACGGATTTTGGTGGAGCTAGGTTGATTTACCTCAGCTGAGTATCTGACCTAACTATATCTGTCCCTTATTAATGCTGCTTGGATAGAAATGGTTTCCTGCCATTCCATGGCCCCGTTACTTCAGCCTTAGGTAGCACATTAATATGCTTCACTTTAGCTAACCAAAATAAATGTTCAATTTTTTTTAAAGTTTATATTAATTTGTGTGCTCAAAAGCCTTCTAAAGTAATATTCATTAGTATGGGCAGAACTGGCTAACCAAGTTGAGTGGCTTCTGTATTCTGCTTAGAAACTATACAAAGCTTTGCATTGTCATGCACTTAAACCAAAGGGAAATCTGTAGGCATCTGAGTGAATCAAATTTGCTATCAAAGAAATCTAAAAGGAAACAAACGTATACTGACAAACATCCCCTCCTTTTGTTACAGTGGGATAAACTCTGAGAACTATGACTAGCTTATTTCAAAAAGAATAAATGCAAAGCTGACAACTTTATGCCATTCTCAATCTTGCAAAGATCTTACCACAAACTAACTCTGCTTTAAGTCACTGGCTTGCCTTATTGAGATGCTCCAGGTGAAATGTTTGCTTCTATTTTGGGGATAGGCTGATCAACCACTGGATATCACTGGAACAACAAGGAGGCCTGTGGCATCTTAAAGACAAATAGATTTATTTGGGCATAAGCTTGTGTGGGCAAAGACCCACTTCTGCATCTGACAAAGTGGGTCTTTGCCCACAAAAGCTTATGCCCAAATCAGTCTGATAGTCTGTATCTGCAAATACAATGAGGAGTCCTATAGCGCCTTAAAAACTAATGCAGCCACCCCTCTGATGGATGTCACTGTTAGTCTATGCACTCAAAACCAAAATCACATTTGTTTGGCATGAGAAAATATGTAAAGATGATAGGATGACTCTGAACCTCACTGTGCAAAAGGATTAGAAATATGGCTTTCAGATATCGAAAGAACATTGATCACACTGTCTGCACATCCATTACCTACCGTGAGAAAAAATATCGACACTCATGTTCCTCTTTTTCGTCTGCGTATTGATGAATTTGTTTGGAGTTTGATTAATAGATTCATAAACTGTAAGGCCAGAAGGGACCTCTGTGCCTATCTAGTCTAACCTGCTATATAACAACGTCCCTACACCACATATACAATCAATTTCACTGTTTTCGTGATGGCGAGTTTAATCTCCTGTGTCCTATGTAGTTCTTGGTGGAGCTCAAATGAATGCTCTCCCCCAGACTGTACAAGTTTACTAGTAACGCAACAGCTCAGATGAGGCTATTTCTGAGTTAGACACCAAAAATATTTCCTTCCCTTAATCTGTGGTCTCTCTCTGTCTCCCTCTAGTGGCTGGATCACATAGAAAGGAATTGGGTACAAGGTTGGGATGCGTCCTTTGACTCAGGCAGCAGAGGTGCACACTTTTAGATTTAGATGCCGTTGGTTTAGTCCCACTGCTTGTGACTCTCCTTGGAGCATCACAATATATCAGAACTACAGAAATACGAGAGAGAGAGAAAATGCCGCACACCAAGAGGTTCAAGATGCATTTCTAGTGAAGAGAACAGGGAAGAAAAGAGTTTAAACAGACTTTACATTTTATCCCTGGTGGTCTCAATGTATCCAAAATCTCAAAGCAAAGAATGAAAAAAGTGAATAAAACAGCATACATCCAAGTACGGATAGCAGCCTGGAGAGGCCTGCTTCTCTGACATCTTGCACTTTTGGCAGTAATTTGGTAGAATTCTGTGCAAAGTGGCTACAGAGTTCTACCAAATCAGAATGCCATTTTACCCCACTTTTGGGTAAGTGAAAATTACCACAGCCTGGGAGAATCAGGCTCAATGGGTAAGAGAAAAGGGAGAATCTGCTAAAAATTAGAACAAACTTCCTAAAAAATTAAGACATTTCAACCTTGCTTTTTAAAAAATCAGTTTCAGCAAGGTTACAAGAAACAGGGAACCACAAATATACTATGCAAAACTGGAAGTCTGCTAGAGTATGTCTACACAGCAACATTATTACAAAATAACTAGTGTTATTTTGAAATAGCTTAGTCTGTGTCTACACAGCAGGCAGTTATTTCAAAATAATGTCAAAATACTGTCAAGCTGGAGGACTTCTTACTCCAGCTCCTGTAACCCGCAGGCTGTGTCTACACTGCAGGCTTTTTGCACAAGAACAACTGTTCTTGTGCAAAAACTTGCAAAATGTCTACATTGCATGCGCGTTCTTGTGCAAGTAAATTTATAGTACAGCGTTGGAAAACAGGGCTTCTTCCAGAAGAGTTATTCCTCTCCCCATGAGAAATAAGCCCTCTTGCACAAGAGCTCTTCCACAAGAAGGCAGTGTAGACAGGCAACATGAATTTCTTGTGGAAGCAACCCCTATGGCTAAAATGGCCATCAGAGCTTTCTTGCATAAGAGAGCATCCACACTGCCATGGACGCTCTTGCGCAAAAGCACATCTCTTGCGCAAAAGCACATGGCAGTGTGGACACTCTCTTGTGGAAGACCTTTTGCACAAGACCATTTGCACAACAACTGCAAAACAGTTCTTGCACAAGAAGCCTGCAGTGTAGATGTAGCCACATTGTATGAGGAGTAAGGAAAGTTGGAGGAAGAGGGCTCTATTTAAAAATAAGTTCTGTGTAGATGTTCCCAGTTTCGAAATAAGCTATGCAATTGATGGAGCTCAACTCGCAGAAGCTTATTTCAAGTTAAGTCCTGCTGTGTAGACGCACCCCTAGATCATCCAGAAGTCCATTGTGTTCAATGATGAGGACATTATCCTAACAGTGGAGCAAGAACTGGCTATTATTCAGTCTGCCTAGAGTGGCAACCCTCCTTCCCTGGGGAAAATTGGAAAGTCTTGAGCATACAGACTGAACTCCCTTTTCTCCAAACAAAGAACTCTCAGATGCCTCAAAAAAGCAAGATAGCTGGCTGGTGGGAAATCCGTGTATCTGGAAGTCTGGTGCCTCTGCATCAAATAAAGCCAATAGGAAGAAGACAACAACTCAAAACCAGAAAAGACAAATCAGCTCCTGAAAGTTAAAAATCGGATTGATCCAAAGTAATTAATTATACCAGGGAGTCCTTATACATAGCAGAGAGTATTTACTTAATTAGATGCACTGATTTCAGTCGGATTGCTCTCATAGGGGTGTGAGTAGTGGCACCAGACTCTGACCTATGAGCATTATTATAAGAGGGAAGAGAGAAATCTGAAGAGACACAAAATAGGTGTTGTGAACCAGTCACCAATTTGACATCCCTTCACTTTACAAAAAGAATGATTTCCACAGTTGCTGTCCTGTGTACAAAGAGACTGGGGATTATTTTGGGGGTCACCTACTTCATTGATTTTTATTACTAGTCACTATACCTCCTTGAGATACCTGCATTTTTCACTTCAAAGCTATGTTGCTGCTAGTTCCTTAGCAAAGCCAGAAACAAGTTTAATTATCCATACTGCCATAGCAATCACAGGATTCAGATACTGACTTAAACTAGTTTGCCTATTTCTTGGTTCTATGACACTGGTTAAACAATAAGATATAATATCAACAATGAAATGACTCTTTTCTAATATACGCATTAAGGTCTGTGTGGAGGATCTGGCAATTTCCAAAAAACTGTGTCAAAAATAAAACCACTAGGCCTGATTCCTACCTTGTAAATCAAGAATAAGTTCTACTGAAGCCAGGGGAACTCCAATGGGCATAAAACAGAAAAATGAAAGGGGACTAAGGCCTGTTTTCTAGATGATATGAAGCCTCACGTATAATTTCAAATATTCACAAGTAATCACAAAGCAGAAGTCTGCTTTATGAAAACATTAACTTACACTTAAATCACAGCAACACTTGATTGTCCAATGAACATTATACAAAACCTACTCGTGAGAAGTTCCTCGCAACAAACTCCTTTAAAACTAGGTGCCTCTCAAAGGGACTCTCAGCCAGACTGAAATAAATGTTCCTGCAAGGTCACCTTTGAGACTTCAATATGGTGACATATTGTGTCTCAGAATTACCACTCTGACAACCAGCGTACTGTCTGTTCAATTTGCTCCATGGTGGATGACCACCGATTGCAGTTCAGTGCCCCTCATGCTCCAAGAGAGAATATGTATAAAACAGATCTTCCGCTGCAGCCAAGTGTGGGTCAATTACATCCATGCATAGCTGCAGAACGGCTCAAGGTGCGCTGCCCACTGAAGTGCAAGGGACTTTAACTGCATGTGGCAGTCAGATAGGACACAGGAACAGGGAGCCATAGAGATATCAGGACATGAAGCAGGAGGAGACGGACAGGACAGATACCTCCATACTTAGTGACCGAGCAGAATGTTTTACCTGGAGCAGGGGAAATAAAAATCAGTGAGATGGGAAGGTCTGTGGAGGAAACGCTTTTCTTTGGAAATCTGGTAAAGCTTTTTTTCAAGGACTTTGTTTCCCTTTAATTGTACCATACTGTAAAGCCAAACTTTGCATTTAGAACTGAATAAATTATGAGTATAGATTATCTTTCATACTCAGACTTACTCTGCCAAAGAGGATAGCCAATTTGTTTGAAAATGATTTCAAATAATTAGACTATACTGGGCCCAACGGTGTAATCCTTACTTAGGTGTGATCGATGGCAATCATGCTAAGGCTCATCCATACATAAAAGCTGTACTGCTTTAATTATACTCCTATAATTACGAACTCCTTTCCTCCCCAGTGTGAAAGCAGTAATACTGGTATAAAGATGCTTGCACCAGCATAGTTTATCCCTACATGGGAAGGGGAATAAGCTAGATCAGTATAAGGCACCTTTCTCAGGCTGTGTATACACTACACTGTTCTTCCAGAAAAAGCTACTCAAATCACGAACAACAATTTGCATAGCTTTTTCTGCTTCCTTTTTTTGGAAGAGACTTTTCCAACATTTGGCCCAGCTACACTGGGCCACATGTGAGAAAAAAACCCTTTTTTGGAATATCCCTTCTTCCTTATAAAATGAGAATTACAGGGATGCCGAAAAAGTGAGTTTGCTCTTGCAAAAAAAGTTTCGGAAGAGCAGACATGTTCCCTGGATGCAGAAGAGTTTTTCCGGGATTCCGGAAAAACTCTGTAGTGTAGACATAGCCTCACAGTATAACTGCATCCACATAAGGGGTTGTACTATTGTATCTATTCTGTAAAAGTCACACCTCTAAGCCTTGGTCTACACTAAGACTTATTTTGAAATAACCCCCCACTTCCCAGGTCGAATTTATAAGCAGAGCTTCCCTACTAGCAAGCCCATTCATTTAAAATAATGGGCCATGGAATTCAAAATCTGTACTCCTGCTTTTCATCAGAAGTAGCACTAATTCCGAAATAGTTATTTGAAATAACGGTCGTGTGGATGCTCTGGTGCTGCTATTTTGAAATAATTACTTCCTAGAGTAATTCAAATTAATTACTTCCTTGTGCTTCCTGAGGCTCTAAGTCCGACGTAGCACATCCACATACACAGAGCCTGCCTCAGACTAATTTCAAGGCTTCCCCATAGCGTGGACACGCTAGTTCAAATTAGTTAAATCGGGAGTCATTACATTGAATTTAGTAATTGTGAAATCCTTTCCTGGTGTAGACATGGCCTAACTGACATAGTTCTATCAGCACTAAAGCTTTATCTAGAGCAAGCCTCTGAGGGTATGTCTACACTACAAAGTTAGTTCGAACTAACAGACATTAGTTCGAACTAACTTTCATAGGCGCTACACTAGCGCTCCGTTAGTTCAAATTTAATTCGAACTAACGGAGCGCTTAGTTCAAACTAGGTAATCCTTATTCCACGAGGATTAAGCCTAGTTCAAACTTACTAGTTCGAATTAAGGGCTGTGTAGACCCTTAATTCGAACTAGTGGGAGGCTAGCCCTTCCCAGCTTGCCCTGGTGGCCACTCTGGCCAACACCAGGCAAACTCTACTGCCCCCCTCCCGGCCCCGGAGCCCTTAAAGGGTCACGGGCTGGCTACACAGTTTGTGCCAGTTGCAGGGCTGCCAGCACCCGTGCCAGCACACCCAGCAGCTGACACCCATGAGCCAGCCACCCGATGACACCCAGCCCTCCCCCTCTTCCCGGGACCAGCCTGGCGGCTCCCAGGACCCTACCCGGGGCCGCAAGAGGCAGGCGTCCGCGTGGTCTAGTGCGGATATTGTGGACCTCATCGAGGTTTGGGGGGAAGCCTCCAATGTCCACGATCTCTGCACTAGCCACAGGAACGCGGCAGTCTACGGCCGCATGGCTGCCAGCCTGGCCGCCAGGGGCCACCAGCACAGCCGGGAGCAGGTGCGCTGGAAAATAAAGGACCTGCAGCAGTCCTACTCCCGGGCCTGCCTGCCAGGGGCCGACCCGGACGCGTGCCCCCACTTCCAGGCTCCGGACCACCTCCTGGGGGCTCATGCCGTCCCTGCCCCCCGGGACGTGATAGACCCCGGGGCAGAGGGACCGCTCCAAGAGACGGAGGAGAAGGTGGAGGAGGAGGGCTCCGAGAGCCAGGAGCCTGCCGCCAGCCTGCCCAGGACCCGGGACCCCCAAGGCACCCCACAGAGCCGCTTGCCTGTGTCGTCCGAGGCCGGGGAGGCGTCCACCTGTGAGTACCATCATGCTCCCCTTATGTGTATGGGGGCTGGGGCGAGAGGGAGCCCCGGGACCGTGCGCCTGGGCCTTGCCCACCACGGAGCAGCAGCTGGGGATCCTGCAGGGGCCCTGGCCTTGCAGAGGGGAGCTGGGTTTCACACACCTGGGCCCCTGGGGTAATTGACCGCTGGTCTTCTTGCACCACAGCCGCAGCACCTGGGACTGCAGGGCGCACCACCCCGCCTGCAGCAGCCGCCCACACCCGGGCAAGCAGGAGAGCCAGGAACCAGGAGGAGTACCAGAGGCGGCACCTCCGGTTCCTGGAGCAACAGCTCCGTCTCCAGGAGCACTGGGTCCAGGAGGACCTGAGGCTGCGCCGGAGGAGCTTGGAGGCACTGGAGGAGCAGGGCTGTGCCCTGCGAGGCCACCTCCAGAGCCTGCTCAACCGCTTCCCAATTCCTCCTGCTCCCCCTGCTCCCCCTCCTGCTCCCGCTCCTGCTTCCTCCACACCTCCCGTCCCTCCTGCCCCACCCTCCACAACCATTCCCCACCAATGCCCCCGGCACACGGAGGAGTTGCGGTACACCCGGGCGTCGTGTGCTTTGCCGGACCAGCCCACATTAATGTCCGTGAACTGTCCCCGGTGGTCACACACGGCTTGCAGGAGGATGGAGAAGTACCCCCTGCGGTTCACGTAATGGGACGCCTGGTGTTCCAGGGCACGGATGGGGATGTGCATCCCGTCGATGGCCCCCCCGCAGTTGGGGAAGCCGAGGGCGCCGAATCCCCAGATGACGGCGTCCGGGTCGGCGAGGCGGACCACTCTGCGGAGCAGCACCCGGTGGATGGCCTTGACCACCTGCGGAGAGAGACACAGCAAAGCGCCAATCAGTGGGGCGCCCAGGTGGCTGGGAGCATTCGTGCCCTGGCAGTGCCCCACACCCCACTCCCGGAAGCAACCCCCCTGGCGGTGTGTAGTACGGCTGGGACAGACCAACCCCTCCGGTGCGGAGCGCTTTCGCCTCCTCCCGCCCCCCCTTTGTCCCTGGGGCGGCCCATCCCCTCCTTGCAGCCGCCCTCCCCCCCCGGCGCAGTGGCCGACGAGCGCCATACCTGCATGAGCACCGCTCCGATGGTGGATCTCCCCACGCTGAACTGGTTCCCGACGGATCGGTAGCTGTCCGGCGTGGAGAGCTTCCAGAGGGCGATGGCCACCCGCTTCCGGAGGGGGATGGCGGGCCTCATGCGAGTGTCCCTTCTGCGCAGAGCAGGGGCGAGCCACTCGCAGAGCTCCAGGAAGGTGTCCCTCCTCATCCTGAAGTTCTGGGTCCACTGTCGGTCTTCCCAGCGCTCCAGGACGATGCGGTCCCACCAGTCGCTGCTGGTGTCCAGACGCCAGATGCGGCGGGGCACGCTGGTGCCGGGGCGCTGCCGCGGCTCCTCCACGGCCCCCAGGGCGGCCAGGTGGAGAGGCAGGGGGCTGACGTGCACCAGGTGGTGCCAGGCAGCCTTGAGCCATTGCTGGCAGGCTTGCAGCAGCAAGTCCAGAAAGTGCACCAGGGCGAGCTCTGGTTCCATGTTGCCACCTGCGGCAGCCCCCCCGAAGGGAAGCAGCGACACACACGGGCGCAGAGACCAACGCTTTGCTGTCCCTCGGCGAGGTAGGCAAGCAAGCAGGAAAAGCTGAGAACCGGCTGTCCAGGGGGGTCCCTTTAAGCACGAGCCTCAGATAGTCTCAGACAGCAGCCACACAAAGCAACTACTGACCTGATGCCCTGCCAGAATCAGTTTCAGCCGCCCTTAAATGCGCCCCTGCATCCAATCAGTGTGGACGCGCTAGTTCGAATTAGCAAAACGCTAATTCGAACTAGTTTTTAGTTCTAGATGCGTTAGTTCGAATTAGCTTAGTTCGAATTAACTAATTCGAACTAAGTTAGTTCGAATTAGCGCTGTAGTGTAGACGTACCCTAACACATGCTACAATGATAGTGTGATGGGTTGAATCACAGAAGTCCCCTTAAGGTTATTCCCTGGTGTGCTGATCATGCCACCGACACTCACCTTCGTGCTCTCTGGGGCTCCCCACCCCCAAACAAGGCACAGAGTTGGGATTATTGTCACCCTCACCCTGCAGAACAACACAGATGCTGAACCCGTTCTGCCCCAGGAGGGCTCAACTATCAGGGCTGAACACCCAGGAAACCTACCCCAAAGGGGCCCAAACCCCAAATAAATCTGGGAAAGCTCATAAGGTCCTTACACTTTATCAATGAAAGAGAGATATGCACAGTGGTTCCCCCCTCCCAGGTAATAAACAAAAGGTTTTTTAAGTACAATAAGTAGGATTAAAGTGGTTACAAATGAAAATAGTCAGATGAAAGTAAGTCACTAAATTAATGCTTAGCTAGTTCTAATCCACTATGAAAGTTGTTACATGCAAATTCTTACCCTAAACAGCTGTTCTTATCTCAGGTAAAGAACTTCAAGTTAGAGTTGAGCTTTACTCTAGCATGGGTCTACAGCTCTTCAGAGTTCTTCATTGTTAAGTATCTTGGGTAAGTCAGGCAGTTTCAAAAGCCAACTAAAGCTTCCCATGGCATAAATACACTTTCTCCTAGGGCTGAACTCCTTTGTTCAGCACTCCCATTCCCCTGGAAAAATACCACATTCAAGATGGATTCCAGTACCAGATGGCAGGGTCACATGCCTTTCTAGGACCAAACAGGATCTGGGCTTGCAGGACAAACAAGACTATTCACAGATTGTTGATTTGATCAGTAATGGCCTTCATTAGCACATTAGAATCCACATACTTCTAACTTCACATACAACAGATCCACATACTTCTAACTTCACATACAAGAATGATACATGCACTATACACATAAGGGGTTACACATGCATCAGCCTGTAACATTAAAATAGATAGGTTCCAGGAGGTATTTTGTCTACAGCATCTTTGAGTTATGCATATTCATAAGCCAGTTTTCATAAAACATGGCGGGGGCCATGACAGAGAACACAGCTGAATTTTTGCTCCTTTTGAACCTGTGAGAGAATCTGATAAAATGCCAATAAGGTGGCACAGAACCTCATTTTCTATAGGTGGCACAACACTTCCGGAATAATAGCCGAGCACGTAAAAGTTCAAGAAAAAGATTCTGCAGCACTAGGATTGCTGACCCCCTCCAGCTGCAGCTTTGGGACTTTGAAGTGTTTCAAACAACAACTTTCAGTGCTCAGCTAAATGGCAGACAGCCTGCAGCTCTCTGTCTAACTGTAGTGAATCTCTTGATATGTCACAAGCCCTCTAAGAATAGCCTATAAAACAGAGAGACATTTCTCTCGCTTCCAAAAGAGAGTTAAAAGATTTTAGCTTCCTGATTGGGCAATCCCTGGATAATAGCTACAATTTTTTACTTGCCAAGGAAAGCAAAAAAAGAGATGGAGGGGGAAAGAAAGGTGAGAATGACATTTTGGAAATGTTTATTCATTCCCTGAATAGGGATCGCTTCATTTTAGTTAACCAGATTAATCCTATACAGGCAGTCCCCGGGTTATGTACAAGATATAGGGACTGTCGGTTTGTTCTTAAGTTGAATTCGTATGTAAGTCGGAACTGGCGTCCAGATTCAGCCGCTGCTGAAACTGACCAGCGGCTGACTACAGGAAGCCCGAGGCAGAGTTGCTCTGCCCCGGCTTCCTGAAATCAGCCGCTGATCAGTTTCAGCAGCGGCTGACTTGGGGACACCTGGGGTAGAGCAGCTGGGGTGCTGCCGGGTAGGTCCCCGCAGCGCTGCACCTCAGGGAGACGCAGGTGGCGGGACCTCCGAGACGCGCTGCGGTCCCGCCCGCATCCGCCGCGGCTTTGCTCCGCGTCTCCCTGGTCTGCTGGGGGGGCTCCCCCAGCAGACCAGGGAGACGGGGAGCAAAGCTGCGGAGCACGCGGGCAGCGGGGCAGCCGTGGCGCATCTGGGCTGTCCCACTGCCCGCGTGCTCCGCGGCTTTGCTCCGCGTCTCCCTAGTCTGCTGGGGGGGGGGGCGCTCCCCCAGCAGACCAGGGAGACGCAGAGCAGCTTTTCTCGCCCCGGAGGACGTGGGCGGCGGGACCGCAGCGCATCTGGGCGTCCCGCCGCTCCCGTCCTCCGGGGCGAGAAAAGCCCTGTTCATAACTCGCTTCTCACTAAGGCCTTATCTTCAGTTTGAGATTGCAGTGATCAACGATTGAGGTTGCAGTGATCAATCTTTTGGAGTTTGATTTAGCGAGTCTAGGTAAGATTCACTAAATCAAACTCAGAGGGCACCCTTGCCTGCAGCTGGTACTCCTGCTCTTGCAAGGAGTAAGAGTAAGCCAACTCCAGCTATGAATTAGGGATGTTAAGAAGCGTGTAATTTGTTAATCATGTCATTGACAAAAATTTTGATGAACACACAATTAATCAATAAGGATTAGCACTGCAAGCACTCAGTCCTGGCTTGGGCCAGGTCCCGGGAGCTACCCCTGCTGCAGCTCTACATAAAAGGTCATTTAGATGCCAGCAGGCAGATAACCTGGCTTGGTCCCACCTCACATCAGGTCTGGGAGCTACCCCTCACTGTGGCTCTGGAGGGAAAGTATTTTAGGAGCCGTTGGGCAGGCAGCTTAGCTCAGTCCCAGCTCATGCTAGGTCCTGGGAGCTACTCCTGCTACAGCTCTGCATAAAAATTAAGGAGACAGGCAGCCCAGCTTAGTCCTGGATCGTGCCGAGTATTGGGAGCTACCATGCAGAGCCTCAGCAGAGGTAGCTCCTGGACCTGGCACAAGCCAGGACTAAGCCAGGCTGCTTGCCTGCCGGCACCTAAATTACTTTTAATGCAGAGCCGTGGAGGAGGTAGCTCCCGGGACCAGGTGTGAGTTGGGAGTGAACCAGCTACCTGCCTGCTGGCTCCTAAATTACTTTCCCTGCAGAGCCACAGTGGGGGTAGCTCCTGGAACCTGGTGCAAGCTGGGACCGAGCCAGGCTGTGGGCCAGCCCTCTAAAAAATGTACTGGCAGAGCCGGGGGAGGGGGGATGTGTGTAATTGGTAGCATTATCGGTTAGCTGTTTAACTGACTACAATATTACATCCCTACTATGAATTTTACGCAGCTAGAGTTGTGTACCTGAAGCTGAGCTTCTGGCTAAAGATGTCACTTTGAAGGAAAGGCGAGTCGGAGTTTTCGGCAGTTGTAGGCAGTATGTAGTTTACTGACGCATGGGGCTATAATCAAGTCACAAGGCCCAGGGGCAGATCCTTGAATACTGCACATTCTAGCAGCTCCACTGAAGTTGGAGTCATGACAATGGACACCAGCTGAGGATCTGCCCTCTCTGGGGTCCCCTATTTGATGAACTCAGGAGTTCACCACTGTCTCACCATGTGGCTTGGATAAGTCACCCAGACCAATATTTGCTAAAGTGTTTTAGTTTGGATGCCTCAGTTTTCAGACGCTCAGTTGTGGACACTGGAGACCTAAGACACTTGCACTGCAGTTGAAGCCAATGGGAAACATCGGTGCCCCGCACTGCTCAGTATCAGGCCTCAGCTAGGGAAAGCTGGACACCCAAAAATGCAAGCACCAGCATTAACGAGGCCACTTTTGAAACTGTGATCCTCAGACACTCTCTAGCTTCAGCTTTCTCACCTGTAAAACGGGGACCATGCTTACCCACCTCACAGAGGCCAATAACTAGCAACAAGGCTTAATGAATGTTTGCACCCCCCCTTGAAGAGATACAAGTGCTGCATATTATGATTAAATGTTAAACCATTAGTGGCAAAAGATATAGGCCATCCTCACTATAAATCCAAGATACATTCCAAAAATCTTGGACTTGGGGTACGTCTAGACTGCAGGCTTCTTTTGAAAGAAGCTTTTTTGGAAGAGATCTTCTGAAAAATCTTCTTCCAAAAGAGAGCGTTCACATTTCAAAAGCGCATTGAAAAAGCGATCTGCTTTTTCGAAAGATAGCGTCCACACTCATTGGACGCTCTCTCATGTAAGCTGTGATGACTATGGATGGAGTGGCCACAAGGGCACCTGTGCCTTTTTCTGGGGGCCTCTTCTTTCAAAAAAAACTCCCTCTTCCCCGTCCATACACACCTTTTTCCGAAAGAGCTCTTTTGGAAAAGGCGTTCTTTCTCATAGAATGAGGTTCACCAATGTCAGAAAAAGCCCTGCATTCTTTTGATTTTCTTTTGAAAGAACGCATTAGCAGTGTGGACATGAAGTTTTTTCGGAAAAACAGCTGCTTTTCTGAAAAAAACCTGCAGTCTAGACGCATCCTAAGAGTGCAACAACTTAAAGTGGAGAATTTTTTTCCCGTGGCTGACTCCCATTTGCACAAATGGGGGGGGAGGGTGTTGTGAGACTTAAGAGCAGGGAACAGGAAGACTTATAACGCATCAGTTCCTACAAGCATCAATGACTTCAGTGCAGAACAGATGTATATTGGGGCTACTGATAGCAGGGCTGCCCTGTACAGTAATTCCTTATTTAACACGTGCCCGCTTAACACATTTTCGCTATAGCACGGTTTTTTTTTAGCGAACTTTTTTGAATTACACGACCGTCGCCAGAATAACACGATTTCCCCAGCCAGCCCGTTGCCGGCAGCTGCGCGGGCTTCCCCCACCTCCCTGCAAAGCGGCAGAGGGTTTGCTGCTTGCTGCGCCGTTCCCCGGCGATCCCCCCTTGCCGGACGCGGTGCGGGTCCTGGCAAACCCATCACAGGGGCATACTCCCAACCCAATCCCCCTCACCTCTTCTCCCCTTCTCTTCCCCAGAGCCAAACACCTCCCCTCCCTGCTGTAACCCAGTCCCCTTTCTCCCTCAAACTTATGTCCCAGTCCCAACAGACACCACTGCTTGAAACGCAAGCCCCACCTTTTCCATTATTTTCAATGGGAAAATTGACCCCGCATAACATGTTTCACTTAACACAATCATTTTCTGAAATATATCTAGGCTGCGTCTAGACTGGCACATTTTTCCACAAAAGCAGCTGCTTTTGCGGAAAAACTTCCCACCTGTCTACACTGGCCGCTTGAATTTCCGCAAGAACACTGACGATCTCATGTAAGATTGTCAGTGTTCTTGCGGAAATACTGTGCTGCTCCCGTTCAGGCAAAAGCCCTCTTGCGCAAATGCTTTTGCGCAAGAGGGCTAATGTAGACAATGCGGTATTGTTTTGCACAAAAAAGCCCCAATCGTGAAAATAGCGATTGGGGCTTTCTTGGGCAAAACCACGTCTAGATTGGCATGGACGCTTTTCCACAAAAAGTGCTTTTGCGGAAAAGCGTCCATGCCAATCTAGATGCTCTTTTCCGCAAATGCTTTTAACGGAAAAACTTTTCCATTAAAAGCATTTGCAGAAAATCATGCCAGTCTAGATATAGCCCTATAGGGTTAAATGAGGAATCACTGTACATACAAACCATCCAAGAAAAAAATTACAAACTCCCAAAGACTTCTTAAGCTCCTAAGTGCAGCCCCATTTCCCTCACTGTAGGATTAACAGGCATAAGCCACACATCTCCTCGTCGCTAACCCTCCGCATGAAAAGAATTTCTAGGCTTAAGTGAGAAGATGGCAAACTTGGATGTCAAAATAAAGGTTACAAGGCAGCGATTTAAGCCTGTGGATCAGGAAGCTAACAAGATCCAAAAGTTTCTTGCTCATTCTGCCACCCACTTTTCCTGGCCAGAGGATGTGGGCTGCATTTCTGAATGGTCACAATGAACATCTGACAGCACTACAGATGATGTAACCACTATGACAAAATCCTTTAGGTGAAATCCTGGCTCCACTGAATCCAATGGCAAAAGTCCCATTGACTTAGGTGGGGACATGATTAAAGCAAAAGCCACAGGAGCGGATGCTTTGTATAATAAGGAGAAAGTGTGTCAGAGGTACAGACATCACTCGGGGCAGCTGGTTTGTACACCAAGAGCTAATACTAACAAAAAGCTGAAAACTAAATCTCAGAATAGCTAGTGGGCCCCATTTTAAAAAAATGGCAAAGGATTCTGGATGTCTCTATGTTTGGGTGCCCCACTTGGCATACATTAAAGAGGTCTGATAAGTCAAGGGTGGCACTTTATGAAAATCAGCCCCTTTAATATGTCTTCATTTGGATATCCAAAAGTTGACATATGCAAAATTACTAATCGATTAAAAAAATGTAGATCAGAGTTCACAATGAATTCTTACCCCTTCTTCTCCAAAAGGCCATAAAATTAGATGGTGTTTTCAGTATGTTTTTGGCTCCAAGAGATGGTAGAGCTGTTGCATACCCTCATAAAAGGTAGGAGTAAAATTAAATTTAACTTCAAACAGACCTAAAAAGTAACACAAAATTGAAACACTCTTGCTTTAGTTTAACAGTTTGCAGCACGGTTTGACTAAGGGAAGAAAGGACAATCTAGGGAACTACAGACCGGTCAGCCTCACCTCAGTCCCCAGAAAAATCATGGAGGGGATCCTCAAAGAATCAATTGGCATGCTCCAATTGCTGGAGCCATATAAGAGGAAGCGGAGCAGCTCAGTTGGGGTGGACTGCCAGAGGGGAAGGAGCCCAGGCTGGAGCTCCTGAGCTGCCCTGGCAGCAGACGTCTGAGCCACAGCCACCCCAGGAGCAGCAACCCCGGGAGGCCGTCCGCAAGGGCCGGACACGCCGAGCAGCGCCTGGAGAGCTGAGCAGTGCCGGGGACAGTAGGAAGTGGCCCCAAGCAGAGGATTGTCCTCCAGGAGCTCAGCACACTTCCACCGGCATCCCTGCTGAGCAGGCAGCGAAAGCCTCCACTGCCAACAGGGTTCTAGGCTGGGACCCGGTGGAGTGGGAGGGCCCGGATCCCCCGATGACTCTCCCCCCTACCCCCTGACAACCTGGGGAGACCTAGCAATGGACTAAGTCTCTAGGCCAGAGCAACTCCAAGAGAGAGGAGTGTGTCTGCGACTAAGCCCGTAGGACCGTATGTACCCTGGTTGGAGGGCACTGAACTTTGGGACTAGGCCTGCAGGGCCATATTTACCCTAGTCGAAGGGCATTGTACTTTGAGACCAGGCCTGGAAGGCTGTATCTACCCTGCAAAAAAGAGGCATTGCCCCGACTTTGGGGAGAGGAGTGTCCTGAGGCCGGCTGTGGCAGCTGGCACCCTAGGCAGAAGGCACAATCAGCGCCCCTACCTGCACGGCCGTCAATGGCCGTGACATAATCACTGGGCACCCCGGTGCCCCATGACATCATCATAGGGTGCCCGGACCGGTGGCGCCCTAGGCAACTGCCTAGTTTGCCTAGGATCAAGGGTTGCCTCTGTTTGGGGGTGTCCTCACCGTTAAGGGGACTGGCCTCTCAACAGGCGCATTAGGAGGAGCATTTCCAGCAGATCTAGAGAAGTGTTTATTCCCCTTTATTCAGGACTGGTGAGGCCTCATCTGGTGTATTGCATCCAATTGGAGAGCCAACAAAAATGATTAGGGGGCTGGAGCACATGATTTATAAGGAAAGGCTGAGAGATTTGGGCTTATTTAGTCTACAGAAGAGAAGAGTGAGGGGGGATTTGATAGCAGCCTTCAACTACCTGAAGGTGGGTTCCAAAGAAGATGGAGGGAGACCATTGTCAGTAGTGACAGATGACAGAACAAGGAGCAATGGTCTCAAATTGCAGTGGGGAGATTGAGATTGGATATTAGGAAAAACTATTTCCCTAGGAGGGTGGTGAAGCACCGGAATGGGTTCCCTAGGTAGGGGGTGGAATCTCCATCCCTTGAGTTTTTAAGTCCAGGCTTGACAAAGCCCTTCCTGGGATGATTTAATTGGGGTTGGTCCTGCCTTGGGGAGGGGGTTGGACTCGATGACCTCCTGAGGTCTCTTAGAATCATAGAATCCTAGAGCTGGAAGAGACCTCAGGAGGTCATCAAATCGATATTGCTAAATGTAAGGGCCTGATTCTCTACTGCCTTGCATCTTGTGTAATCAATTACACCTTTTCAAGGTGGGTGTGAAACACTGCTCCCCTGATCTGGTAGCTTTTATACTCCTCTTGTAGGGGTTTAAATTACACAAGATGTGAGACAATGGAGGATCAGGCCCTTACTAACATTTAAATGAAGTATTACTTTTGCAGTTGACCTACCATACTTTTCCAGACAAGTTTATCTGCTCATGCTGCTTAAAAACTGGGTATTGAGATGCCAGATAAGCAAACTCAGGCGGCTTGTCCTTGCACTTGTTTCATTGATTTATTAAGGGCCATCCTAAACTGGAACAGATTGTAAAGAATACAGGGAGTGATAAGCTGATAAGACATACATATTAATCTGCAGCTAAGCACAGCAATGTACATCAAGTGATAAGAATAAGATACTTGAAGACAGAACCGCGACTAGCATACATCAGCGTAGCTTCCTACCCTTCAGTGTTACTAAGATGATTTATTTCAGCTGAGGAAGGGGCTCTTGACTTATATGTATTATTGCTCGGAAAATGTCAAATCTTAATACGGCATTTTATATCTAAAAAAACCCATCAGCTATCCACATCCAGGCAGCCTGGGTCACATCTGTGTCTGTTCAGTGCAATGTGGAAATGAGAGAGCGCTAGCACTGTCTAGAGCCAAGAAGAGGTTACTCACCCTCTGCAGTAATTGAGATTCTTTGAGATGTGTATGATGTTTTGCCCCATAGTTTTATGCAAATATGTATTTGAATATGAATATGCATAATTTGAAGATGCTTTAGGCAAAACAGGCCAAGTAACCTATCATTCAAGACTGTGATCTCCTGAATGTGAATATTCTATTTGTGTATGCATTATACGTATCTGTGAAGTTAGAAATATGAAGTGTAAATCTGTATATTAATCTAGAATTTCTAGTGAGAGCTGTTAGTGGTACTTAAGGGACTTAATGGCCCAGTGCTCAAGACAAGGATCTGTAAATGGTTGTGTTTGTCCTGAAAGCCATAACTGTGGTTGGTCCTACAAAGACATATGACCATGCCCCTTGGTGCTAGAATCCATCTTGAATTTGGCATTGTTCCATTGGGATGGGGAGACGGTAACAGATTTGTGACCAGGGTGAAATTTTATTTAAGGGATGGGAAGCGATTAACAATTGTCTTCAGTTTTTGAAGACTGCCTCCCCAACCTAAGAGAATACACAAGAAGCTATTAAGACCATAGCCAGGGTTCAGACGAAGCCGGAGAAGGCCCATCATGTGAGTTCCATTAATTTCACATAAAGGGGAAGGCAGTGGGCAGTGAGGGGCAGGGTATGGTAGGGCAGTTCGTCTTCCTTCCGTGCCGTGCACATGACAGGACACTGCCTGCTGTCTAGGCCACAGATGGACTTGCTCGAAGCACATTGCCATCGTGTGAACCAAGAACTTTTGGTGTTGACTCAGAGATGAGGGATGGGCTTCAGGCCCAGTGTCTCCTGGGATGACTGGCCTTCTCTCCGTTCTCTGCTGACAAATCCATTCTCCTTGTGGTCACTCATGATCAAAATCTTGGTGTTTTGTTCCTTTTCCTTCTCCTGTCACATCCAGGTTTTCCACAAAATGTTGTTGTTTCTCCCTAACAATTCTAAATTGCATGCCTTCTTGCCTTATTCCCATTGCAAAATCCCTGGTTCATGCCTCGGTTCCCACTCATCAAGACTATAGCAACTTCTTCTCCAGCCTTACTGTCGATAACTTCTCTCTCCAATCCATTCATCCAACATATTACAACTAAACAGCCTTCCTCTCCCTCTTCTGCTCCCTTGCCTGACCTTATTCTCAGAAAACCATGTATCCAAGAAAGCACAAAAAATCAGCCAATCTCCATTGTCACCTATTTTTCCTTGTCGAGGGGCGACAAGCCCTTGGAGGCTCCTCGAACTTACTTCCTTAATTGAGTGACCTAACAACCACCAGGTCTATTCACAGAATGGCCCACCAGCCTTAGTCAATAGACACTCTCCTTGTATTCAGGGTATTACAGCCCAGCAGCCTCAGTCAATATGCACATCCCAGTATTCAGAGTATTACAGTCCATTGGCCTCAGGACATATGCACTCCCCCATCCTTGAAGTGCTTTATGAACGTAAAGTGGTTCTCACAACACCTCTCACAACCCCTGAGTTAACAATATCATAATAATTAATAATTGTATCTCAGTAGCACTTTCCGTTGTTGCAAACATTAGCCAGTGAATCCTCGCTGTGCCCCTGAGAAGTAAATAAGTAGTGGGCAGGTGTGCATGGTGCTTTACAAAAGAAACTGGTCTTTGTCCCAATGAGCGTGCGGTATAAGGCTTCCACCTCGCAACTGCATCTGTTCAGGAGGATGCCTGTGTCTGCATGGACCATCATTGGGTTCATCATTCAGGTGCATGTTTCTGCCAGGATAGAGCAGGAGTAGGACCTACAAATATGGATAATTATGTATAGTCGTGCATACATTTAAACCCATGTCTAAGTTAGCATGAACACAGATATCACTGGTTTGCTCAAAGCAAACAGCATTTTTTTCCCCCAAAAAAGGTCTTGCCACTCTGATCCTGAGGAGACACTAAACAACCTCAACTCCCATCGTCTACTCAGGAGCAAGATCAAGTCGACAAACCTAGTCATAATTGCTTTCCATCTGGTGTCTGGAACTGTGAGACCTCTGATCAGAAAAATAGTCCCAACTGACTTCAAATGGTACATTGTTTGTACATTGTCAATGGATTTGGTTCCTGTTCATCTATTGCACATTTTTTTTCAGATTCAGAGCCTAGATAAATCTCTGAGAATCAAGACAAACAAATGAAAATACTCTATCCAGAGGTGCTCAGGTACCCCAGTGATAAGCTGGCATAAATATTGTGTATAGAGACTGATTAGCTCAGGGGTTCCCAACCTGGGGCACATGTACCCCCAGGGAGTACGAGAAGCTTGTCAAGGCGGTACGGGGAATATTTGGTAAATAACTAGATTATCCTAATTGAAATATTCCAAAAGTAGTAGTGTTAGTGAAAAAAGCAGTGGATTCTAGAGTCTAGAATTTATTTCCTTTCATATTGAATAGGGGGTACGGGAAGGTTTACTAAAAGCCAAGGGGCTATGGGGACGGAAAAAGGTTGGGAACCCCTGGATTAGCTCAACATATCTCCAGCTAAGATTATTTAAATGGCAAAGGATACCCTATAGCCTGGGGATCTGTTGAATCCTTGTGCTTTGAAATTTATGAAGCTGGTGACTTCCTTTTGGGTAATCAACGGATATTACTAAGATTCTATTCGTAAACTCGCATCAGTAAATTGATGTCATAGGCACTTACCTCTGTCTCCAAACTGGGGGAGACATTTAGAAACAGTCACACTTAAAAAAAAAAGATTTAACAAACCCCTCAATATTAGGGCTGACCTAAAAACAGAGCTTCCACTTTGAAAAAAAATAAGCAAGGTCTTGACACAGGCTTCTGTTCTGATGGGAAACAAAACCAAAGGTCCCTCCCTTTCACTTTTGACCAGAGATTCCATCCTGGAACTAAGACATTTATCAGCACTGATCGATTTCAGTTAAATGTCATTTCTGATCAATTGGTATTTTCTGATGAATAAACTTTTAGTCCAAAATGTCCTGACCAGTTCTACTCAATAAATGTCAAAAGGAAAAGAGAAGCAGCATTTTTTGGATAAGGGGATGGCCCCATCTAGAGTACAAAAAATCTTTTATCTGAACAATGTTTTGAAAATGGCCCAGCCAACCAAGGGTTTCTGATTCTTTGTCTGCTAAGTGTGTATCAGCCAGAGTGTGTTAAATCTATGCTGGAAATCTGTTTTCAAGAGGATTTAATCCTGTGAGGTGCTGAGTGTCTTCTGAGAGGCGCTGGGTACCTTCTGCATCACAGGATCAAGTGCATCTGCACCTACCTGCATGATACTCAGGTTCAGCTTAGCACAGGTTTTTTATGTGTGTGTCTACGGTGCTCACTATTAGTGCTGTGTCAGTTTAATATCTGATCTACCCCCTATCAGGGGCTCTGTAGCCCCAATTCCTGAAACTGTCAAAGGAGAGGCTTGATTGCATCATAGTCTTTGCCATTTCTAACTCACGTTCTACCAAAGAACATCCCTCTCCCTCTCCTCTCAAGCACGCCAAAAAGCCAATCAGAGCGAGTGAAGAAGCCGAATTGAACCACAGGCACATGGGAGTTGAACTGGGGACATAGAGTGTCTGCTGAGATATTTGATTTTTTTTCCTAGGCCCTGCCCTGCCCCCGAGCTGCTTGCCTGTCTTCAAAAAGCTGCCTAATGTTTTCAAGCCACAAGTTGTCAGCCTCTGCTGCAGACACGTTGCTATACACAGTTCAGTGCAGACGCACAGCTGGGTGGTATCAACATAGACACGTAAGCAAGACAGGAACCACACCAGAATTGTTACTATCACAGCTACAGAGAGGGGGAGGAAAGAGGATGATGCAAGGGGGTGGGTATCACACTCAGCAATCACCAGACTGAGTCCTTTGTAAGGAAGCATGCGTAGTCAAGAGAGACGGCACAGATACATGGATGCAGTCCTGGAGGGTGGAGAGAACTCGGAATGCAGAGCCAGGAGTGACACAGTGCGTAGCATTTGCATCTGCTTGTTAACCCTGCCTGAACCAGAGCCGTGTTTGGCTTCTTACTCTCATGAAGTTATGCCAGAAATCACAGGGCACAGTGTAACCGTGAGTACTGTTATTCAGTCACTTTTCTTCAGTGCCCTTTGGAAACAGAAAATAAACCTCACAACATCCCTGTAAAATAGATTACTGATCATTAGTCCCATTCTACATATGGGAAACAGGAAGCAAAGCCAAGAGACTTACCCAAGATCACAGAGGGTATTAAAGTCAGACCGAGGTTCTGATTAATCAGTTAATGTCCCGTCCTCCAAAGGTCTCAAGAGGCTTTGTGAACATTAATAAATTGAACCTCAGCATGTACCTGTGAGATTGTCAAGTATTGTTATTCCTGTTTTACAGCTGGTGAAACTGAGGCACAGGAATTAAGTGACTTGACCTGGTTCCCAGATTAATTCCCTGAGTGAGCCAGAAAATCAACATAGGTCTCCTCAGTGGTCAGACCAGTGTACCACACCCTTTTCTCTCTAGAACATACCTCCTTAATATTTATTCAACTGTCTTTTATAGGCATTTCTTTAGGCTTTTAACAACAAGGAAGCGATCGGGTGGAACCTACCTAACACCTATCTTCTGCAATGGATTTTTAAATGTTCTTAACTTTCTATCTGCTTACCCTAGCTATTAAGGGTATGTCTACATTGCACGCTTATTTCGGAATAAGCTGTTTTGGAAGAAAAACTCCGAAATAGTTTATTTTGAATAGCACGTCTACATAGCAAATGCCAATCAAAATAGCACTGAGCTATTATGAAATAGACCGTTCACACACATTGGCGCCTCAATCGCATTTATAGCCCCCTGGAAGCACGTTAGGCAGGGCATCAGGACAGCAGTCACTTCCTGTAGCTGCTGCCTGAGGCTTGTGCTTAAAGGAAAACCTCCCCCCCCACCTCCGGTTTAGCCGTATCTCAGGCGCCTCTCTTTTGCCTACCTCCTGGAGGGATAGCAAAGCCTTCTCACTGCCTGCTCTGGTTGCCCTTGCGGATACCTCAGCACATCTGCCATGGAGCCGGTGTACTGTCAAAAGCTCCTCCTTGAGAGATTGTGCTACTTCCTGCTATTTTCTTACAGTAGCAATTTCTCATTTCTGGAAATCAGAAACTGCCCCCAGGAGCACAATCCTCCAGGGAGCTGTTTTTGGCACAGAAATGTTGGGAACTGCTGCATGTAGGATTGTGCTGCCCTAGCAGCTATTTTCTACAGTAGCACTTCCTTACAATCGTATCAATAAGTAAGTGCTACCTGTAGCACATTCCTATAAAATAGGAGCTTTTGACATTATACAGGACCTGCTGGAAAGCTATCACCAGCTCCTGGACCTCATGATGCATCTCCTGGTGCAGTTTTTGCAGGTTGCTCTCGTAGCATTGCAGAATATGGACCCAGAGCTCCCTGCGGGGCACCTCCTCTCCTCTTTCCATGTGCTGCTCAGGCAGCACAGCCCCTCCTAGCCTCTCCTGTGCACAATGCACCGCTGCTTTTGGCCACTGGACACCAGTTCCGACTGGAGGGACCACATCATCACAGAGCGGTGGAATGACCAGCCTTGGCTCCAGAACTTATGCATGCAGAAGGACACCTTCCTGGAGCTGTGTGAGTGGCTCACCCCTGCCCTCAGGCAACAGGACACCCACATGCGACCTGCATCCCCCTCCAGAAGCAGGTCACCATCATACTGTGGAAGCTCACCACGCCGACAGCTACTGCTCCGTCGGAACCAGTTCGGTGTGGGGAGATCGACTGCTCATGCAGGTATGGTGCTCTTACTATGTTATTGGGAGGGAGGTGAACTGCTGGAATGGGGCTCCCTGGTCGGGGGGGGGGGAGGTTGGTGGTGATGGAAACTCCCTCCCTGGAAGGTTTTTCAGTCTCTGTCTTCACAAAGCCCTGCAAGGAGATGGGGCAAGCTCAGGGTTGGGCCCAGTGTGTGAGGGAAGGAGAGCTGGTCTCGGGGAATTCCCAAGGGCTTTGGCAACCCTGCGATTCTGTTTGTATCCTTCTACAGGCAGTGAGGGCCATCAGCACCAATCTGCTGTGCCGCCTCATCCTCCTCGGCAACGTGGACCCCATTGTCACGGGCTTTGCTGCCATGGGCTTCCCCAATGGGGGGACCATTCATGGCATCCACATCCCCATCTGGCCCCCCAACCACCAGGCATCCAACGACATTAACGACAAGGGGTACTTTTCTATGGTCCGACAGGCCATTGTGGACCACCAGCGCCGCTTCGCAGACATTAATGCCGGGTGGTTGGGGAAGGTGCATGATGCCCGCATCTTTAGGAATTCCAGCCTGTTCCAGAAGATGCCCGCTGGCACGTTTTCCCCCAAGCACACCATCAGGATCGGAGACGTAGACATGCCCATGTACATAGTGGGGGATGCTGCCTACCTCTGCTCCCATGGCTTATGAAGCCCTACACTGGCCACCTGGATTGCCTCCTCCCCCGCTGGTCCAGAGAGTTCTGGAGGCCACGCAGGCAGGCCACATGTTTCTGCTTCAAGTCCTCACAGGCTCGTCTGCGGTGGTGGCTCCCATGGGGTTGGGAGGCTGATGCAGGAGGTGTGGCAGGTGCCTCACTTGCAGCTGGTCCAGCTGTGAAGAACAAAACAAGGGGCAGTCATCCCTAGAGACACTGTGCCTGAAGCCTCTCCCTTGTCTCTGAACCGACTCCAAAAGGTCTCGGGTCCCACAAAGGTGTGTTTGAAGCAAGGCCATCTGTGGCCTACACAGCAGGCCCCTTCCTGCAGGGGCACAGATGTCCCTGGGGGAGCCTCCCTTCCCCCACGTCCTGGGGATGAGCAGGCATGGGAAGGTGCCAGCCAGGCCGGAAGCCTGGGGGGAGGAGGCGATGGAGCGGCTTGGCTTCCTTCTGTGCCATGTACGTACCAGGACTGGCAGTGGCGGCATCCAGCAGAGAGAAGACTTCTATCCCTGCCCACTGGTGGATGGGGGGCGGAAGATGTGTCTGAGCAACAGACACTGCTTGCTGGGGAGGATGCTACTGGGTTCCCCTACACGTCCTTCACCTCCCAGCAGGCTCCCCTAGCAGGGGCTTAGTGTCCTCCCCCTTGCCATGCTCACCCAGGAGCGCATGCTGCCCTGAGAGAGCAGGCATGCCCGTGGGCCGTGCATGGCACTGCTGTGTGTGTGTGTGTCCCTGACCCCATCCTTCTTAGGGGTGGCCAGTGGTGGGAGAGTGTCCCACCTCGGAGTCAGGAGTAAGACAGGCCTCTCCAGAAACCCTCTGAGCAGGAGCACAAGGGTCTTCTGTGGCAGCCTCATAGGGGCTGCATGCTCCAGACTGGCTCTCCATGTGCACCCATGTGCAGAGGCTGCTGCGTGATGACCAGGCCAAGAAAGCCAAGCAAGGAGTGTGCAGCCCCACACCTTGTGTGTCTAGGGAAAGTAATAGGGCTCACCTGATGGGCCTTCCCCGGCTTCGTCCGATCCCTTGGTGACATCCTGGGAGGGTGGTACTGGCTGAGCTTCCGGCTGGCAGACATGGTGGTGTCAGTGGCTGGCCTGCTCCTCCTCCTCCTCTTCCTGAGCTGTAGGCCTGCCCTCCAGGAAGGTGATGATGGGCATCTACAGGTCAGAGTCTACAACGGGGAGGGGAAAAGGGTCTGACCCCCCTCCCAGGATGCTGTGGACCTGGTCAAAGTAGGGGCAGGTCTGGGGTGCCACCCAAGTGGTTGCTGCACTCCCTGGTCCTTGTGTAGGCCTGCCTGAGCTCCTGGACCTTCATGCACACTTGCTCCTGGGTGCGTATGTGGCCTCTTTGGCCCAGGCTGTCGGCCATCTGGCTGTATATCTCAGCATTCCTACATCTGGCGTGGAGATCCTGGAGGTTTGCCGCCTCTCCCCATATCTCAATGAGATCCAGGATCTCCACACCAGACCAGGATGGTACCTCTCTCTTCCGCCCCTGGGCAGGGATTTGGGAGTCGCCTGCAGCACTGCTGGCAGCCGTGGAGGGCTCTGGAGGTGTGCTGGGGTCTGCCACAGCAGCAGGGCAGGCAGTGATGGCTGCTGCTGTGGCACTGGGCTGGCTGGTGCCTACGTTGTGCCACAAGCCCTTTCCCTTGTGGCTCTAGCTTTAAGGGCTGCAGGGGAAGAGGAACTATAAAGTTCTGATGAGTGTGAATAAAGTGGCCACCAGGGCACCTGTGGGAAACCCTGGAGGCCAGTTATTTTGAAAAAACTCCATCTGCCCTGTCTACACACGCCCTATTTCAAAATACCTATTTCAGAATAGACGTTATTCCTCATAGAATGAGGGTTACAGAACTCAGAATAAGATGCCTGATATTCGAAATTATTTCGAAATAATGGGCTTGCTATGTAGATGCTCACTTAGTTATTTTGAAATAACACTGCTGGGTAGACATGCCCCAAGAGACCACCCTAGATTACCGGCCCTCGTCCTGAAGTGAAATTAATGGGTAGCAGGTTTAAAACTAATAAAAGAAAGTTCTTCTTCACACAGCGTGTAGTCAACCTGTGGAACTCCTTGCCAGAGGAGGCTGTGAAGGCTAGGACTATAATAGAGTTTAAAGAGAAGCCAGATAATTTCATGGAGGTTAGGTCCATAAAAGGCTATTAGCCAGGGGATAAAATGGTGTCCTTGGCCTTTGTTTGTCAGAGGCTGGAGAGGGATGGCAGGAGACAATTCGCTTGATCATTGTCTTCGGTCCACCCTCTCTGGGGCACCTGGTGCTGGCCACTGTCAGCAGACAGAATACTGGGCTAGATGGACCTTTGGTCTGACCCAGTACGGCCGTTCTTATGTTCTTATGTTCTAAGCAGAGTCATGCACGTGTTTCAATAGTGGCAGCAGCACTTCTGAAGGATTGTGGATAATCCAACAGATTTCTGTATGTGGTGCCAGATGATTCCTGAGTTGCTCATGAGTCCCTGGCTCCGGCATTTCCAACTGAGCTGCATTTCTTGAAGGCTATATATAGATGCTTCCCTATAAACCATCATGTTACTTTTGGCCAGTCAGAGAGTTTCATTCATGAATGTTTATCTTGCCTTAGCTGTCAGCCTCAAGCTGTAAAGAGGGAACATTCTGTTGCGAGACACTCACAGAGCTATGAAAAGTGCTGGATTTGCAAATAAATCCTTTCTTCTCTCTCTCTAATTGATATGGTCCATGCTGTGGTTTCAGTCAAAAGGATGGTTGAAGGCCCTTCAGGGCACAGCTACACAGCAAAAAGTACCCCATGGCAGCTAGGCTCACAGCCCAGGGCAACGGACTCAGGCTCACAGAGCTCATGCTAGGGGGCTAAAAACAGCAGTGCAGACATTGTGCCATGAGCTGGTGCACAGTCACTGAAACCAGGGAAGGGGGGTGGGTCTCCGAACCCAGGCTGCCGCCCAAGCAGGAACATCCACACCAAGGTTCACTCTGAGCTGCGCAGCAGCACGTCCCCACAGCTGCATAATGAGCCCTGCCCGGCCAGGTCCCTTCCCTACGGGCTGGGAGAGACTCGCTGCTCTGTCCTCCGCAGGGAGCTGCTGCTGTTGCTGAGGGAGAAGAGCCCCTCCCTCAACCAGGCAGCTCCCTGAGTGGAGACCTGAGCCCCTGGCTGGGTGGGCTCATGAAGCAGGGGTCGTGCTGCCGTGCAGCCTAGGAAGAACCTCGGTCTACACTGCTCTTTTAGCCCTGTAGCACGAACCTGTCCGTTGACCCAGGGTTGTTGCCATGGGGACTGGGGCAGAGGTTTCTAATGGAGACATACTTTCAAGGCCATACACTATACCAGCAATGGGCAACCAAAACTAGGGAGTGGGCTGCATGAGTGGCCCTCGTTCACCTCAATGGGCTGCAGCAACCTGCGGATTACTGGAGTTCTACCTGCTACCCCGCAGCCCCCCGTCTGCCCCTCTCCCCCATGTGCCTCTCGTACACTGGAACCCTGCACTTCCCACTTCTCCCCCGCCCTCCCAGCACTTATGGAGCACGCAAATCAGCTGGGTGTGGCTGTTCAAGCTCTGGGTGGGAGGGAGGGAGGGAGAGGAGCAGGGATGGAGCGCGAATCAGGCAATTCACACGCTCCAAAAGTGCTGGGAGGAAAGGGGAGGAGTAAAAAGTGTGGGGCTCTGGTTCCTCAGTGCATGAGAGATGCACGGGGGAGAGGGGCCAAAGGGGATCCGGCCTGGAGGCTGCCCACCACTGCACTGCCAATGGAGTCTTTCCATTGGCTTTAAAGGGTGTCAAATTAGACTCCAAAGGTAGATTCTTGTTTATAACTGTGACTTTGTGCAAAAGCCACTTGAGAGACAGCTTTCCTAGGGTATGTCTACACTACCCCGCTAGTTCGAACTAGCGGGGTAATGTAGGCATACCGCACTTGCAAATGAAGCCCGGGATTCGAATTTCCTGGGCTTCATTTGCATAAGCGGGGAGCCGCCATTTTTAAAACCCCGCTGGTTCGAACCTCGTGCAGCGCGGCGACACGGGGCTCGAACTAGGTAGTTCGAACTAGGCTTCCTAGTTAGAACTACCGTTACTCCTCATTTCACGAGGAGTAACGGTAGTTCGAACTAGGAAGCCTAGTTCGAACTACCTAGTTTGTGCCCCGTGTAGCTGCGCTGCACGGGGTTTGAACCAGCAGGGTTTTAAAAATGGCAGCTCCCCGCTTATGCAAATGAAGCCCGGGAAATTCAAATCCCGGGCTTCATTTGCAAGTGCGGTATGCCTACATTACCCCGCTAGTTCGAACTAGCGGGGTAGTGTAGACATACCCTTAGATACAAGACACCCTTGATGAAGATAGAGAATCCTCTGAATTGTTATTCATGCTAAAATTCGACACTTTACACTTAAGTTTGAATAAAGACTCTAATTATCTTACCCATTACAAAGATAGCTTCCCCAATTATCACCTCTAATATCATTAGCTCACAGACATTTACCTCCCCCAACCCCATCCCCCTTCTGTTCTGAAATCTGATTTGTCCTTTTCATGTGTGTTCATTTTTTTTATTGTATCCTTTGGTATATATGGTTGTGACAATTTTCTTCTACTATTTGATCTGAGGAAGTGGGTCTGGCCCACGAAAGCTCATCACCTAATAAACGATCTTGTTAGTCTTTAAAGTGCTACATAGTCCTGTTTTTTGTTTCAGCTACACCAGACTAACACGGCTACATTTCTATCACTATTCTTGATGGAGATAGGTGAGACAGTGGGTCAGTCCACTATTTGCTACCAAATATTTCAGATGCTGTTACTTGCTCTGTTGCTTGGGGGTACCAACTACCTGCTAACATCCAATTGGTTTATTCATCTCTGGGATAACACTGTGCACCATTTAGAAATGAGTTTGGTAGTTTCTTTGTAGGCTAGACAGGTCCAGTGCCCCCACACAGTCTGGAGCAAGTCTGACCATGTGGAATTTCAGAAACGAGGGACAGGTTCCCCAAAATGAGGATGCCAGAAGGAGAGAGGGAGAGAAGCTGAAGGCTGTAAGAAAAGGAAACTGAGGGTGGAGAGTCACAGAGCAGGGCTTTCCAGGAGAGTTAAAAGATGGGGCTGGAGGGGCAGGGGGAAACAGGACATTGGCAGCAGCGTAGCAATTCTGGGGTACTGCTTTCTCCCCATTTTGTAGCTGGCTTTCAACTTGGCTTTGAACCAGTGTCATTGCTAATTGGATCCAGAGTGATGGATGTGGCCACCTGGCCTTCTGTCTGGCTCTTAGTTGATGGATCATCTCGCTTGGCAGGCTAAGTGGGGAACTGGCCACCTGGCTAATAAATGGGCTATGGAATATTTGACTAGCTGACTGTCACCCTGATAAGACATTTCTGTATTGTTGATACTGACAGCAGACACTCTCTTTTGCTCTCACTCAGCTGTCTCACCCTAGCCTGTGTTCTAAGAAAACACCCCAGACCAACCCCTCCCCCTCCTTACTTTTCTCTGTCTGTCTGCCACCAGGGATAAAGGCAGATTCTTTCCTTAATTGCTAAATGAGACTGACATCAGCTTCTCTCCCTTATTTCCTTAGCTTCTTCCAAGCTCCCTTCCCCCAGCCTCTAACTAACCCTCCAGCCTCTAACTAACCCTCCAGCATCTAATCCAATGTCCTCAGCATTCTATATTCATGTTTGTTTCACTTGGGGTGCATCTACACAGCAACATTATTTCGAAATAACTAGCGTTATCTCGAAATACCTTAGTCCGTGTCTACACAGCAGTTGAAATACTGTCAAGCTGGAGGACTTGTTACTTCGACTCCTGTAACCCTAATTGTACGAGGAATAAGGGAAGTCAGAGGAAGAGTGCTCTATTTCGAAATAAGTGCTGTGTAGACGTTCCCAATTTCGAAATATGCTACACAATTGATGTAGCTCAATTTGCATAGCTTATTTCAAGCTATGCACTGCACCCTTGGAGCGGTTGATAGCAGTTCATGAATGCTATAGCTTAATGAACATTTTTTTTGAATGGAAGGAGCTTAATTCTGTCCTCATGCCTGTATAAATCAGAAGCAACTCCATCAAAGCCAGTGGAGTTCAAACAGCATGAAACTGGTATAAGTGAGAACTGATTCAATCCCACAATCATGTTCCCCCCGCTGCCTTGTATCTGGTATCCTGCTGTCGTCTGTGAAATGGGAGTGGAAAATGGTGCATTCTGATTTGGTAGCATTTCATATTCATTTTGCACAGATGTAAATTACTCCACAAGGTTTACATCTCAAAGCATGCAAGGGGCTGGTAAGGCTTCTACAGTCTATTGCTAAACTATATGACCCAGAGTCATGAGATTGGCTGAAAAATCTTTTAACTAAACTAACTCACTCACATTTTTGTTTACCTTCGTTTTTTGAGCTGTTGGGCTACATGAAATAGTATGAGGATTGCAATGTAAACCGAAGAGTTGACAATGCTGCTTCTAGATCAGGAGTGGACAATCATTTTTGATGGGAGCCACTCAAAGATTTTGGAAAGTGGCCAAGGACCGCACTCTTCCATGATATTTATGGAGGTGGTGTGGGGCCTAGGATGGAGGTTGTGTGCAAAAGGGAGCTTGGGGGTAAAGGACTGGGTGCAGGAAAGAATGTGGGGTCTGGGAAGGCATTTGGGTGAAGGAGGTTGTTGTGACCTGGGTCACTGGTCTGCAGGAATTTAGATTGTGACCTAGGGCAGGAGGGGGTTGTGACCTAGTGTTGGAAGAGGCTGTGATCTGGGGCAGGAGATTGGGCTGCAGAATCTAGGAGGGGGTATGGATTCAGGAGGGCGGCAGAGGGTTTGGATTGTGTGTGTGGGAGGCAGAGGGTAAGGAAAGGAACAGGCTGGGGTGCCAGACGCAGGCTCTGACCAGGAGACTTCCCCAGGTGACACCCAGCCAGCAGGTTCTCAGGTAGCTTCCCTGTCTGCCCTGCACCCGCTCAGACTGCAGGGGCCATGTGTGTTGGTCAATAAGAGCCGGGGGAGAGGGCAGGGAAGTGGTGCTTCACACATTTGCCTGTCTTTCAAACTGGCAGCTCCCATTGGCCATAAATGGGCCAATGGGATTGTGCTGGGTGTGGAGGTAGCACATGAAGCTTCCTCCCCCAAGGTCACAGCTGAGAAAGAGAAATGGCCGGCAGCTGCATTTCTGAGTGGTGGGTGGGAGCGCTCGGGGTAAGCAGGGAGTCTGCCTGAGGCTCCCCACTGCGTCTGTGGGCTGGATCCGGTGCCTTTGCAGGCCAGATGTGGCCTGCCGAGAGTATTTTGCCCAGGCCTGTTCTAGACTCTGTTCCGAACTCCGCTATTGACTCACTTATATCTTTGTACAAAATCTCTTTGCTTCAGTTTCCTACCCTGTAAAATGGGACTTTAATACTTCAAAAGATATGTGGTAAGAATCCGTTAATTGATGTTTATAAATAGTTTTGGGATCCTTGGATTAAACACACTGGACAAGTCTTGAGTAAAATGATAATTATTATATTCTAGGACAGTGTTTCTCAACCTTTTTTTACAAATAGTGATAGAAATATAGCCATGTTAGTCTGGTGTAGCTGAAACAAAATACAGGACTATGCAGCACTTTAAAGACTAACAAGATGGTTTATTAGATGATGAGATTTCGTGGGCCAGACCCACTTCCTCAGATCAAATAGTGGAAGAAAATAGTCACAACCATATATACCAAAGGACACAATTTAAAAAAATGAATACATATGAAAAGGACAAATCACATTACAGAACAGAAGGGGGATGGGGGGAGGGCGGAAAGGTAAATGTCTGTGAGCTAATGGTATTAGAGGTGATAATTGGGGAAGCTATCTTTGTAACGGGTAAGATAGTTAGTGTCTTTGTTGAGACCAACGCGTAGAGTGTCGAATTTTAGCATGAATGACAGTTCAGAGGAGAAATAAAAAAGCAAATTGAAAGAGCCAGACAAATACCTAGAAACCATCTACTTCAAGACACACCCAAGAAAACCAACAATAGAACACCACTTGTCATCACCTACAGCCCCCAACTTAAACGTGTCCAACACATTATCAATAAACTACAGCCTATACTGGAACAGGATACTAAACTCCAAGAGGCTCTGGGAGACAGACCCATAGTCTCCTATAGACAATCACCTAACCTCAAGTTGATTCTTACCAACAACCACAGGACATACCACACTAATACCAACCCTGGTACCTTCCCTTGCAACAAACCCCGTTGCCAGCTTTGTCCACATATTCACTCTGCTGATACCATTATTGAACCTAACCAAGTGAGTTATAAGATCAAGAATACATATTCCTGCGCATCCAGAAATATAATTTATGCTATCATGTGCCAATAGTGTCCGTCTGTTTTGTACATTGGACAAACGTCTCAGACACTTCGCCAAAGGATCAATGCCCACAAAACAGATATTAGACAGGATCACAAAGAAAAAACAGTTTCTTGCCATTTCAACCAGAAAGGACACTGTCTCAACGACTTAATTACCTGCATCCTGCTTCAAAAGCCTTTTAAATCTGCACTTGAAAGGGAATCCTCTGAACTGTCATTCATGCTAAAATTCAACAATCTACGCGTCGGTCTCAACAAAGACACTAACTATCTTACCCATTACAAAGCTAGCTTCCCCAATTATCACCTCTAATACCATTAGCTCACAGACATTTACCTTTCCCCACTTCTAATACCATTAGCTCACAGACATCTACCTTCCTCCCTCCCCCCCGCCGCATCCCCCTTCTGTTCTGTAATGTGATTTGTCCTTGTGATTTGTCATATGTATTCATTTTTTTAAATTGTATCCTTTGGTATATATGGTTGTGACAATTTTCTTCCACTATTTGATCTGAGGAAGTGGGTCTGGCCAACGAAAGCTCATCATCTAATAAACCATCTTGTTAGTCTTTAAAGTGCTACATAGTCCTGTATTTTTTTTACAAAGTACCCCTTTAAAAAAATTGTAAGTACCCCCTTCTAAAAAGTTATAAGTATCCCCAGTACCTACAGATTTCAGACACACAATTTTTTCTACCATTGCAACATTTGTTTAAACAACTTAATTGTAGCTGGGTGGGTGATGAAATTTTCGGGTGTAAAAAGTGCAAAAATACTAAAGCACTGCAAAACTTAAAACAAAAATTCAGTTTTCTCTAAATTTTAGTTGTGCTGACATCCCCCCAGACACTTCTCAAGCACCCCTGAGGATACTCGTACCACTGGTTGAGAAACACTGTTCTCGGAAATACTTGGTATTCTACCAGTGCCATAAGCAATTGCAATATTGTCCACCTCATCTCCCAAGCCAGACACTGCTTCCCACAAATAATCAGCAATTACTATGTGGAAGAAAGCCATGGGTAAAAGTCAGCCCAAGTTTGCTCTAATTTCTATGGCTGTATATTCAGGCAAAGGGTTTTCTCTAAGGGTGCATCTACACATCAGGGCTTAACTCGAAATAAGCTGCGCAAATTGAGCTACATCAATTGCGTAGCTTATTTCGAAATTGGGAATGTTTACACAGCACTTATTTCGAAACAGAGCCCTTTTCCTCCGACTTCCCTTACTCCTCGTACAATGAGGGCTACAGGAATCCGAGTAAGAAGTCCTCCAGCTTGAGAGAATTTCAACATTATTTTGAAATTACTGCCTGCTGTCTAGACACGGACTAAGTTATTTTGAAATAATGTTGCTGTGTAGACATACCCTAAGGTAAAAGTTTACTATGGAGGATGAAATTGCAGAAAACTGCTGCAACCTCCTCTCTGCAAGGTTGATGGGGTCATCTCATAGAAAACAGGAAGACCCCCAAAAGTGGATAGCTGTTTGGGAAAAGACCCAGCAAGGACAGTCACAGGATGCTAAGATTGGTACATCCCAACGGCCTCTTGTAGGGCTTGTATGAATCCAGAGCCAGAAATCCAAGTTATTCTCCTTTGCAGAAAGCTCTGAGGAACAAGAGCAACACCACTTCTCCTCTGTTGTAAACCAGGAGGATTAGCTGGCAAAGGGAGGCATATATTACACCTCTCTGGTGATTCTGTCATAGAGATCTTCTCCATGGTGTTTCTTAACAGCCTATTATCAGGTTAGAAAATATTTAGGGACTACTAGGGCTTATTTGATCCTTAACTACAACTCCCATAAAAACAATATAGGAGCCCCAGTCATACAACTAATTTTTCTATCTATCATGCCTAATTAGCTATTCTCACATCTGTTATAACACAGTACAATGAACAACTTAAATAATGAATGACTGGCAGCTTTCTATTCACCATCCCTTATTTTTCTAAATAAAGTAACCTAACATCCATTTTAATTGATGTAAGGTTATTAACAACATATTTTTCCAAATAATTCAAATGAGACTGAATAATGCAAAGATAAATCCTACAATTATGATTCCCTATGGAATATGCTTATTCAAAGAGTCTACTAACTCAGGGTATGTCTACACTACCACCTTAGTTCAAACTAGGGTGGTAATGTAGGCAACCGGAGTTGCAAATGAAGCCCGGGATTTGAATTTCCCGGGTTTCATTTGCATCTCGCCGGGCGCCGCCATTTTTAAATGTCCGCTAGTGGCTACACGCGGCACGGAGTCCGCACTAGCGGACATTTAAAAATGGCGGCGCCCGGCGAGATGCAAATGAAGCCCGGGAAATTCAAATCCCGGGCTTCATTTGCAACTCCGGTTGCCTACATTACCACCCTAGTTCGAACTAGGGTGGTAGTGTAGACATACCCTCAGTGAGTGTTCATAGGGAAATCCATGCTGGTGTTAACAAACCTTAAATGCAACAGTAACAGCTAAAAAATCATTTATTATCTTGATCATTTATTACCCAATATCATTTATCATGTTTCCTTAAATATACATAATTTGCTACACACACACAAAAAAAGGAATTTTTTTTTAATCTGGTTAATTGAGCCAACATACTAGCCCTTATGATGCTACACAGAAGATTTCTAATAATATCAAAGACAGGAAATCTGAAATAATTTCCTACACCAGGATTTGCATCTTTTTATTTTGGAGTGAGATGAAAGAGAAAGAAAGAACAAGAGAAGGTTAATATTTAAGGAATAGGGACAAAACATGTGGACCTGAATTTTCATTTACACTAAGCTTTTTTACCACTGTAAATGGGCCTTGAAATGAGTGTAAATGTAAACTACACCCATTACAACCCCAGAGTGATATAAAGAAGTTTTAGAGTAAATGAGAATCAGTCCCAAATAGACTAGTTTCTCAACAGGTGTAAATCAGTATAGCTTCGGTTAAGCCAATAGAGCTATGCCATTGTAGGCCAGATGAGGATCTGGCTCATATATTTGCAATAGAAAGAATTAACTTGTTCCTGAATATTTAATATGCACTGTAAGTTTCCCACAATGCATTACAATTTAGATTTTTTTTCTAATCCTTTACACTGCAAATGATTTTTTTTCTAATTACAAGTGTGGTATGATGGGGTTTTGTGGTTTTCTAAACTCTGCCTAGTAATATAATTAATAACTAATATCAAGCTTTTATGTTCATTAGCATAGGTTTGAAAAAATGTACTTTGTTAATTGCAATCTTTGTACAAAAATTAAATTGCTGATTGAAATATATAGGGTCAAATTCACCTCTGGTGTAACTTCATTAATAATGACCAGAGAATAATTTGTTTCTCGTAGCTTCTTCTCCCATTGAAGGCAATGGAAGACTTTCTACTTCCTTTTCAATGGAAAAAATACCAAGCTGTGCAGAGAAACTGTTTTCTAGTGTGCCAGATTCCCAGCTGGTGTAAAATGGCATATTTCAGTTGAAGTCAACCAACCTGTGCTGATTTACACCAGTGAGGGTTCTTGCTCTAGAGAGTGAACCTTGTCGTTTGATTTTACAAAAGTTAAGACTACTAAAACAAAGTATATTACACATCTAGATAATTCATCTCAAATAACTACAGCACCTGGGAAATTTTCATTGAGGGCTAGCTCAGCAACTAAAACATGTTACTAGCTTAAAAATGTACATAAAATTAACACATTGTCTTAGGAGATGTGGTTAATCTTGAGAGGGCCTCTTTTCATGTACGGAAGAAATTACAAAATTTAGTCCAATTTGAATATGTATGAAATATCCAATCTGGACATTTATAAAATAACAGAATCATAGTGTTGCAAAGGACTTTGAGATGTCAGTCAGTTATCCCCTTGCACCGAGGCATCAACCCTCCTACCCCATTGCAGAGAGGTGTTTGTCTTATCTGTTCTTAAAAACCTCCCACAACAAGGATTCCATAATCTCCATTGGTAACTTATTCTAGTACTTAACTACCCTGATATTAGAGTAGTTTTCCCCAACATTTCACTTAAATCTCCCTTGCTACAGATTAAGATGATTACTTCTCATACTGCCTCACATCTATCACCTCAATATATTTGAAAAATGTTATCGGTTTGTTATGACCAGTTCTGTTCATGGAAATACTCTCTGTGTGTGTAAATTTATTGTTATTTAATTTTATATATGTATATTACTATATTTTATAGAAAGAAAGAAAGAAAGAAAGAAAGAAAGAAAGAAAGAAAGAAAGAAAGAAAGAAAGAAAGAAAGAAAGAAAGAAAGAAAGAAAGAAAGAAAGAAAGAAAGAAAGTATTGTTCCATTTCTGATTTGTCATTTAAGAATCCCTTGTACTCTTTTGTTCTAGATGCTCCTTTCATATGCACAGTATCAAAGTCATTGATAGCACAGCAGAAGCTGAGGTGAAAAACAAATACTTTTACTCGCCCATAACGTGCCTAAGTTCAAGTTAGATTTCAGAAGCAGACATTTAACTAAAATGCTAGTATCTTTCTACAAAATACAGTTGATGTATGAACTTCCCAGTCCTTATGCTTATCTGGAATTAGTCTACGTATCCTTTGTGACTTTTTATCACTCATCTTAATAAGAGCTATAATTATAAAAAGATTATTTTTCTAGTTCAAAGGTAGGAGAAACTATTGTAAGTACTGTTCATAAAAAGAGCTATCCATATTACATTACCAAAGCTAGGGTGCCTTCCCAGTTACAAATGTCCTCATTTCAGTTCAATGTCTGATTTTCTTTGATCTATACCTGAGAAGGTATCAGGAATCACCTATTACCAGAGAGAGAGAGTGAGCAAGCAAATGTATTAGTAGGGCATGTAGCTTCTATGCCTGCCTTTGAGCAATGTCTCTCTACTGTGCATACCTGTCCAGGGAAATGCTATTGTGCACATTTTCGATGATTTCTAAGGAGCAACCAAGAAACCTCCTCACCTCCATTTTTTCTGTTCTTGATGACTTTCTTCTGAAGAAATGTCAGGACTAAATATCCTATCAGGCCACGTTAAAACCAACATTAACTCTACTAACATCAAAAGTTTATACCAGCATTGAATTTTGTCGATTATGAACCAGATCCAGATCCTCCTCTGGCATCACAAAGGAACTATACATCTGGAGGATCCATAGATTGCCTTTGCAGTAGTGAGAATTCACAGCATATGGGAACCATAGTCTATATACTACAGCAATCCCTTGGTTTTGAAATGACACCTTGGAAGCTTATGATCGGTCTCCTACATAAGTAGGAACATTTTTGATGCTGCTCTCACTTTGTTGGGAACTGGCCCAATCCCCAGCCAACTCTGGGATTTGAGGTGCATAAAGCTCTATCCCCTGGTCTTGCACTGAATGAAGTTTGGACTGATCGGAAGGTCTAGGCCTTGACATATAATTGGTGACTAGAATAATATAACTTACAACCTCAGCACAACATGCACCTTGCAGAGTTTGCGACAAATGTTCCCTTCAGAGGTGAGGGATTTAAGGACCTGTAGATGAGTCAGGGAATCCATTCTCCAAGCTACAGGTGGAACCTCTCTAGTCCAGAATCCTTGGGACCTGACTGATTCTGAATGAGTGAATTTTTTGGTCCATGGGGAGGTCAATATTGTTTAGCAGCATTACCAATACTTCCACTGCTTCCTGTGCGGTTAGAGGACATTTCGGGGTAAATTAGAGCTAAATAACAGCACAGAACACTGAGAGCCAGGACTGGTGGCCATAAACAAGCTTTATGGGACTGTGGGAAACTTGGCCACACCCATGAAAAGTGGACATCTGGATCACTAAAATAATTCTGGACAACGGCTGTTTCTGGATGAGAGAATTCTGGATTAGAGAGGTTCAACCTGTACACACATCCCAAGGATCTGATAGGAATGGACATTCTAGCCAGCCTTTTCTATCTGACAGCAGGATTCCCCCTAGTAGCCATACTACCACTGCCCACAACTGTATTATAAGTCCTATGTCACAAGGAGTGGGGCGGTGTGGCATGGGAGTAAATTTTGCTCCTATAAGCCTTAGCTGCTGCTGTTTGTTTCTGAAGGTATTTTCATAGATTTCAGAAAGGAACATACTGCCCCGTGTAGCTGCTGTTGGCCTCGTACCCTTTCCCAGCGCTGGAGAGCCCTGATTGATCAGAGCTGACTCTAGAGAAGTTCCTTTAGGATACTGAGAAGCAGGAGCAGCTGATGTGGCTTCTGCTCTCCCCCTTCAGCTGGTTTTGGGGCTTTACAGTCTTGTTTGACTTTAATTTGCTCCCTTTTATGCCTCACAGTTGATGGGAGCGCATGAATTTTAATTAAAAGAAAGCTAGTGATTTTATTTAATTCTTTCTTTCAGGTGCCAAAACGTCAAGCTACAAGCTATCTATTGCTCTCCTGTGCTCTGTGACTGTATCTCCCAGAGATTGAACCGCTAAGTTATTAGGTAACAGTTCACTGGCACAGAGATCCTTCCAATGCATTTGGCTGGCTCAGCAATTTCTGTGCAGACAGTGCTTTCTATTTTTCTGACTGGTGATGCATCCCCTTGCATTATTTTTTAATCTTCAGTTGGTAAAGGGCTGCTGAACACGTGCGACTGTCATTTCCAAGTATGACATTTAGCACGACTGGTGGTTTATTTCCTCCATCGTACATGGCACTAGGAGTCTTGCTGCGTTTATCTAGCAGAATTTGAAGGTTCACTGTTATGACAACAAAGGCTGCAACTGAGGGGTGAGACTGAAACTCTCAGTATTTAGGGCTATTTCAATAGCATGTGCAGACTATTATCTGATGGAGCTCCTGCTGAGAGGTAATGAGCACTTGCAATTTTCCATTAGCTTCATTGTGGGCACACAGCATCTTACAGGATCCGACCCAGTATTGCCCCCTCTGTTCTTCACTATTCTCTCTTCACAACCCTTCTCAGTTGTGACTCCTTGTCTCTGGTGTTCTGTGGCAGCCACTGAGCCAAGAGCATGCACGCACAAAGCTGTAGTTCACTTTAAGAAATTGTCTTCATTTAACTGGCCTAGTGGTACAAGAATAGATCGATACATTATAATAGATACAGTATGTGTAATTAATGACTGATAATGCTATCAAGGTCTTTTCCTAGAATATAGGGATTAAAGCACCTCATTAAATATACAGGATTCTGCCTACCCTAAAGTATACTACGGCTGTGTCCAGACTCCATGCCTCCGTCGACGGAGGCATGTAGATTAGCGAGATCGGAAGAGGGAAATGAAGCCGCGATTAAAATAATCGCGGCTTCATTTAAATTTAAATGGCTGCCCCGATCTGCCGATCAGCTGTTTGTCGGCAGATCGGGAGAGTCTGGACGCGATGCCCCGACAAAGAAGCCTTTCTTCATCGACACAGGTAAGCCTCGTGAAACCAGGTTTACCTGTGTCGATGAAGAAAGGCTTCTTTGTCGGGGCATCGCGTCCAGACTCTCCCGATCTGCCGACAAACAGCTGATCGGCAGATCGGGGCAGCCATTTAAATTTAAATGAAGCCGCGATTATTTTAATCGCGGCTTCATTTCCCTCTTCCGATCTGGCTAATCTACATGCCTCCGTCGACGGAGGCATGGAGTCTGGACACACCCTACTTCAGGACAACTACTTAAGTTATCCAGAAGACACTATGTTCTGTGAGAACTAGGATGATCCCTGAATATCCTCTCCACATTCAGATTTTTGTCATCCCTTTAGACTAGTAGTTAGATATTATCGCAGTGGACACCACAAAAAATTTGAAATAGATTAGATTTGATTTCTCAGTATCAAACAAACCACAGAGGAAATAAACATAATTAATTGGGGCATGGAAGGAACTAACTCACAGGGAAAGATTCCATGAATAAAGCATGTTTAATCTTGAGAAACAGTGATCTGTATTGAGTACCTAAGGGAACAAATGTAAGGATCGGGTGGGTAACATGCTCTGTCAGGGTGCGTCTTCACTGGACCCTTAGCTCGAAATAAGATACACAAATTTCATATCTTATTTTGATTTTATTTCAGAATAGGCTATTTTGAAGTTTGGCACATCTACACGGCACCGAATTTCGAAATAAAGCGCTATTTCAAGCCATTCCTTATTCCTCCTGCAATAAAATTTACAGGGATGGCGAAATAGCATGTCTGTTATTTTGAAAAATATTTCAAAATAACGGGCACGTTCCTTGGACCTCCTTGGACTTCCAGTATCCCAAAATAGCCTTGCAATGTAGATATACCCTTACTGAGCAGGGCTTACAACCAGAAGCTCCTAAGTAACAGGCTGGGTTTTGTTTTCTTTATGATTTCTTTGCAGGCATCTAAGACTTCAAATCTCATTGTCCAGCAAGAAAATGCAGTTCTCCCAGTTTTGAGGATGTAGTCCCATTCTCACAAATGAAAATCTTGTTAGTCTGACTCTAGATGAATAGCTCAAAAATATGGGAAGTGGTTGTAATGGAAAAATGAATGCAGCAATTATGTACCCAGCAAAACAGACAGAGGACAAAGAGATACTTAGACATTCGGTTACCATTTATTCAATGCTCAAAGTACATTTTTGCCTGCAAATCATCCAGCCCACCCATCCGATTTTTTTAACTATTAACATTTGATAGACATGCCTGGTTTGTTAAATATGTGCAATCAATTCATTCAATGTTATAAAACCACTAGAAATGACATGTCAGAGTTAGTATGAAGATGCTTGCTTTGTAGTACTACTAAATAGTGAGATATGATTGTATTACACTATCTGTTTCTCTAAACAAAAGCTCACTGTTGTAATTATTATTGTATTGTCTCTGATATTTACATAGCTAGGATTTCTATGCCTGCTAAATTTTTCTAAATAAAAATAGTTTTAAAAAAGAAATCTTGCAGTTGCTGGGACTGTCTAAAGGCATTTCTCTGCATTCAGTTTTGGATTATCACATCAGGATTTCTCACTTTAGGGCCCAATCCTGGTCACATAAAAGTCAAAGGCAAAACTGACATACATTGATTTCTGTGGTACAGGGTTGGGCTCTATGAAAGTCAAATCATTTCTCAGAAATGGCAAAGCAAAGCTGTAAGGGAAAAACAGGTATTACTTTTATAGTCGGGGTTTTTTAATCCACCTAGATAGATCCTAACCTTCTCTGGCTTGCCTGGCTTCTTGTCTGAATCACTATAAGGCAGATGGCCAACAGCAATTATGTATATTCATGCTTCAGAAACAAGCTGGGATTTAAAAGACATGCAAGTCTTGTGCTGGCCTCTTGCACTGAGCCGACTGTGAACCTCTTACAGTGGCAAGTAGGTATCTGCCTATCTTCCCACACAAGTTGCTTCCCACTAGTGTTACTACTCATGCTGGTCATAATTAAGTGTCTTACTCAGTGCCTTGTTGTCAAACTTGTTTTCCCTAGAGGTGTTTCTGGCACTTCTTCTGTCAGTTAGTCACTTCTCACAAACATAATAGAATAGCATCTTAAAAGTAGATTTTCCAACTCTATCCAAAACGGAAGATATATCTTTCAGTTGTGCCCCACATCATTTGCTTGATGAGTTCTGTACAGTCTCCTACTCAGTATCAAAAATCAGTAAAATAATTGAATTGAAAATCCAGAATCCTAAGTAATATCTATTTTGGGAGAAAGGACTTTGCAAGTGAAGAGATGAGACATACACTTCATATTTACATAATTCTCATTCTCTCACTTGTCAGACTCTACCTCTTGGTTGGTTTTGGTTTTTCCAAACACCTCCTCAAAGGAGAAAACTAATTCTTAAAACAAAGAAAGAAAAGTGCAGTGCAATAAATACTACATTTTAGAAGTATTATTCTATATTGGATGCCTTCTATCAATACAGTAGACATCAATACATCCTATACTTTGTAACCCACCAGAAAGCTCAGGAAAGATTTTGTATTGTCTTGTGTTGTAAAATGTCAAAAATGATCTAATTTAATAGAGCTTTCACAGAGCCTGTTTAATGAAAAAGCTGCTATACAAGATAAAAAAGTGACTACAGCTAACATCAGGAAGCCTGAAAATGGGGACAGAGAAAATTCTCCAAGCCAAATGGAATCCCACTGGGAGTCTATAAATGAACCCAAGAGGAGCTGATTCCCATTTCTAAAGAATTATTAGGCCTGCCTCTCAATCACACATTTCTAAATCAGAACTCTCTTCGTGTATTATAACAATTTCCAACTAAGGGTCTCAATATGCTTTTACAAACAGTAATGAATTATGTCGAATCACAATACCCCATTGTCATTTTTATAATTTTAGTGTCAAATACTGTTCCTAGTTATAGTTGTGCATCACCACTGGACAAACCAAAAAGGAAATTGGTGTTTAGAATGGGGTTAGAATTCTGGTGTTCATAGTGCTCATTCTTCTACTGAGACCACTGCTCCATGCCTCTTCTCAATTTATTCAATAATGTATTGAACATATATATAGTGGAACTTTCTGAGACATTCTGACTAATACCCATCTAATAAAACTTGTAAACTGAACCTATGCAATAAAAAATTCTAACTATTGCCTACCATTGTTTGTAGCTATACCAGAGTATAAACGATACAATGTAGAACCCAATCAATTCAAAGGGTGCAGATGAAAAAGTTCTTCTGAGATGGCCAAAAAAAATTGCATATTTCAATGAGTCTCAATCGTTCTATGCATTGAGATAGTAAGATTATTAATTATGGTAAATCCTATCACAAACAATGACATTGTAGGGCTTGATGTTAAGAAAGCATTTGAGCCAGTAGAATGTGCATTCATGTTGAAGTCCTACTATAAAAAATATTGAAGTAGAGCCAATTAGTTTATGGCTCAGTCTGTGACAGTTGAAGTAAATGGGAGTTTTGTCACTGATTTATAAAACAAGTTTTCAACACTTTGTTAATAAATATGGCTGTGTCTAGACTGGCAAGTTTTTCCGCAAAATCATCTGCTTTTGCGGAAAAACTTGCCAGCTGTCTACACTGGTCGCTTGAATTTCCGCAAAAGCACTGACGATCTCATGTAAGATTGTCAGTGCTTTTGCGGAAATACTATGCTGCTCCCGTTCGGGCAAAAGTCTTTTTCTGAAAAGCTTTTGTGCAAAAGGGCCAGTGTAGACAGCAGAGATTTGTTTTCCACAAAAAAGCCCTGATCGCGAAAATGGCGATCGGGGCTTTTTTGCAGAAAAGCACGTCTAGATTGGCCACGGATGCTTTTCTGCAAAAAGTGCTTTTGCGGAAAAGCATCCTGCCAATCTAGACGTGCTTTTCCAAAAAAATGCTTTTAACGGAAAACTTTTCCGTTAAAAGCATTTCCGGAAAATCATGCCAGTGTAGACGTAGCCTATATGTATCTATGGTCCTATCAAAGCATGGAAACAAACTTGTTTTTATAAACATGAACTAATACGTTTAAACCTTTTTACAGGTGAGGAAAGTGAGGTACTAAGAAGTTAAAAGATTTGCCCAAAATAATGCCACAAGTCATTAGCAGATCAAGGCATGGAATGCTTACTCCCATTTATGCTATTTCACATTTTAATTACTAGACAATACTTTCATAGCTGAATACCTGATCTTGTATACCTCTTCTCTGGTGTTATTCAACAGAATTGCTCCCTTTTCCTATTGTTATTTACTTGAGTAACAGAAAGTTTGGTTTCAACTAAAAAGATTAGAATGAGGTTACTTTATTGCCACAATCATTTATAATCTCTGCCCTTGAACTATTAAATCCATGAGGCACAGTGGCTTTTACCACCTCTGTAAATATAAATGTAAAGCTAGAAAATCTAGTAAAATCATATCACCTGCTAAAGAAGGTCTAAAGTGCTTTTTCTATCCATTTAAAGTGCTAGACCACAAAGCAACATACCAGGGGAATCAACGTCTTTTTTTTTTCACAATGTCACTCAAGTTTGAGCCTATTTTCAATTAAGTCTCAGACTATTTATGTGACTAGGAAAACACTCTTTTATCTAGGATTCTCACATTTAAAAAATGGAACAGAAAGACTTTGTTTTTTCTCACCCTATTTCCATTATTATAAGACTTTTCTTAATATGTTAAATCTAATGCTGGGAAAATGTATCTGGAGGATGAGAGAATTACAATAAACATAAGCCAATAATTCCCTCAGTTGCCCTAGGAGAAACATTTCTGCAATAGACTTTAAGATTTCTTATCTCTATCTCTGTCTCTCCCAGGCAGTCAACTTTCGTTCCTCCGTATCCTTCTTTTATTTGTAATAAGCCCCATTCCCATTGCTGTTATCATTCTGATGGTAAATTACTGAGACCAGCTACTTCTCTTCCCCACTGACTTTTTACTCCATAGATTTTCTGCAAACACAATGGCATAAAGAACTCGTATTTTTTCTTCCTTTGCAACTTTCAATTCATTTCATTAAAAAGTACCTATAATGATGACTGGTGTTTCAAAGAGGCCCTCCTTCAAAACATGTTTTCAGCAATGTCACATTAATTAAAACTGTTCTCCAGAGATTCAAACCTGAGTGAAAAAGCTACCTAAGCTTCTACTGCTTGTCGATGGGATACATGACAAAGAACAGCCAAATTCCACCAAAACATGCAATTTGTAGGTACAATAGTATGATTTTCAAATAGCAGCATAGCTAATTAATATTTTAATTTTCAGGAAACTTCATTTTAAGGTAGTGCCAAATGTATAATTTCATGGGGGGGGGGGGTGTATTTGTGCATGGTTTGTGCTTGGTGTGTTCCTATGTTTGTGAATCATAATATATTGTGTATCACCTAGCTCTTGGCAAATAAGACAGCAACTTTTGCTATTCCCATAGATGCTTCATCTTGATTAATGGGTAAAATAGCCTAATATGAACAATTTTTTTAAAAAGTTGACAACAGACCTCTGGCACACAGAAGAGAAGTGAACCCTTATTGCATATTTGAAAACTGCTGTAACAGCTGCTACTTAGGTCAATAATACTCATGTCAGAAGCAGAAGAGAACTGTATACATGTCTAGTGGGACTATATTCATGAGTATTCAGATAGGTCGCTTTAGTTCAGGTCCATTTCTTTTGAAAAGTATTCAAAATCTTTCTTAAAGTGATAAATCAACATGATATTTGCAATACTGTTTTCTACGGAAATCGTTTAGAAAATTCTGTCATTTGTTTTCCAAAAAATATTGCAGATACTTAATATTTTAATTGACTATCAATATTTTACAATTAGAAGTAGGTGCATTTGTTAAATGACAATATATGAGATTTAAGGTCGCTCTGTTTCAAGGTCAGAAAAAGGGCATTTATTTTCTTTTCATTCTCAGGCAATAAATATTTGTAGTTGAGAAAATTAGGAGATAAAAAAGGTCAGAAATTGCCACTGGGTTAGCTACTCACAAGGTTACATGAAGATCTTATTGTTGGCAACACGATTTTCCTCTATTACATTATTAATGGCTTCACCTGTAACGATCACCTTCCTCTTGGGTAAGAAGCAATTCAGTCTTTATGCCAGCTAAGCCCTGCACTGCTTCTGAGACAAGTAAGAGACAGTTATGTCAAGGATATATATAGCAATTTTGAAAAGTTGATTATCATCTACAGGTCTACTCCACTGTAACAGTGGATATAGTTTAATGTTATGAAACATTGTTCCACAATATTTATTTCTACATAAAAAAGATATCCTTGCCTGTTTTACTAGCAACAGATTATTGAATTATATTTATTTACTTTTTAGTTTTCTCCTTTCACTCAGATAAAGAACTGAAACTAAGTTAATCAGTTTCATCCCAGTTAGTTTATCGTTCTGGTTCTCTTGCAACTAACATTATACTGTTCTCTCTGGGACTGACTGGAAGACTGTAATCTCATCAGGGCAGAGACCATGCCCACCTCTGTGTGTGTAGTGCCTAGCACAGCAGTTCCCAGCTTTAAAAGATGATTGCTAATAGCTAGGTCTTGACAACCTTGCAATAACAAATCAGTGTGTATGTTGAACGTCTACTGGAAGAAAGAAATTTCAGTTTGAGAGCAGATTCCACATTCCTAAGGGACGTGAACAATAAAAGAAAAAAATAATACAAATTATGAAAAACAACAACTTTTACATGTTGAACCTCCCAAATCCAGGACACTCTGATCCTGCAACATCTGTGGTCTGGCAGGGCCATGGATGTTGCTGGACCAAAGAACCCTGGAGCAACCCAGGGGTTGGGGAGCCCCAGCTGGGCCAGGTAGCATCTGGGAAGCCCCTGCCCTGGCTGGGAACCTACAGCATCAAGACAGCAAGTGGTGGCTGGAGAGCTCCCCGGCTCCAGTGGGGCTAGGAGGTGGCCGAGGACCTCCTGCCCTGGCCAGTGAACCCCCAGCATTAGCAGGGCCACATGGCTGGAGAGCCTCGGCTCTAGCCGGGGTACCCCCAGCTACAGCAAAGCTCCCTGCAGCTGGGCTGCCGAGGCCAGGAATCCTGGCAAACCCCTGGTGGTGGCAGCAGGGTGACTGGGCAACATCTGTCGGGGAACTCCCGCTGAAGTGGGGCTGGCGGAGGAGGGTGGCCTTGGCTGGGGAACCCACAGAATCCTCAGCGTCAGCAGGGCAGCCCCAGCAGCGAGGTGGGATGGCCAGGTGGCCCCGACTGGGAAACCCTTGTTGGCAGCGGGGCCGGTTGTGCTGGGTAGCCCCAACCTGGAACCCCAGGGAACACCCTGCGGCAGCAGGACTGGCAGTGGCCAAGCGAATCCCAAACTCCAGGAGACCCTGGGGCAGTGGGCAGGCAGCAAGGTGGGGAGCCCCTGCTGGGCCAGCTTTAGCAGGGTCAGCAGCAGTAGAGGGAGCCCAGGGAGAGGAGCCTGGGAGTGGGGCAGTCAGCAGGGAAACATGGACTTCCCCTGGTCAGGTAAAATCCCCAGTCCAGGACAGCTGAAGTCCCCAGGATGCCAGACTAGGGAGGTCCAACCTGTAATATCAGAGTAAATTGCAAGATGTTGGAAATGAAAAGCAAATATTTTGAAACCGAATCGATCCTTTTCTGAATAGTAATTACATACAATTGAAGCATTTGCATTTCATTTCATCTGCACTGTTTTATTACTTCTAGGAATGGAACCCACTGAAATTAATTTACAGGGGCTGGCAGCAGCAACACACACACGTAGCACAAGTTACTATAATTAGCAATGTGAGTTAAAGAATGAAAAAATACACAACATATCCGCTGTATTTTTAATGATTTCTTAGATTCATTCAACAGAAAGATATAGTCAACAGAAAAATGTATATGTCTTCTTTTAAACCTGGAATTATTAAAGGGAAAAGCACTGTGTCCAAAGGTAAATATCAGAATATGAAAAAAGATCTTTTAAAATAGAGGGGGGCGAACAACCCAGAAGGTACTTCAATTGAAATCTGGGATAACTGTGGATTAAGAATGCTGTGGTATGAATAGAGCATTGCACGGATAAAAATGTGTATCCGCATCCGTATTCGCAAAAATGAGCTGTAATATCCACATCCACATCCGTGGAGGCAGATACCCACAGATAGGAAGCAGATAACTGCAAATTTGCAGGGTTCTAGATACAAAATTTGTGTCTGCATCTGCATCTATGCACAACATGGATATAAAATGGATATCTGCAGATTTGAAAGCCTATGCTTTCCCCACCTTTAACACTACTACCTCACATTAACATGTTTTGGATTATTTGCCTCCAAAAATTTTTACTCCCATACCAGTAAGTGTTACAATAGTTTCTTTCTTATTACAATTAATGATGCATCCGTACATCACTGCTTATAACAATCTGGCTAAGATGCTATATTCCATATTTTTCTGACTAACATGATTTATAATTTGTATGCTTGTTAAATGTGTATGTGTGATTGAAAAGTACTAGCAAAACACAAAGAACATTTGTACTTCGGTAGTCAGCTTGTTTTCTAACTTTTTTTCAGGAATCTCAGATTATGTTGGATTTTCTCTTTTCATGAGATCAGAGATATAACACTAGGTTTATGGAATTATCTATCCAGACATTTTATGTCTAATTTTCAAACAAGCTAGCTTCACAACTGAGTGATTTTCTAATGCAATTCAGGTACCTGTGCCCACAAATGACCTTAATTAGCCATTTGAGGTTATGATTACCTAATTTACATATACATCCATAGTATTTGCATCCCCAAATTACCAACATAATCACAATATATTTTACAAGCAGAACTGAATGTCTAACTTATTTAAAAATCAGGATATATATGTTTGGACATGTATGTGGCTTTACCATATTTTTTATTAATAATATTAACACTCTCCTAGTCCTTCACTTCCAGTTTCCTGCATGTTCTCCTTTCCTCACATCTCCTCCTGCAGCATATTCCTCCCCTCGCTTGTGTGCTCCCTGTCCAAGTTGGTGGATTGCATTTGCTCCTTGGACATCTCTTCTCTAGTCTGTTTTGCCTGCAGATTTGTGCCAGGTGGACAGCTGGCGGGGCCAGAGGAGTGCACCACAGCTTTGACTGCTGTTCCTGCTGTCACAAAAAGTGTGGACTTTACAGGAGATACATCAAAGAGTGTAAAGCCTAATACATTAGAATATAATGAAGGTCTGTCTGAAGACAATAGGGATGTGTTATGCACAAGGCCACAGTTATACTTTTAGGCAGCCATTTTGCATCAGGTACACCTCAGAGTTCTTAGGAGAGCAGCTGGATTTGGTTTGGTGGCAGGCCTGGTAAGGGACAGGCTGGGGCATGAGCCTGTGGGCAGGATGGGGCAGGAGGCCTGGGAATGGCAGCAGAGCAGGGCAGGGACTCACACGACACCCTCCATTTTCCAAAAGAGTGCAAATTTTCTTTCCCACAGGCATGGGCAGGTGAGAGGAACGGGGAAGGGGGTCTGGATTGGGCTGATATGGCGCCCAAGTGTTTGGCAGGAAGGTGCAACTTTCCCTTCCTACATGAGTGGGCAGGAGGGATTGAGGAGGAGTCTGGTCTGACAGCAGGGCAGGGCAGGGGCTCAAGCCATGCTTCATTGGGGATGAGCAAACAGAGGTTTACTGCAGAGGCATCAGCTAATAGCTTCCTGTGCTTCATCCAGGTTGTCATGTGAGAGATCAGTCTTCTCCAAATCACACAGTCATAAGGAGTGGATGCTGACTGAATGTGGCCAGAAACCTGGACCTTATGCTTCAGTGCTTTGTGCTGCAACGATGTCAGACCACTTTCTGCTGGCTTGGCCGGGAAAGGTGCCCTGCGGTGGAGAATGGAATAAGGCAGCCTCCCCAGCAACCTTGTGAGAAAGATGATAGAGTTCCTCTACGAGAGCTTTATGGAGATGTGCAGGGAGGATTCCCACTCCAGCTCTAGACATGTTAACAAGCTGCTCCGGGGACCCCCCACTGTGCAGGCACTGTGACCACCACAGATCACACCCAACTGCCTTAACCCACTTTTTGCAAGATAAAAAAATGTGAACTCACCAGAAGTGCTCTTCCCAGTATTAGTGTCCAACTGTGAGACACCTTGGGAGGAGGGGCCTGTCTCCAAGGTTATAAAAAGTTCTTGGCTCTCGGTGACCTCGATTGCCCTGCTCACCTGCTGTTCTCCTCTTCCTTCTCCTCTTCCACCATGCTGTCCTCCACACTGCTACCTGAGGCTGTCTGAGTGTCTTGGGAGGAGTCCACAGACTGGTTAGGGAAGCTGGTCATGTCCCCCCACAAGGATCGCGGGCAGCTTCTTGTAGAAGTGCCATGCTTGTGGCGATGCTGCAAACTGTCTGTTTGCCTCCTTTGTCTTTTGGTATGGCTGCCTCAGCGCCTTCATTTTCACTAAGCACTGCTGGGCATCCCTGGCACATCCTTCCTCCTCTATGCCCTTTGCAATCTGGCATAGATATCTGTGTCTCTTTTGTGGGTTCATAGTTCTGCAAGAACAGATTCCTCTACCCATGCAGCAATGAAGTCTAGGATCCCCTCCACGCTACATGCTGGTACTCGTCTGCAATCCGGGGAACTCCTGGAGCTCATGGCCAGGTGTACTGCTCAGGTGAGCTGTCAGCTCAGAGGTCTGCTCACCATGCTGGCCACATAAGTAATGAAATTCAGAATTTCCTGGGGCTTTTCCTGTTCACCTGAAGAGCAGGAGAGTTCAAAGTCGTATCCACGGCGATCACCATGGAGTACTGTGGTATACCTCTTGGAAGCCAAGAACGTCAACTTTCACAGTGCTGCATCTGTACTACTGTAAAGTTGACCATGCAAGATTGAACTTAATGGTTACTCCTCTTGAAAGCAGGAGTACAAAAATCAACTTCAAAGGCCTTTAAAGTCAACAGAATGATTTGATAGTGTGGACTTGTTTAGAAAATAGACCTAAAGCAGCTAAGCTTGACCTAAACTCCCAGTGTAGACTAGGCCTTACAATTATACTACATTGACCTTGTTGTCCCAAATGTCAGCTAATTGCAACTAAGTTAGGCACCAATTTCCTTGGCAATGCCAGAAATGGCAGCAAAAGCGTATAGCTGAAAGACTGAATTTAATTTACTGAGGTTACTGCTTTGAGGTAAAGTCATAGGCTCTTAAATTAGGAAGCAGAAAGGTATACCATACAAACATTATATAAGTCTGGATACCAACATAATATTATGATGGAACATGCAAAATAAGCAAAACTGGCACAAGTATATCCTATCATAGGTCACACCCATAACTAGTAGAAATGTTAAATGAACACATTTATTCATATTAGATCATCTATGCCTTCACCTTTCCCCTCATTTTTTTGACTAGATTATGTTTTGGTTTAAAATCCATTGATAGTGCTCCTTTAAGCCTAAATGAAAGAGAACCTCTGTCAGCGACTTATTAAATAATACATATTCTCTCCTGCTAGAACTGTAATTCCTTTTAAGAACTATAAATAGATGTCTTGTATGTACAAAGCTAATTTCTTAATGTACGGAAATAAATGTCCAGTTAATACTAAACCTGAAAAGCTTTGTCAAGGACACTATGTTTGCTTTCGGGTCTCACAGTGTCACTAATAAATATGTAAAAATAAAAAAATACTTCAACATTAGTAGGAATGACATTCTACAGCACTGATGCCAAAGAAGATTGAACTTTGCAATATAGCAGAAAAGAGCCCAACACAGCACCAGAGTACAAAGGAGACAACAGGTGAAGGGTGACTCACCACACAAGCCAGATTTACAGATGCTAGATAAAGTTGTATTTCAAAGGTGAGCAGCAAAGTTTATATAAAGTCCTCTGCTAGTGCAGGACCAATAAAATAGAATTGATAAGCTAATGGAATACTATTTGTAGCTGGACCTCTGTCCTTAAAGTCTAAGGGCAATTTGCAAATTCTGAATCACAATGTGATTAAAAAAAACAAGCAGATAATCCTAGCCAAAATGAAAACTGTTCAATCAAGGCAACAAAAGAAAGAAATGCTCTCTTGGGGGTACGTTTACACAGCAGCATTATTTCAAAATAACTTAGTCCGTGCCTACACAGCAAGCAGTTATTTTGAAATAATGTCAAAATACTGTCAAGCTGGAGGACTTCTTACTCTGACTCCTGTAACCCTCATTGTACGAGAAGTAAGGGAAGTTTGAGGAAGAGTGCTCTGTTTCGAAATAAGTGCTGTGTAGATGCTCCCAATTTCAAAATAAGCTATTTCGAAATAAGTGATGCAATTGACGTAGCTCAATTTGCGTAGCTTATTTTGAATTAAGCCCTGCTGTGTAGACGCACCCTTGTTTGCAAGAGCCACTTATGACACTGCAAGGGCTCACTATCCTTGGCCATAGGAACTATGGAATAGAGGGGTATGGAATATTTGTACCAAAATGCAAACATCTTAAAAGTAATGTAATAGTGCATCCTTTAAACTTGAAAGTGGGCTCACTTCCCGCAAAAATTCCACTAGGTTGGATGAAGACCGCAAAGGTTGGGTCCATTTGCTCGGTCCTCAGTGTTGGAACTTACTTCCCTACTTAAACCTCTAGAATCTGGATTCGCTGACCCTTCATGGTGCTACAAAGCTCACTTAGTACTGTGGCTTAGCAACAAGACCATCATCCATCTTTTGCATTTCATTTCCCCTTGCTTTTTAACTATGACCAACAATTGTTTGCCTATAACATCTCTTCCTGGGGATACCTGCCCCTAACAGGTGGAACATAATGGTTTCATTGTAAAGCGATGCTCTTGTTTTCAAAAGCGATGCTTTGGTAGGTTGGTAGCTTTAAAATATTCATAAATGTTATCTTTTGGAAAGCCTCTGTCTAACTGCTACATTGTGTCCTGCTTGTAAGTCTATATTATTTCCCACTGCTGCTAACACAGGCCAGAGTGCCCTTAGCAGAGGAGACTTAGCAGCAGAAGAAATGGCAAATGTATGCCTCCTCTGGCTGATGCATGAAAGACATGGGTCTTGACATGAGACAAAAATGTCACCCCACCCACTTTGATGTATTCATCATGGTATGGTGAAATATGCACAGATGACAGAGGTGCCTACATAGATCTGCTCTAAGAGATTGATACTCACCTAGCTCTAGGGAAGCAATAAATTCTCATGACACAAATATTGTCATAACTAGCTATCCATATACATACACAGGGAACATTAAGTTCTAGCAGTGTCTCACCACTCAAATTAATGAGTCAATGGGCAAGACTACCTGTGTCATTACCTCTGTCACCAACATACATCACATAAAATGAGGATTTCCTCATCTTCTCACTCACCAAACAAGAAGTTTTTACTTAGTTTTTGATTTGGGAGTTTCATTCAGCCAAAGATTAAATAATGAAAATTACAAGATATTAGCACCACATTCTTTACAGAGAAGGGTGACTTATGATTAGAATAAACGACTAAAAACTAGGACATGTCCAACTCTGCTGCTTACTTTTACCTTAGAAAAGTCACAGTTTTTCTATGTCTCAGATTCCCCATCCATAAATAACTATATCCATTGCATAAGGTTTCAAGAGACGTAATCCATGTTTGTGAAGTACTTTGGGATTCCTAGATAAAAAGTGTAAAATATTATTGGAAGTGCACCTCAAACAACATTTGATATACAGTTAATTCTCAAAAATTCTAAACCGGGTTCACCTCCAGTGCCCCTCCTGTGGCCTGCAGCCTGTCGGGGGGGGGGGGGGGGAGGAGGAGCAGTTCCAGCGCCCCGTTTCCTGAAGCTTGTCCGGGGTGAAGGGAATGAGGCTCCGAGGGCTAGCCCAGGCCTCCAGAGCCCCTCCTCCTTCCCTTGGCCTGCAGGCTGTCCGGGGAGGGGGGACAGGCTCAAGGGGCTGATACAGGTCTCCAGGGGCCCCCTGCAGCCTGCAGGCTGTCAGCAAGGGTGCGTGAGGGTGTTGGGACTGGCCCCAGCCTCCAATAACCCCCCTCATGTCCTTCAGCCTGTCAAGAGGGGGTGAGGCCAGCCTCCAGCGGTCCCTCCATGGCCTGCAGGCTCTCTGCACAAGGGAGGAGCAGGCTGTGGGGGCCAGTTCAGGGCTCCAGCATCCCCCTTCTGGGCTGCAGCTGGTGCAGGGGAGAAAGGGTGCGGAGCCATGAGGGGCAATCCTTTGGTAGTGCGGTGGCCATCATGGACACTTTCATTTCATGTCCCTTGGAAGAGCAGCTGCTCCCTTTCATCGTTATGGAAAACTGTCCCTTTCTGAGGGCTGCCAGTTGTCCTGCTACAACCAAACCCAGACCTTGCTTTAAGTTAGGAAAAGAGGAAGCTGTATACCTAATTAGGTGGCCCTAGCTCTTACCATTTAGGAGTGGTTCTTGAACAAACAGACTGGCAGAAAGACACGCAGATACACACTAAAATATCTATCTATGTAGCTAATAAGCATATATATGTGGTTTTGATTTACAGCATTAGTTCTAATCCTAAATTTCAATCTCTCTTCGAAGTACATGGACACATGTTGCAATTACTGTAATGGGTAGATCCAATTTAACAATGAGATGAAGTGAGGGCCATAGCAATTAGGAAACTGACACTGGAAAAAAATCTCCATTTGGTTGGCAATATTCTGAAGTTCAGCTAAAAAAAACCTTATTTGATATTTAAAACACCGTCAGCAAATGTCTTTATGGTTTGTAAAATGAAACTAAGTTTGTATGCTATAGGCATCTCATGCCAATTTTTAAAGTAATACTGAAATGCACCCTTACATGTAGCTATATTTTAAATACTCAGGGAAAGGTTATTAATGGTTTCCTACAAAATAACTCATTTTATTAGAAAAATCATATTTAGAGATCCCAAAGCAGAGTTTATCATGTCAAACTTCTGTCTTTTATACTTTTTATACTGTTCGTAAACGCGGGTCGCGTTCGTAACTCGGGGACCGCCTTTATGACCACTTTATGGGAGCTTTGGTCGTAAATTCAAACGGTCGTAACTTGACCGTTCGCAACTCGGGGACCGGCTCTATATCAACAAATAGTCTAGCAGCACCTTAAAGACTAAGAAAACTATCTATATGTTTTGTTAGTCTTTAAGGTGATGCTAGACTATTCGTTGTTTTTTAAGTTTTTCCGTTTACAGACTAACTCGGCTACCCCTCTGAAACTTTGGATTATGTCAGTTATTTGTATTATTAATATGATTATATCATTCTCTGGCCAGCAAGAAGACCTGGCTTGTTATTGAGGGTCCATTAATAGATTATCATCCAGTATGAAGGAGTAGAAGCCATTTGTCACAGAAAGTCAGGTGTTCAGTTAATTGTGACCATACCTGGTCAACTCGATACATTTGGCCTTATGATTTAATATCAGTGTGGAGTCTCTCTGTTAAGGGTTTCCATTGGAATATAAACATAGATGGTGCTATAGAGAAAGCTATCTTCAGTTTCTTCCGCTGACATTCTAAAGGATCACAAAGGATGAAAAAATTGGTTCCCACTATCTGATGATATTATGAGTGTCACAAACAATGTCACTTTTAAAGCGATATTAGCAGGTGAGGTTCATCGTTGACTGGGAAAAGTCATTTTGTGTATATTACACTTATAGGAAAGTTCAAGAAATTAAATATATGTCATAGAATTTGTTATTAATGTGCTTGCAAAAGGGAAATAAAAGAACAGTTGCACATTTGTAGGATTTCAACCTCAAACATTATTCATTTTATTGAATAATTACACTATACATAGTAAATTTGAATCAGAAACTTGTAAAGCTTTTATTACTCTTTCTGTAACTAATCTGAATTATTTTCTGATTTGTAATAGTTAACATTTTCTTTGCACTAAAATAACAGTTGAATAGGGAGATGGATTTTAATTCTGTTAGCAAATATTTTTATGAACTCTAATCATAACAGTCATGATTTTTTCCAATGAAAAACAAAAATAATTATTTAAACCTTTCACCCAACATGTTCCAGTGTAAAAAGTAGTGCATTCAGCTAATTTAAGTGGCAGGATTGTTTATGCAAAATTTGGTATCTGTAGGTAATCGCAAAGTATGACTTTATTTTACACAAACAAATCCACAAAGAACCTCTTCAAAATATACAGTAGATAAGGGACAACTCTACATGACAGAAATGCTTAGAACACTTGGATCCATTCTCTGGCTCTTGTGAAGACTCTCCTTATGACCCTGAACAAGTCTCTCAGGCCCAGATCCTCAAAGGTAGTTAAGCTCCTTACTTCAATGAATCTTTTGAGGATCTGAGCCTATGCAACTTCTAAGAGGCCTGTCCTTATGCTACTATTCAGTATTCTGCCAATGACCCTGCGACTCATAATATAAAGTAGACATTAACATTTACTTAGAATATTTAAATATGAAAAACATATTAAATAATGGCTAGTATTTTAAGATGATCAAATGAAAGAATGCTCAATAGCTACTAAGACTCAGAGTTTGTAGTGTGATTTTTTCTATTGGGCATGAATAAATGTTGGGAAATTTTGCCCCACAACAAATTCTCTTTGTTGACCTGTTTCTAGAATACTACTCAGCTGTACTTGTGTACAAAACTACTTGTGAGGAAGAAAGAGGGAGGTATGCTTTGACTGGAAGATACATGTTCAAGGTTTCCATGAAGAAATATTGTTTTCTTTGAGTGGTGCTTAGATATTATGGTAATAGGAATAATAACAACAACAACAGTAAAGAGATACAAAAAGTAGGCCGGAAATTCAGGCCTAATATTAGTAGATGTAACTCCACTGTAGTAAATAGTGGAATTGCATTTGTTTATATCAGGCCTGAATTGGGCCCACAGTCTAGATTCACAGGCAAATGCTTTCCTTAAAATACAGGATGCTTAGGGATAATACATAGTACTTCACAGACATTGCCACAATTTACTTGCGAGAATGTAGCTTCAGTGGAAATCCTGGATGTAGAATAGCAAAGTGTCATGTAGCTTAGGTTGAAAATGTAAAGTTAGTTACAGTGAAAGTGTTATACAAAAACAAGAATACACTGAATATTTTCATAAATTAAAAATAAATCCAAACAAACAATCTAGCTATTTTCTTTCTGGATATCAACATTTCCTTTATTGTTTGAAATCCAAACTTTGCAACATCTTGCTGGTGCATGAAAGTGGAAGTGACCAGAAGGAAAATAAATAGATTATTTTTTGCATTCACCTAGCAGCACAAAATGTCTTAAAATAATACATTTGCACCCTAAGATATTTCTGCCATGCCAACAGGACCTCAGTATAAATTATAATCAAGTAAAAAAAACTGATCTGTTTTCTCTGCTCAAGATGAGTGAAATACAAAAAGTCAACTGTGCAAGTAGTGCAAATTAAATGAAAAATACATGCTGGGAAATGTAAACTAATTAAATTGGACTAAAAGCCTTTTAGCATTAATAATTGCAGGTGTTATAACTCACAGAAGCAAGGAAACTTGTTCTGATACATTATTTTTAACTGACAGTGCTCCTTTCAACACTGAAATCAATATACTTTAACAATAAGCCCCAATCCTGCAATTAGATCTACAAGAGCTCCACGGTAGTCAATGAGACTCCACATGGCAACAGGAGTCCCTTCAAGGAGCTCTTCCAATGATTGGATCTTCATTATAGTTTCTAAATTTTTGTTTTATTCCATGAGTGTATTTAGTTTTGAGCAAATGAATGATTCATAATAGAGACCTGAGCTAAATACAGTAAAAGCAAGCACTAATTATATTCAACTTGTTTTTTGCATCTCAGACTTGTAATGTGCCTGCTACCCTGGCTCTTCTGAATGCAAGAATGGTCAATTATGCAAAACTGTACATTGATAACAATGCACCTTTAAGATTAACAGAAATAAAGAACAGGATCAAATCCACAAAACCGCTCTTAATTAGGATTTGAACTTCTGTCTCATCAATACAAAGCTGCTATACTAACAAACCACCATACTATCAAGCTCACTGTTAGATTTAGAACTCACAGCTGTAATAGGCTGTGTCTAGACTGGCATGATTTTGCGCAAATACTTTTAACGGAAAAATTTTTCCGTTAAAAGTATTTGCGCAAGAGAGCATCTATACTGGCATGTGCCTTTGCACAAAAGATTTGCTTTTGCGCAAAAGCATCCATGTCAGTGTAGATTCTCTCTTGTGCAAGAAAGCTCCGATGGCCATTTTAGCCATCGGGTTTTCTTGTGCAAGAAATTAACTTGGCTGTCTACACTGGCCCTCTTGTGCACGAATATTTGCGCAAGAGGGCTTATCCCTGAGCGGGAGCGTCGGGAGTATTTGCACAAGAACCACTGATTTTGTACAGTACAAAGTCAGTGTTCTTGCGCAAATACTCACGGCCAGTGTAGACAGGCGGCAAGATTTTGCGCAAAAGCAGTTGCTTTTGCGCAAAATCTTGCCAGTCTAGACGCACCCATAGTGAATGTCTTTATGTTTTTGGTACATTGTGAATCCCTAGAATTGCCTTTTGAAATAGTTGTAATATCAGCTGCTCTGGATATTAAGTTCAAGGGACCTTCAGAAATTAAAAGAGACTTTCAGTTGCAATCTACTTAATTAAAAAAAAATAAGTTAAAATAAACTTGGTATTCCACACTTACCCCAAGTGACTCTGCTATTTTGGCAGTTCTATAATCACATTTTGTTATTTGTTTTTTGTTTCTGTATTTTGTTTTTATATTGTTTTCTTTGTCCTATTACTATGTGAAAGATCAAATAATTGAAAAGGGAAAGTGACTGATTATGCAGAGGGGAAACATGAAATTGTGCACAAAGTGCTGTCAAATGCCCATAGCAAACAAACCAAAAAAAACAGGAATATGTTTTTTTCTAATTTCAGTTATTTGTGTTCCAATCTTATATGTTACTTGCAATAATACTGGGTAAAAATATTCAAACAGAAGTGTGATTGTGAAAATAGCAGTGTGTCTTTAGTCTTCTTAAAATTTATATCTCACAACTAATATTCCATGAAAAAATAATATTTATGTATTTACTGGGCACCAATAATTTAGAAAACTTTATGGACCAATTTCAGGCCTAAAGTGAATTGGGTGAGACTATGGAGTTACGCCTGCCAACACAAGAAGTGATTTAACTCTCTATAACATTTCCTGTAATAACAAGACTTTCTGCTTTTCAGCTTGATGTATTAAAAGCAAGCGTTTGAATTGATTCTGTCTATTAATAGCTTGTCACTTTGTCATTTCTTCTCCACAAGATATATTATGAAGTATCTATGCTAGAGTCTGGTGTCACTGACACTCAGGCAAGTCAGTGAAGTCAATGGAAATTACATGGGTGTGACAGAAGGCAGAATTTGGCTGTTGGGGTATAAATCCTGAGAAGCAAGTGGTGTAAATAGGCAGTGTGGGGAATTGGGCCTTAGCGTTAATAGATTTTATGCCCACTTATGCTATTTACTTGCAGTACATTAGTGGACAAGGCACACAATCGCACCATGCCTCAGGATACCTCCATGAAGCATAGCTATCAACTAGGGCTGTCAAGCGATGACAAAATTTAATCCTGATTAATTACGCGATTAAATTTAATCGCAAATAACTGCGCGATTAATTGCATGCGCCTCCCCTTTGAAACAATGTGGCAGCATTTCAACGGGGCAGCGCTGCATGGAGCCTGGGATCAGCTGGAGTCCCCAGCTGACCCCGGGCTGCATGCAGCACTGCCCCTTGGAAGCGCCGCGGCGGCATTTCCAAGGGGCAGCTCATTAGGAGCCTGGGATCAGCTGGGGACTCCACCTAGTCCCCGGCTCAGGTGTTGTAAAGCCCCTTTGAAGTGCTAGAGCAGCACTTCAAAGGGACTTTGCAATGCCGAGCCTCTTTGAAGTGCCCTTTTGGCACTTTAAAGGGGCAGCGCATTAGGAGCCTGGGATCAGCTGGGGATTCCAAAACGGTACTTCAAAGGGGCAGCGCAAGCAGCGCCGTTTTGGTGCTTTAACGGGGCAACACAGCATTAACACCTGTGATTAATGCATTAAAAAAATTAACACAATAATCCTGTCCTGCGTTAATCGCAGGCATTAACGGAGGTCAACTGACAGCCCTACTATCAACACCTACCTACTTCACAGCGCATAGTGAGACTTGACTAGTTTTTGTAAAGGGCTTTGAGATGTTTGGCTCAGAAATGTTATTTTTTGTTATTACTGAAAGAGACAAGGTAGATGAAGTAATATCTTTTATTGAACCAACTTCTACCACAGCCCCTCCCCTTCCACTTGAGGCCCTAGCCCCTTCCTGGAACATGGAACTGCCCCCCACACACACCTTCCCAAAGACCTATGGAGGCTGTAGGCACCCCTTAGTATTCTTCAGACCTGGAGAAGGTAATTAGAATGGACATGCTAAATGCAAGGTGTGCCAGATTGTCTGCCAACAGGTAATATATTACCTCACCTATCTTGTCTCTCTCATATCCTGGGACTAACATGGCTACAATAAGACCACAGACAAGTTTTATTACTTTCTCATATTCCTCTAAGATAGGAGGAGAGTATCTGGGAAGATGAGCCAAGATCTATCAAATCCCTAGATCCCAGATCTAAATTAGGGAAGGGCCATGGATGATGTGCATGCTTCTTTCAGATCTAGTGACACTGGGTCCTGCAGGAAAGCTCATGTGTTAAATGTACTGCTGATTCAGTGGCAGATTTCACACAAACCACAATTAACATACCATGCCAATCCATCTCCTTGTGTTGCAACCAAACGTGATACCCAACAGAAAGGTACAGCAATGACTTAGCTCTAGGGTTTTTTCCACCTCAGAGCAGCTACCTCCAATGAACCTGACGTTCTTGTTCCTAACAAGTGAAGCTGTTGCTATTACCACTCCTGGGTTTCTATCACTACTACTTTTCCCATGTTTCTTCCCGTTGAGGCTACGTCTACACTGCAAGGTTTTTGCGCAAAAACCTGCGGAGCATCCACACATGAAATGTGCTTTTGCGCAAGTAAATCAGCAGTAAAATAGCAGATCAGAGAGCTTTTGCTGGTGTAGGTAAACCTTCTTCTACGAGGCATATCTCCCTTTTGTGCTATAGCTATTGCACAAAAAAGCAAGTGTGGAAGCTCCTGAGGGAAAAAGCACAGGTGCTCTGAGGCCATGAATGGCCATCAGAGCTTTCTTGCGCAAGAGCGTCCATGCAGTGTGGACGCTCTCTGGTGCAAAAGCACATTGCTTTTGCAATACGCTTTGAGGTGTGGACGTGCTCTTGTACAAGAAGTTTATTGCGCAAAAACTATTGTACAACAGGCTTCTTGCGCAAGAAGCCTGCAGTGTGGACGTAGCCTTAGTGTATGTTTCAAATTATTTCTCTTCATATGTACAAGCAATTTTTACTATTTAAGGTGTATTTTCCATGCTGGATCTAATTATGTTACTTTCTTCCTATATTCAGGTGTCCCCTTTTTATTATTTGTCTCTTCACAATTATGTGCAGCTCTTCTTAGTTTAGCATCATTTGCAATATTGAAATTATTTTAACTACATGTTCCAGATCACCAATAAAAGGTTAATGAAAATAACATTGAACCTCAAACTGATCCCTGCAATACCCCCACCAGAACTCTTCCCACAACTTAATACAATGGCATTAGCATTACCTGGTGTTTACTGGAAAACTTAAAAAACAACAAATAGTCTAGTAGCACTTTAAAGACTAACAAAACATGTAGACGGCATCATGAGTGTTCATGGGCACAACCCACTTCTTCATCTGTTGTTTTTTTAAGTTTTTCCTGTTACAGACTAACTTGGCTACACCTCTGAAGCTTGTGTTTCTTGTCCTTAAACCAGTATTCAGGCCACAGGGTTTATATTCAACCCAATTTGAATACATTTTCTCTAATAAGATTTTGTGAGTTTGCCGGATTTTCTGTCCCTTGGGAAGTTTATATGAGTGCACATGCCAACCTCCATGACACCTTGACTTCAGGGCTATGTCTAGACTGGCATGATCTTCCGCAAATGCTTTTAATGGAAAAGTTTTTCTGTTAAAAGCATTTGCGGAAAAGAGCATCTAGATTGGCACGGACGCTTTTCCGCAAAAGCACTTTTTGCGGAAAAGTGTCCATGCCAATCTAGGCGTGGTTTTGCGCAAGAAAGCTCCGATCGCCATTTTCGCCATCGGGGCTTTTTTGCGCAAAATACCGCGTTGTCTACACTGGCCCACTTGCGCAAAAGCATTTGCACAAGAGGGCTTTTGCCCGAACGGGAGCAGCATAGTATTTCCACAAGAACACTGACAATCTTACATGAGATCGTCAGTGTTCTTGCAGAAATTCAAGCGGCCAGTGTAGACAGCTGGCAATTTTTTCTGCAGCCTAGGATTATAAGGATTTTGACCTATAAAGTTCAAAAGATCTAGGTGTTTCCTACCTGAGATACGGCTTCTTTTTACATGCCATAGTGTTGCAGTTGAGATCAGTGAAGGCATCTGAGCTGGAGTCTCTCAATACTGTACAAAAAGGAAGGATCTGCTGGCAGGGCAACCTCCAGGGCTTTCATCTTTGGAAAGCACTCCCTTTTTTGGTCCAAAATAGCATCACTCTGTTGCTTTTCCAGGCACACTGTAAAGCCCTTATCTTTGAGTGGGTCTTTGGCAGAGCTGAGCCTGACTATGAGAAAAGGAAGGTTTTAATCTGCAATATGCACACACACAAATTATTATTATATAGTGACCCATGTTCTTTTCTGAGCTTTGTAATTATTTTCAGGTGGTATTTATAATTATTGTCAAGGGTGCTAAGAGTTTCAGCTAGTTTATGTTGAATTTCAATCCAAATAGGTAAGTAAACATAAAGCAATGCATGGGCCCATAGCTGTCTGCAAATGTATCTAGTTATACCTGAATACACACAGGGATTTTGTACATACATCTCTGGCAATCTACTTGAAAATATGCACTTAACTAGAGACTGGAGAGCAGTCAATTTCTGGTATGTGGAGATCCTGTTGAGAGTCAGCATGGCAGGGAACAATCATGTGGAACTTAGCAAGATAGGTTTTGTCAGTGCAAGAGGACTATCTTTTTTGTGGCATTCCGTGGGGCTGGAGGTTAGACATACTGAGAAATGGAGGGCGTGGTGTAGAGATGGGAATGCAGGATGATTGGAAGGAGGCTTGTGGGTCTATGCATGAAGGTGTTTGGGGCTGGTACACGCTGCAGATAGGGAGTGTAGGACTGGCATGGTGGGGCTGAGAGGCAGATGCTGAAGGATGGGGTGTGCGGGATGTTGGAGGATGGGGTGTGTGGGGCTGGGAGTGGGAAATGCTGGAGGACGTGGTGCTGGCAGAGAGGATATACTGGGGTAGAGGGAGGTTTGAAGTGTGGGATGGGCTGTGGGCCAGGGAGTAGAGGATTGGGGATAGTTTGGTGGGGAATGGGGGGTGTGGAGCTGGAAGTGGGGGATACTGGAGAATGTGGGGACTGGGGTGGTGGGACTGGGAATGGATTTGCATTGGGATGGAGTGTGTGGGGCTGAGAGTGGGGAAGGATGGGGTGTGTAGGTCTGGGAGTGGAGAACACTGGAAGATGCAGTGTATGGGGCAGGGGAAATGGGGGACACTGGAGTCTGGGATAAAAGGGGCTGGGAGTGGGGGTTAGGGTGTGTGGGGATAGGAGTGTGGGGCTGCTGGGAGATGTGGTGAATGGACTGGCAGAGAGGACGTACTGAGATAGCAGAAGGGCGGAGGGCTAGAAGTGGGCGATAGGGTGTGTCAATGGAGGATAAGATGTGGGGCTGGGAGTGGGGGACGCTGGAGGATAAAGAGTGGGGCTGGCGGTGGGGACGTTGGAGGATAAAGGGTGGGGCTGGCAGTGGGGGATGTTGGAGGAGAAGGGGTGGGGCTGGCAGTGGGGACACTGGAAGAGAAGGGGTGGGGCTGGCAGTGGGGATGCTGGAAGATAAGGGGTGGGATCGGCAGTAGGGGACACTGGAGGATAAGTTACAGTGGGGAACGTCTAGGTTGGATATTAGGAAAAACTATTTCACTAGGAGGATGGTGAAGCACTGGGATGGGTTCCCTAGGGAGGGGGTGGAATCTCCATCCCTAGAGGTTTTTAAGTCCCATCTTGACAAAGCCCTGGCTGGGTTGATTTAGTTGGGATTGGTCCTGCCTTGGGCAGGGGGCTGGACTCGATGACCTCTTGAGGTCTCTTCCAGCCCTGGGATTCTATGATAAGGAGTGGGGCTGGCAGTGGGGGGTGCTGGGGAGAAGGGGTGCAGCTGGCAGTGGGGGAGGGAGAAGGGGTGCGGCTGGCGGTGAGGGGGGGAAGAGGCAGGGCTGGCAGTGGGGGCACTAAGGAGAAGGGGTGCGGCTGGCAGCAGGAGTGCTGGGGAGAATGAGTGGGGCTGGCAGCCAGGGAAGGGAAGGGGGGGGGCGCGGGGGAGGTGGGGGTGGGGCAAGGGGGGGGGGGAAGGGGGGGGGGAGAGTGGGGGTGGGGCTGGCAAGGGGGGGTGGGGGGGCAGTGGGAGGGAAGGGGTGGGGCTGGCAGCCGGGGGGGGGGCAGGGGGGGGGGGGGGGTTAAGGGGTGGGGCTGGCAGCCGGGAGGGAGTGAAGGGGTGGGGCTGGCAGCCGGGGGGGGGGAGGTGTGAAGGGGTGGGGCTGGCAGCTGGGGGGGGGAGGTGTGAAGGGGTGGGGCTGGCAGCCGGGGGAAGGGGCGCTGGCAGCGGGAAGATGGGGGCGGGGTTGGGGAGCGTGGAAGAGGCCAGGGGGCGATATTAGGACTTGAGGTGGGAGATGCTCCCAGGGGCCGCCCGCGGTGCATGCCGGGAGAGGCAGGGCGCGGTGCACGCCGGGACGCGAGCCTCCGCTTTAGCTTCCCAAGATGGTCTCTAGGCTCCTGTCCCCGCCCTCCCTCCTGCACATGCGCAGTGGGTGCGGCGGGCCGAGCTGCTCCCTCCCTCCCTCCCTCCTGGCGGCCGGGGCGCTACTGACAGAGCGAGGAGGAGCCGGCGCGGCGGCGGCGAGAGCGGGTCGGAGCCTGCCGAGACCCCCCCCCTCTCCTCCCCGCACCCCCACCGGCCCCTGGAGCGCCACCCCCATCCACGCCACAGGGCCCCGCGCCGGTGCATGGGAGCGACGGGCGGCGCCGGCCTCAGGGAGCGAAGAGAAGCGGCGGCGCGGGTAAGGCCGGGCCCGCGAGGGAGCCCCCGTCCGCCCGCCCGCCGCGGGGTCCTCCCACGACCCAGCCGGCAGCGGCGGGGTGAGCGAGGCCCTGCGGTCCGTGCGCCTCCCTCCCCCCCGTCCCCTCCCTCCTTCTCTCCAGCTCGGCTCTCAAAATGGCCGCCGCGCCCGTTGGTGGTGAGGAGGGAGGAGGGGGGGCAGGGCGAAGGGGGAGCGCCCATCCCCCCTCTCCGCAGCGCTGGGGGGCGATGGGGGGGGCAGCTCCCCCCTCCCCGGGGTCTCAGCGCCCTCCGGGGGATTGAACAGGCGGGCAGGGCGGGGTGGGCCCAGGCCAGGGGGTGGGGGAGCGATGTGCCCCTTCTGGGTGGGCTCCAGCCCCCTCTCATTGGGGTGTCTTCTCCCCTCCCCGGCCTCTAGTCCTTCCCCCTGATGACTTAGCAAGCAGCCGGCGAGGAGACGACGGACCTGATGGGCCGGACAGGAGACTGGCAGTTAAAAAAAATCCCAGAGGGTGAGGAGGGTGGCGTGTGTGTGTGTCATGTGAAAGGGTCCTAACTCCCCTCTTACCCCCCGAAAATCCTTAGAGGATCTAGGTCTGTTTCTCCTCCTTGTTCCCTTTGAGATTCGGGAGGAGATGGCCCGGATCTTCAGAATCAGCTGCAGCACTAACAACAAAACCAGGGTTGCTAATAGGAGAGGGCTAGCCTTTCTTTATTTTGAATCCGTTTCCCACCCGCCCTTATCTCCCTGCAGTGATTCAGTAAGTGGGGGGAGGAGAACATTGTTAGGAGGTGGGTCAGACCTTCAGAATCAGCTGCTGCAGAAATGGGGGAGGGAGATCTAACCTCTCTCCTTTTGGGGTGTGTGTGTCAAACCCATGCCTAGTACTTGGCATTCAAATGTTTTTTTAAGGACAAAAATAGGTGGCTGGGAGAGAGGATGGAGATCTAAGTAGGAATGTTTCTTGCGGCTGATGGGCAGGATGGAGTTTATAGTCAAACAGATTTTGGGGGCGGGGGGGGATGTAGGGGGGAAGGAGGTTGGCCGTGATGTCTTTTACCTTCATATAAAGTTGGTATGGCTCAGTTTTGTGGGTGTGAAATTTGTGTGGAGGGTGAAGGAGATAGCATACTTGGCCTTTGATACAACAATAATGTGCTTTTCCATAGTAGCTGTGGTAAAATTTCTCTGCTGATAATGCTGCAGTAGGGCTTGGTTGTTGCAGGTCAAATCAATTCATAATGAATTACCTAACCAGGATGGTGGTAGGTTACTGAAGCTATATTAAAAGCCTTCATTGAACGGTTTGACTGCAAAATAATCGTAGGTGATGTGTTTAGGTTTATTAATCTGATTCAATAATCAGTGAGGTGTGTGGGGGTTCTTCAGGGTGCTTATGGCAAAATGTTACTTGTACATCTTAGTTTCATGAGGTAAGGAGAATAATCTTGTGTTCACGATTTATCATTTATGAAACGATTGTGCAGCATTCAAACTGGCAGTCAGAAGAGGGAGGGTCTCCTACCAAAATGTATCATTTGCCTTTAAAGTGGCTCTGGAAAACAGGAAAATATCTTGAGGAGCTAAACAAAGAAAATATATATTAAGCAAAAGGTTTTGTTGTCGATATCTAGTTTGTTTTCAGGGCTATTGTTTTTGTGTGTTCTTTTGATTTGACCATGTTTATGGATGCTGCGTGCAGCCATTGAGCAGAGAAGAGACTGGGTGGAGTAAGGAGGCAGAAGCTGCGAAATGGCTAGATTACCCTTTCATAGCATTTTTTTTCTTTGCTTGCGTTTTGCTGGGGTGGGGGAATGCTAATTGCTGTAACAATGAAGTCTCTTCTTTAGGGAAGAGTCAGTGGTGCAGCAACCTTCTGAAATGAAACGTATCTAGTATTCTGTTTTGTGGTTTATTTTTCTGCAGGGTGGATATTGATTTGTCTGGCAGTAAAAAGTGACCAGTCACTGTTGCAAAGCAAGGATTATTGTCTGATTATCGTTTTCATATGTTGACTTTGATTTTTTCCGTTGTTGACTTAATTTCATTTCAGTATAAATCTGAAGATTATTATAATATTTAAGGGAGATTGTTTATGCAGAAGGTGAACCTAAATAATTCTGAATTAATATTGTGGTTCGGTGCTCTGTTCATTCATGTAACTCGATGGATTCCCTACACTCTCCTGTGCCCTAGCAGGGTAATTTTATGAACTGTAGGGAATGCAGGACTTAAAGATGGGTGGTGCAGTTATGTGAAGTGATATATGTAAGGATTTTTAAGCTTTTGTAGAAAGGTATTGCTTTGTATAGCATTCTCATACTAAAATCTTCTGCATCATGGGTTATATAGGTGCTAGAAGAAGCTTTAGAACAAAGAGATTTGGGGAACACCAGAAGGATCAACTGGTAGACATCTAGGAAGGGCTTCTGCTTCTTTCTAAAAATACTCTCCTAATGAGGGGTAGCAGTGTTACCACCCAAATCTAGGCAACCATAGAGAGTATAACATTGAACTTAGGGTGTGATTCTCTGATAAGCTGTCTGAACCATTGTGTAGTTGCTCTTATCTGTTTATTTGGGGTTTAGTCTGTACTTGCCTAATACCAAAGATCAAACTATATCTGGTGTTGTGTTAATTTGACAAATATCTATATAAGGCAGTTGTAAATCAAACGACTTTTAAAAATTAAAGTGGTTTTCTTAAGAAATGTTTTTAGTGAGCATAAACCTGTCTGTAAGATGTCTCCAAGATAGGAAGAAGACTAAATGTAGCAGCTTTCTTCCTTGTAACTTTGATTGACTTTCCTCCTTGGAAAGAGTAGATGCATCTTCTTGAATGCCCTTAGTACAGGAATAACCTAATACTTCCTGCAGAGAATAGAAAATTAACAGCTAATACTCACTTTTGTAGTTCTGTGCAAGGTCTCTCCTGCCTATAGATCTGACACAGTTTCTTCCTGTGCTCCACCCAATTTTGCTTTGAGAATTCTCATCTTTTTTGTTTTTCATCTTTGTGCATTCGTCCATACAATCTTACACCTTAAAACAGCCATTCAATCACTATTTGCTGAGCGCCTTGCCTCACCTTCAAAACTACCTCGTTCTCAAGGCCTATGCAATCTAACTTCCATCCAATTGTACTATTCATTTGTATTTTAACCCAAGATTTGGTCTTGTTTATCAATGGTTATTTTGACTATTGTAAGATGTTGTGCATGTCAATGGTCCTTGAGTACATTTATGTAGATTAATAGCAGAAGTTGAATATTTAATAAAAACCTTCTCAAATAAGAATTTAGATAGCAGCTGAAGTGGTCTGAATTAATGTTAGAAGCCTTTGCATATTAGAAGCTGGTTGAAGATTTAACGGTGATGCATAACTTTAGTATGGAAAATTAGTTTGGCCCCAAAGCAAAGGAAAACGTAGAAAATTGATTCACCTTCAAAGAAACAAACTTATTCAGAGGAGAAACAGACTTATCCTGATTTGAAAGTTTGGTTTCCTTAAATTAAAAAGTTTGTTGCCTATTCAAACTCTCCATATTGTTAAATCACCTTAAACTATTAAATTATGTTTGTTGCAGATCTTTTGAGGTCCAATCCTACTCCTAACAGGTGCATTTTATTGGCACATTGCATTTGAGAATATATTGGCATTTCCATTGGTTCTAGTTAATGAGGTCTTCCTTTTACACATAGAGGCCTATATGTTGGAAGTATATGTTCTGCCATTGTTAAATGTTTGGATGAAGCAGTGGCCTCCTTACAGCGAAGTCTGCAGCAACAGTTTTATTAAACTCATTTTGAGTTCCCTTGTAAACCCTACTCCCCATCTTGTTTTAGGTGAAGCATAGAATCAGAAAGCTTAATAGAAATTTTCAGAAGACATACCTCTTTTGACTAAAATATTTTCTTGTGGCTCTTGGAATAGTAAATAAGTACTTCCCAGCACAGTAAAGGGATCCTAGTCCCAATTGGGCCTTTGGGTATTATATTATAAATATTTACTAGCATTTAATATTGTTTTATGTTCTTTCTGCCTGACAGTCATGTTACATCTCAAATTTGAAACTGGAGGACTTTGACACTGGTTCATGGAGGGCACAGGAATAGTAAAATATTCAAGAATCTGCTGCTTCATGTAAATTAGACAAAAGTAGGGGTGGGCAATAATTTTTGATGGGCGGGTCACTCTAAGAATTTGGTAAGAAGTATGGCACTCTTCCATTATATTAACGGAGGAGGTATGGGTCTGGGATGGAGGTTGGTTGTGGAAGGGAGTTTGTGATTAAGGGATTGGGATGCAGGAGGGGTTGTGGGATCTGGGAGGGAATTGGGTGAAGGAAGGGGTTGTGTCCTGGGACAGACGTGCAGGGGATTACAGAGATTTGGTTTATCACACGGAGTAGAGGGGTTTGTGCTGCAATATCTGGGAGGGGTTTGTGATCAAGAGAAATGGTGTAGGAGGGAGTATGGGTTCAGGAGCACGGTGAAGAGGGTTTGGGTTACATGGGGTGGGGGTACAGGAAGAGGGTAAATGGTTAGTGGAGGGAGGATCTGGGGTGCCACAGGCATGCTCTGACCAGGAGGCACTTACCTGGGTGGCTACCAGCCAGTTGTCCAGCTGGTTCCGCAGTCAGGGTCCCTGTCTTTCATACCCCTGCATTGGTTGCAGGGGCCATGTATGGCTCTGAACACTGCAAGCCTGGAGGTAGGAGAGGTACTTCGAGTGATGCCTTTCCCCTTCCCCTCCCACACACCCACAAGGCTCCTAGCAGGTGGGGCAGGCAGAGAACCTGGCAGAGGAAAAACATGGTGCCACAATAATTTGAAGAATAGCCTTGGTCACCTCCAAGTTAAAGAAAATACTGCTAGTCCTGCATTCTCCACCAAAATGTTCCCTTGACTCAAGGGGAATATGTACGGGGTAATTTTCCACATGGTAGAATGTGGTATAGTTCAGAACAGAATCTTGACTTCTTTAAGTGGTAGACACACGACACATCCATTAGATCACTCAACTTCTGTGACCAGGATAGGTCTAATTTCTATGTTAAAGTTAAGTGTAACAAGGATAATGCTTTGGTAAAGTATGTTTGGGCCTGCTCTTGACTGCTGTATAATGCAGTGTACTTTTCAGCAGCCACATCTTTCACCTTGGGTCAGTAGGAAGCACTGATTGAGTGATTTGTGAGAGACATTGTAGAGTAGCAAGTTATACAATGGATGTGGAACAGAGATGGGATCTAGTCTGGAATGTAACTTGCTGTAATCTGTATTGCACATGCCATAAGTGTCTAATTTGGCTACAGTAGGAAAAGGATTTATCAACACTTTCCAGATATAGGATGGATTCTGCTGGAACCGTTGTATTCATTACTAGTACCTCTCTAATGCAGGATAGTTAATTTACCAGGGTAAGTATTTAAAACAGAGGTAGGGAACCTTATTTGGATTGGTAGGCCACTGACCCTCAGAACAATCAGTCAGGGGCCGCACACAAGTGAGCAGCAAAAAAAGAAGGAAAAAACCCCCAAACCACCAAATCCTCACTGATGTGTCCTCCCAACTGAGAAGGACACTCCCCAGATTCCCATCAAAACCCTAGTGGGGCCCAGGTTAGTAACTTTTGTGTGCTCCAGCCCCATAGGCAGGTGGTGGGGGCTGGAGTGCCAGTGTGGGCTCCCTAGTGCTGAGAGGAGCCCTGAACCACTGGGAGCTGGATCCAGGCAAGCTGGGGACCACAGGTTCACCACCCCGGTCTAAAACATTTTACGGGGTGGATGTGTGTAAAAAATGAAGTGTTATGGGTTTTTCAGTGTTTTGTCATTTAGACTGTTAACATTTATGCAATTCACCTGTCTCATCACTTATAAAACCCAGTGCATAAAAGCAAAGAGATGACTAGTAAAGCATGTGTGCTAAATCTTGTGCTAAAGGAGTAGTAACACTTCGTTTTAAAATATAAGAGCATATAGCATCACAAAGAACCTTTTCTGACCCAAACAAAAATGTTGTTTTATCAGCAGTTTCAAAATATAAAAATAAGTCTTGAAAAATAGCTACACACATTAATGCACACTACGCAGTATCAAGCAATACTTCATGTATAATTTTAGTAAAAATCCATACTAATTTAAAGAATTCCAAGTATCCTACTGCAAATTTTATTGACAAATATTTTGTTTCCCACTTACTAGAATAGCTTTTAAAGAAATTGCTCATATACAAGGATGATAACAAAAACCAATTATTACTAGCCCAATTAAGGGTTATTGTGATTAAATATGTACTTATTTGATAAGAATGTTATGTGGAAGACTTTTGCATAACTATTGTCGTCTTTGCTTTCAAGTTTTTGAACTTGGCGAATGACTCTAATTACTAGTCTACCACCTTACTTGATTTTTGTTTTTGGAATGGAGTCAGACCTAATTGTTTTACACGTTCAGATCTTTGAGGCTTCCTGACGATGTGTCTGCAGTCACATCAATCTTCCGCTGCAGTTTTGTCAGATTTTCTATGTGAAGTAGCGCTGTGCCTGATCAGTTCTTGATAGACCTTCAGGAACAAAAAGATCCTATAGGAAGGAGTGGTTGGTGACTGAGATGGCGTGTCTCCCTTTGAATCATTGAATAAAGGTAATGTTTTTAAACAGCCTGGGACATAGTGCTTTCTCTCAGACATAAAATAATGGCTCTTATAACTTTCAGTGTTTAATGCTGTGAGAGAGGATATTGGCTTCTATTGTTTTGGACAAAACTAAACTAACCTGGTTTAACTGAATAAGTTGTTTCTACGCCCCAGTGGTTGGTTATTTTCTCAGAGGTAGCTCAATTTCAGGTATTAAATAAAAGTAAGATTGAGTGGAAGAGAAGTTTAACACAGTAAACAAAATCCATGTACAGTAATTTACACATCTTACTTTAATTTCAAGCTTTCATCTGGAGGCATACCACTCTTCTAAGTAACTAATGATGTTTGAACTTGCCCTACTTTTCTCTTACACTTGGTCCACCTGACTTTTAAGGGTAAGAGAAATCAATTCCTCTTAAACAAATCAACTTTTTTCTTTAGATGCCTGAATGTTTGCATATAGTTAGAAATAGTATGTTTGTTTAATATAGGCAGGACTTTCTAAAAGCAGAAGATGCATTTATTAACAGTGGGATAATACTGTTTATCTAGTTTAGACACACACTACCATTATTGAGCTGGACTATCAGAGATGAACTGGATATTTTGATCCAATACTATCTCCTTAGAAAATGAAGATGGCAGAACAAAAATTTGAGCACATTCATAGACTGATCTTTAAACAAAGAAAATATTTAGAGTAGTAGTGTGACTGGCACTACTCCGTACAAAACTTGAGTTCTGTCCGCTTACGCTAATGTTTCTCACATTAATAGGAATTAGACACGTCTCTTTTCCAGGCACTAGGCAACACATCTTTTTATTTTCTTTTTATTCTCCTTTATCTTCCACACCCCTGGGGAAGATATATTTAGTGATATTAAATATGGTGTACATGTTTGAACCCAGAGTGTGGTTGGGGAACAGTACTATATTTTAATTAGGACTGGGGGGAAGAGGGGATTCTTCCCCTTTCCTTGGAAAAAGTGTGGACCTGTGAAGTGGTGTTGACGATTTTTCATGTTTTGACTTCCTGTTGCTTCTGATGCATTAACATGGACACTCACATATTTAATTTTGTTTTTGCTGAAAATAGGCTATGATGTCACTTGAAATGACGAAGAACACTTCTAAAGTATCAAGTTGCAATGTAATTTTACACTACCATAGTTTCATACTTAGAGCCAGAAGGGACCATCCGTGATCATCTGACCTCCTGCATGTCACAAGTTACAGAGCTTCACATACCCACTCCTGTAATACATCTGTGGCTTCAGTAGCACAGCCTGAGATTCTTGGATTTTAATGTACAGTGTTAAATTGCAGAGAATCCGCTATTTCCTGTAGTTGAAATCAGCAAGTGACCCATGCTTAATAGAACAGAGAAAGGTGATTCTCCTCCACCCCCCCAGATCACTGCCATTCCTGACTAGGGATGTAAGTGACTAGTTAACTAGTCCCTCAACAGGTTGCTCCCCTCCCCCTTTGCTGTCTCTGTCAGAGGTAGTAAGGTGGGGAGCAGGAGCCGGTGCTAGGGGTAGACAGCTTAAAAGCTGGTTTCCCCTAGCACTGTCTCCACAGGGGGCAGGGGATGCAGAAGAGTAGCTGACATCCAGCGCCTGTCGTCTCCCCTGCTTATTGTCTGATCGACTAGTTGATTATACTGAATTTAATATCCCTATTCCTGACCCACATATGGCAGTCAGACCCTGAGCATGTAGGCAAGATTCACCAGCTAGACCCTCAGAGAATTCTTTGATAATTCAGTTTTCCCCAGCTAGTGTCCTATCTCAACTTACAGTGGCATATGGATCATCTGCAACTTATTAGCAAATGCCCAACAGTTATCTCATCATACCATCCCAGTCATAAACACATCAAGCTCAGTGTTAAGTTTTTTGCTCCCTCTATTCCCGTTAGAAGTCTGGTTCTAGAATTTCTCTTTTCTGGTCATTAGAAATCTTTTTCTAATTTCAAGACTAAACTTATTGATGGCTAGTCTGTATTCATTTGATATTGTACCAGCAATCACCCTTAACTGGGCAAGCTCTGAAAGGAATGCGAATCAGCAGATTCATGGTGCTGTGAAAATACTGGGTGGAAGGGAAACGAGTAGGAAGTACAGGGCTCCAGTGCAGGAGGAGAGGTGTGAGAGGAAGGAGGGCAGATGAGGAGTGCACATGCCACAGGTTGTCCATACCTATTGTAGACCTTTCCTGAGCCTGTTTCAATTTGTATGAATTTTTCTTAGACATGTCAGATGTGAATTGCACACTGTATTCCAGATGAGATCTCAACAGTGCCTTATATATTGGTGGTAACATTTCTCTGTGTCTCTTGGCACCAGCGGCATCCTAGGACTAAATTAGCCTTTTTCATGGCCACATCCCCTTCAGTGTAACAACTGTCTAAGGAAATGATTGAAGTACTTCATTCTGGAAGTATTCCTACAGACAGATTTAAAGTTGTGTCCGTTACTGGATGTAACAAGAAAAACAGAAAAAAATTAAGAGTAAAAGAATCAACATTGAAATCCAATACAAAGTGCTAGGCCAAGCAAATGTATTGCCCAATAATGGTGCCACAGAAGAATAGGGTTTGTGTTGAAGCTGTTAACTCTTGAAATGAAAACTGTGAAATGTTTTCAAGCTCCTGAAGATGCTGGTCCAAAACCCAGTATGATAAGTAAGCCTTTGCCATTTTTGTGTAATATAAGAAGCCTTGAATGCAGTTGTCTTAAAATGTCTGTCTGAGTAGTTGAGGGACAATCTCAGAACTGATTGTAAAAGATGGAAACTCAACCATGTGCTTGACCAAAAAAGGAGGATTGGTGCCTCAGCTTCCCAACAACACTCAAAGGGATAAAATTGATACAAATATAAAGACAGTCAAAATGTTAGTTTAAACGTGTAACTATTACAAGAAAGAGTTTGATGAAAACAGCACACTTTTTACAAAGGACTCTACAGAGACGCATTAAGCTTAACATTGTTTTGGATATTGGAAGGGCTTGACAGGTTGAAGGCTGATCTATGGTTGAAGTTGGAGAAATCTTTTGTTCTAATAAACAGAGAACCATATGGGCAAAACTGGAAAACTCTACAGAAAATCTGTTTCTGAAGGAAGCTGACAAACTTTGTTCTATCAGAATTGGTGGAAAGCTGAGGAACAAATATGGTGGATTACAGAGGAAAATTCAGTCTTGTCAAAACTGGATATCCCCTTTAGCTTCAGCAAGTTGTTAACATAGCATTTTTAGTTTGGTTAAAACTTCACAATACCTTGGTACAAAAGGACAGAGATATTTGCAGTCTTGTGTTGGTGTCCAAGGAAAGATAGTCACAGAGGCCTTGATAGTGTGTGAGGCACCTGAATGTTGATTATAAATCTGAATTGCTCAATTTGTTTTCCATGAAATAGACTGTTATGGAATTGTAAGGATTTTTATTTTGAACACTGTGTATTCTATTGTTCAAAGAACATACCTTACAAAATGAAGGGTACTACATGTTTTTTCTCTCTAAAATGCTATTAGGCCTTTTGATAAAATAAGCTGTTTTTTCTATGATGGGGGGGTGGGGAGAAATCTTTGTATGAATGGTGTCAATGGACTTACTTCAACCACTTTCTCTACCTTGGGCCAGTAAAACATGCATGAGTGCAGTGTTCAATTGTATTTTGTACTAAATAATCTGGCTTGTAAATATGTTCTGAAAACCAAATTTGGTATCTTTGATCAAGCAAAAAAGACAAATAATTGATCAATTATTTCTCACTCAAACCCTAATTTACATAGATATTTTTGCTTTAAATTGTTCACTTGGGCCATATTTTAAATAGGTAAATTTGACACAAGTGAAACTCAAAGCTGGGGTTAGTATGGACACCTTTTTTAAAAAAAAAGTGGAATAATTTGTAATTGTCATGGTTTTTTCCTTTTAACTTAATCATTTATGTATCGACATAAGTTGAATAGAGGAAAGGTTAGTCCACCTCATAAGTGAGTTGTCATTTTTCATTGTTACAGTTTCATCTCTGCATGCTTAGCCTGTAGTAATTCGAACATATTTTCCAGGGTGGGACCTGCGTACTGGGTCATGTCTGATTTCTGAACATAGCATTATCTGCAACACAGATTTAACAAAACAGAGGGGAGGGAACTAAAACTGTTCTTGAGATGTTGTACAGCTGTGGACTAGCAGAACGGTAGTTATGAGTGCTATTAAACTATAGTTCAGTTTCTGTCTATACTTGAAGATTCAATGGTATTTTAATGTAATTGAATTTCCTGGCATGGTTACTTTTGCAGAATAGATACCACCTTAGTATGGTGACTTCTTTGTTCACTGGCTTATTTTATGGCAAATGATGAAAGGATTAGAGCAGTGGTTCTCAAGCTTCATTGCACCATGACCTGTTTTTTGCAAAAAAATTGTTACACAACCTCTGGAGGGGGGAGTCAAACCCCAGAGTTTCAGCCCCAGGCAGGGCTTGAGCTTCAGCCCTGAATGGTGGTACTGTGCTCAGGCTTCAGCCCCAGGAGGTGGGGCTTGAGCTTCAGCCCTGGGTCCCTGCAAATCTGACACCATACTATTGAAATGTGGCTGTGATCCACTTTTATATAACAATCAACAGTTTGAGAACTGTTGGATTAGAAGCTCATTTTATCTCACTTACAATTTACCATTCAGTTTCTTCATAGTAGATAGACACCATTTTTGAGATCACATTGTTTCCAGTAGATGTGGATGTTAGTTGACTAGTTTTTTTTTTTTTAATCAGTTCCATGGCTAGCTGGTCCTCCCATTCCTTGGATAGCATGCTCTCTTCATACTCCCATTTGTCTCCTGCCCCTCAGTTCATTTTAGCAAGACTGCATCTGTTTTATTGTTACACTTGGACTTCATGGATTTGTTAGATCCAATTAAATGCAATTTTGACATTCTTCTCCCACAGTGTTTCATAATTATATCTTTGCTACCAGTGCATGACCATTTTCTTAACGTATTTTGAAAGTGTCCTAATAAGGCCCAAATACCCTGTATGTATCTGTAGTTCACAAACAAAGTAACTCTACATATTATAGTAGTTCAGCCTTTAGTAGGCTTAAAGGAATGGTGTTAGCCTATGTCTACTGAATAGATTTCAAGTTGTGCCCATTCAACCCCTGTGCCAGTGCTTGTGGTTTAACACCATTAAGTCCTTTTCCTCTTGGTGAGTTTGAAAACTTGCATGGAAAGAGAAGGCTGACTAGACTCTCAGTTCTGTATAAACAAACAGGAAAAAATAATAAAAATTCTTCCACCCTTTGGTGTACTTGTAATAGTAAATAAGTCTTCAAACAGAAGTGACTTTTAAATAATGTCCCTTTGTTACATTCACCTGCCTCTTTGTTTTGAAATACAACTCCGACTTGCATAATTATACTGGTCATTGGATCCTAAATTGGTTGCTAGATAAAATTTTAACTCAAAACTACATTTAAGCAATCCATGTATCTCTAATTTTTGTTTTGATTCTGCAATATAAATCTTTTATCCTTAGTAGGTTCTTCATAATTAGGCCTCTACCAAATTCATGGACCATTTTGGTCAATTTTGGAGTCAAATGATTTTTAAAATTGAAACTTCAGTATTGTAACTATAGAATCCTGATCCAAATTGATATTGGGGACACAGAAGAAACCCACAAAATTATTGTTGGGGGTCACGATGGGACCACTACTGTGCTGCCTTCCGAGCTGGGTAGCTGGAGAAGGGTGCCTAGCCAGCAGCTGCCAAACTGAAGGTAGCGTGGCTGCCAGCAGCAGTGTAGAAATAAGAATGACATGATATTGCCACCCTTATTTCTGCGCTTCTCCTGGCAGCCACACTACCTTCAGAGCTGTATGCCTGGCCAATGGCCACCACTCTCCAGCCACCCAGTTCTAAAGGCAGCATGGAAGTGGGGTGGCAATATTGTGATTTCCCCCGCCTACAATAACCTTGTGACACCTCCCTCCTCCCCCAGTGACCTCTCTCAAGTTCCACAGGGAAGACCTATCACATAAGGTAGTACACAGAAATCTAGATTTCATGGTCTGTGACATGCTTTTCACAGCCATGAATTTGGAAAGGCCCTATTCATAATGTTACACAGATACTTGGTATAATCCTGTTTCTGAAAAATTCCTTCTAATTGAAGTGACGGGACTAATCTGCTGCTAGTTGCTAGTTCCTTCATTTCCAGGCAGATATAGAATGTGTACATGTTGGGGTTTTTTTGTGTGTGTCAATGGACAGTTCTTTGCCCTTAACGTAACTACTGACACCCCATTGGTTTTAGTCTTACCTCATCACACCACCCTCTGATTTTTAATGTTAAAATATTGCAAGTAGATAATGTGGTGTAATAGATCTAGTAAGAAATTAATCCCCTAGGCCAGGTTTATATATGGCCTACTGAATATTAAATAGGCATTACCTCTTGGGCTTGTATGCTACTATATTGAGAACTGCAGTTGAATGTTTTGAAAGAGGTTTAATTCTTCAAAAAGTCTAATCATTAAGATGAAACTGATGTTTTGAGAACTGCATATACTTTCTTAAATATTTTAGGGCACATTGACTTTCAAATCTTGATTTCAAGACTGTTTTCAAGCTTTAGTTGTGTTTCACCTATGCTTTCTTGGAATATTCCTGAGATTGTTTCACTTTTAAAAACAGGCCCTGAATTTTCACTGATGGCATTTACAATTGTTGCCTTCAAACTTTCTCAAGTTGTACAGTAAAAATGTTGGATAGCTTCTTTCCTCTGTATTGAAAACCTGTTATCATAGCAGGGCACTAATAAAATTACTTGCCAGTTTTGAGTGGGGGGGGGGGAAGGAACTTGTTTGGGGAGCCTAAGCCATCTGTTTCTGCAGAACTCAACTTTATTTAAAAAAAAAAAAGGAAAGGAAGAGAGATAAAAACATAACCCAAAACTCTAGATCTGTGATAACAGAGTGTGCTGAATATAAACAGATGTTAATGATGATCTCCAGAGTCTGAGGATAGCTCCATCAATTTGTAGCTGCTTTTAGATTTTCCTAGCAGCTGCAGGGTAAAATTAAGATTACTCAGGTTAGCTTCACAGATGCTTAATTGTCAGTTTCAATACTTTATTCATAAAATTGGCTTTAGTGAAGTTGATCAGGCTTGTTAGTTAATTATCAGGAAATCTATGACACACAAGATTATTGGGGAGGCTCATAGGAGAGGATGACCAAAAATGCTGTTTGCGGGTTTACAAAGAGTGATAGAGGAATGGGGGTTAGGGATGTTAAGAAGCAGGCATTTAATGAATAGAGTATCAAGTAGAATTTGTATCGACTACTTGATAGGCAGCTGGGGCTCAATCCTGGCTTGTGCCGGTTCCGGGCCCAAACCCCACTGCAGCTCTGCAATTTAAAAGATAGTAGGAGATGGGCAGCCTGCCCCTCCAGCTCCTGCTTCCTTTTAAATTACAGAGCCGCAGCTGCGACTTAATCCTGGACCCGGTACAAGCTGGGACTGAGCTGGGCTACTTGCCCAGCCAGCAGCAGCCCCTGTCTGCAGGGGGTCCCAGCAGAGAGTTGGGGACCCCATGGACAGCAACAGCTCCTGTCTTCCCCCCCCCCCCCCCGGCCGTTGCTGCCTCTGAGAGGCAGCAGTGGTGGGGAGAAGGCGTGAATGCAAGTAGTTGACTTACCTGACTACTCCTTTACATTCCTAATGGGGGTTGCCTTCTCATAACAATCAGTAAACTGCTGCTTCTGGAAGATAGAATGAATTAGGGGACTTGTCACCCCTTAGCTGGATCTTGGAATAGATTTCTAGCACATGTCACTGGCTTGTTCTTTTGGCTAGTAGGTGTTTGCTACTTCGGCAGAAGTTAGTAAGATTTAGTTTTTAATAATTGTAAAAGGCTGTTAATTCAGTTCCCCATCCATCCACAGTCATGCTGCTCCTTCCCTCTGTCTTGGAGCTACCCCCCTGGGAGCCTCCTGCTTGCTGTGCAGGGTGTGGGATGGAGAAGAGGGGGGTGCTGATATCAGGGTGTCCCTCCTTCCCTCACTTCTGTACCCTATCTCAACACGGAGAGAAGGGGATGGAGGGAGCTTGGCAATGCATATCTGTCACTCGCACACTGTGTGTGTCCATCATTCTCACAAACACATACTGTCCTTCACTCTCATCTCCCAGCCAAACACATATGGCGGGGGGAAGGGTGGTTGTTACTCCTTTTACAGCATGTCTATTATTTTGGGTTTTTGACTGGTCTGTGCATTTCATAATTTTCATTTTTCATTTCTCCTATGCTTAAATTTAATTTTGAGTAGTGAGTTCTACAGTCTCCAACTTGGCGTGGCTGGAGTCATTATCCCTATGGAAACTGCTGCTCCTGGAAGTGGCTGGCATATCCCTGCCTTTCTCAGGGGCTGCAGAGCAGGGGGTCTTCACATGCTGTCCTTGCCTGCGGACACCACTCCTGCAGGTCCTATTGATCAATAATGGGGAACTGTGGCTAGTAGAAGCTGTGGGCTCAGTGCCTGTGGATGGGGGGCAGCACGTGGTGCCATGGAGCCATTGCTGTATATGCCAGCTGCTTTCAGGAATGGTGCAGGCCAGGGCAAGAGTAAGCCTGCCTTTATTCCACTGCTCCCCCACCCGGAAGCTGTCTCAGTTAAACGGTGCCTGGCCAGAGCCTACTTCCTGAACCTTCTCCTGCACCCAACCTCCTGCCCCAGTCGTGAGTCCTCCCTGAACCCAAACTCCTTCCTTGAGCTTGCAGTATGGAAAACCCAGCTAGATCCCAATCTCCCACGCTAGGCTAAGCCTGGAGCCCCTCCCATACCCCAAACCCCTTGGCCCACGACAAGAGCCTCTCTCTCCTCCTCCCTCCCCCCCCGCCCCCACCCCAGCCTGGTGAAAGTGAGTGCGGTTTGGGGAAGAAGAGGAATGGAGTGAACCGGGGAGGCCTGGGAGAAGGGGTAGGTAAGGGCAAGGACACGGCCTCAAAGAAGGGGTGGGAAGGAAGTGGGGTAAGGGTATTTGGGTTTGATTCACTCATGTTGAAAAAGTGATCTTGTGGCTAAAAAGTTAGAGACCACTGAATTTAGAACTTGTTGTATTAATGCATGTTAGGAAATTGTAGGCAGCCTCAGCAAGGAAAAGTTACCAATAGGACATTCACCCAGTTGTATTGTTGATATGTAGAGTAATGTGCTCTGGGGGTATTGCAGTATGTGTGCTGTTGTGAAGAAGGAAGGCCAGTTAAATTGGTTAAGCGTATGTGGTTATAGGATCCTGTCTGTGCTTCAGGAAAGCATGTTGAACTAGTTATAGGAAAGTAATCATCTGCAGGAATGAAAAGCTGTCTCAGGTAGTAACAGGCTCTAACTACTTTAGCTTTATACATCCAAGATCCAATCTTCTGTATCTTTTGAATAGGACACCTATTTCTTCTCTCTGCCAGTGAAATTTGATTTGACTTTAAATGCTGATTAGCCACTCCTTTTCTCTTAAAGCATCTAATAAGCTTGAATCTAATTTGGATGTAGTCCATTAAAATACATTAGCTTTGAAGAGTTTACCTTTATATTCTTTGTGTGTTTGTGTTTGTCACTGCATAATGGTGGTATGAAGCCTTATTGAAATATTTCTTCAGCTTCTCAACACTTCTTCTAACAATAGTGATCACATAGATCACATAGCTTCTGTTAAACAAAGATAAGGGACTAGAAATTGGTTTCTCAATAGATATCTCCCAACAAAATAGTTTAAATATAGATCTTTAGCATAGTGTATCACTGTGCATGGATTCATCTCTATCATATTTGTGTAAACTGCCCTTCATTATAATCAATTATACAACAAGTATAGCTTGTTTAAAAGTAATTTTAGAATTGGTAAAACAGTAAACATCCTTGTTCTAGAAAACGGTCTAACTGTTTTTGTATCCAGTAATTTCAAATCTTTGTGAAATTGAAGGTAAAAGGAAAACTGGTACAAGTTTGTTTAACTAATTAAACTCAGGTGCTCTCTTGTCTTCATTATTGGACAAATGATTAAATTAGGGATGTAAAATCCCCTTTTACTTAACTGGTTAAACGGAGGCAGGCTAGAACGGCCCTGGGATGGGCAAGGGAAGTTCCAGCCTGGCTGCTGCCGGCTCCCAGCCAATGTTGGACTGGAAGCGCAAACCCCATGCGAGGCTTGCAGAATCACTGCCACTTCTGGCCTGCAGGCTGTGGTCTGCTCCCTGGTTAATGGGTTACCCATTTTAGCAGCCCAAGTTTCTTCCAGGGATGTGTTTGTTTTACTTTACATTCCAGTGATGAGGGATTAAAAAAACTGGGACTCTTTAGCTTGGAAAAGATGACTAGGAAGTGTGACTGTGATAGATGACTATAAAATCTTGACAGTGTGGAGAAAGTGAATAAGGAAAAGTTGTTTACTCATTCAGATAACACAAGAACTAAGGATCACTCGTTGAAATTAATAGACAGCAGGTTGAAAACAAAGGGGATTATTTTCACACAATTCACTGTCAATTTGTGGAACTTTTTGCCACGGGATGTTGAGAAGCTCAGAACTGTAACTGGGTTCAAAAGACCCAGGAGAATAGATACATCATTGGCCATTAGCATGGTTAGGCAGAGATGTAACACCATGCCAAAGTTGCAAGTGGATATGAGGGGATGGCTCATTTGATCGCCTTTTCTGTTAATTCCCTAGGAAATACCTGGTGTGGGCAACTGTTGGAAAACAGGATATTGGGCTGGATGGACCTTTGCTCTTACCCAGTATGGCTATTCTTATATTCCTAGACTTCTACCAATTCTTTTGAATTATTTGATGAACTAGATGATTCACAGGGAAGAACAAATTTATATGCTCAACAATTTCAAAAGCTTCAGAGGCGTAGTCAAGTTAGTCTGTAACTGGAAAAACTTAAACAAGAAATAGTCTAGCAGCACCTTAAAGTCTAACAAAACATGTAGATGTAGTTGTGAGATTGTGGGCACAACCCACTTCAGATGACTGGAGTATTAAAAGTCCAGATCCAAGAATAAATAGGGGAAGGCTGGGGGAGTAGGGGGGGGGGGGAGGAGGGGAAAAGGAGGAAAAAAATAGTGAATTAGATTGTTCAATTTGTACCTCTATAAGTACCCATTGTTAGGTTGGTTGGTTAAGTTATTAGGATGTGGAAGGTAGTGTGCGAGCCAGCCAATATATTATTCATTCTTCTCTGATAGGAATCAAACTTGTAAATGAAGTTCGTTCCAACCCTTCTCTGTGTATTAGGCTTATGGAATTTGCCTCAACCATGGTGACTTGGAGATCCATTAATGAGTGACCGGCAGGTTAAAGTGTTCTCTAACACGTTTGTCTGTGTTGCCTTTTCAGATATCTGATTTGTGTCTATTCTTTCCTGTAAAGACTGTCTGGTTTGGCCATTAAACATGGCAGTGGGGCATTGCTGGCATTTGATGGCATAAATCACATTAGTGGATGTGCAGTTACATGAGCCCCTGATGTTGTAGTGATTGATGTGATTGGGCCTAGTGATGAAATGGCTTGTGTAATTCACTTCCCTCTCCCCCCAGTCTTCCCTTATTTATTCTTGGATCTGGACTTTTAATACTGCAGTCATCTGCAGAAGTGAGTTGTGATGCCAACTACATGTTTGTTAGTCTTTAAGGTGCTGCTAGACTAGTCGTTTTTTAAAATTTTTTTCCATGCTCAACAATGTTAGGTTACAGTCCAGGTTTCCAAAGAAGGAAAAACTTATTCATCAAATCTTTCCTCTTACTACTCCTAATCTAATAAAGCATTTTCTCAATATAAATACTTCAGTACATTTTATATTTAGAAATCTAGACTTCCTGACTGGCTATCACAAAGTGAAGACATTTGTGGGATTTTAAGATCAGGAAGGAATACAGTTAGTGCTGGTACTAGCTAGTTAGAAAGGCTTTTTTAATAAAACTCTTAATATTATTTGAAATTTAAAGGGACATGAACATTTATGTTCCATTGCCTGCTTGAAATCTTCTGTTTTCATTTGTGCCTTTAGTTTGTCCCTAGCACACACCCCTTCATTTTCCTTACCACCATGCCACCCTCTTTGTCAGAGCCTTTGCACTTGTTCCTTTGTTAATATTCTCTTGTAGGGGAGGAGAGTAGTACATTGCTTTTCACTCTCCTGTGGCAAGTCTAGGTGTAGAAGTATCTTAAACATGATCTTCCACCTCATTTAGGTTGAGAGGATAAGAAGGCAAGGTTTTCATTTTGCTTTATCATCCACTGTAGTGAATTCCTGTATGTTGCATATCATATGCAATGTATATACTTAGGACCAAATCCTACAGTCTTTACTCAGGCAAAATGTCCACTGAATACAATGGAGTTAATTGAATACATTGTATCTATCTGTCTGTCTGTCTATTGATACATAATAATCCAGTGCTGAAGCAGCAGTTACAAATTCGACAGTTTACTACAGTTGTTAAAGATGTAGCAATGGGTAAAAGAAATCGCTTTAGATAAAATGAGGGAAATCTGCTATTTGACCTTTCATATACCATCCTGTGCTTGGATATTGAGGGGGTCAGTATGAGCTTGTGGTATCCATGTAAACCTATTTGCAATTAGCTAAAGGATTGGGTCTTATTGACTGCAGAAGTAATAAGTTAAGACTAACAACAGTTTGATTATAAGCGCCGATCTTCAGTTGCCTTGTGGGGGGAGGGGGAAATCCCCACTGGATTAAAGTTTCTTGCTCTTCTAGTAAACTAGGCAGTTTTTGTCTGTCTTTGATTTTTAACCTTATTCTCAATAAAGACTGTATTTGATTGGTTTTATTTAGCTTATAAACACATTATTCTGCTATATGAGCTTAGTATGGAATCGAAAATGCACTAGGTGCTTTGATAAGGGGTCATCACATTTTGCTTGTTTCAGTTAGCTTGCAAACAAAACCTATATTTGGTTTATGTATGAACAGGAGAGGCTATTGCTCAGAATTAAATTCCTACAACTTATTTTCTCTGTTTCATTAGCCCAGAAGGATGAATAAGTAACCATTCCTGGATACTGAAGAAACCCTCAGATTAGTTTAACCTAAAACATCCTTAATTTTAGATGTTGTCTAAAATGAAAATATGTTTATGGAAAGACACTTCAGTTCCTAACCTCCAGGCTGCAAACGGCTCGTTGCTGGGCTGTGGCAGCTGCTGGAGCTCAAGTTGGCTGTTCCCAGTGGCTCAGCTCCGGCAACTATGGTGGCTCAGGCAGCAGCAGCAGGAGGCACCTCCCTCTCTCCTCCTCATGCCACAGTTGGAGAGATGTGCTTACGGAAGGAGGGGGCTTGCAGGAGGGAGGTGCTCTCCCTCCCATTCCCCCCCCCACTCATGGGGGGGAAGCACACAAGTGAGAAGCGGGGGGGGGGGGGGACTCACTAAAACAAAACACCTCAATGATGTGGCCCCCTACTGAGACAGAAAGACATTCCCCTTGCACACCAGAACCTTGGAGAGGGGAGCTAGGTTCCAGCCCCACAGGGAGACAGTAAAGGGTGGGGCTGGAGCACCAGCACAGGTTCTCCAATGCTGGGCGGAAAGCCCCAAGCCACAGGGGCAGGATCCAGGCATGCTGGGGGCTTCATCTAGCCCCTGGATCTTAGGTTCCCACCCCTGCTCTAAAGTAAGGTTCTCAACCATCCAAGATTGTCCTGCGGTTTCCTAGAGTTAAAGGTGAATTAAATATTGCCTTGTGACAAAACCTCCAGGAATGCATCCAACCAAAACTGACAACCCTTTTTAAAGATTACATGTTAAGTCATTGTTTGGAAAGATTCTAGCTAGGGATGTTAAATTTCAATTAATCAGCTAATTGAGTAGTCAATAGAATTTCATCAACTACTCAATTCGTTCATAAGGGGAGGAGGTGCAGTGGGGAACCCAGTTCCAGCGTGGACTGCTTCAGTCCCCGCTTGCGCCAGATCCTGACTGCTGTGCCTTTGCCTTTTAAATGTAGGAAAAGCCGGGCAGCCCTTACTACATTTAAAAGGCAGAGGCGCAGCAGTGGGGAACCCATTGCGAGCAGGGACTGAAGCAGTCCCTACTCATGCCAGGTTCCCCACTGCACCACTGTCTCCCCCTTCCCCTCGCTTCTCTCCCCCCCCCATCAGCTCCTGCACCCTGCTGCCATTGCTGTCTCTGATATAGAGGCAGCAAGGGGAAGGATGAGAGGATGACTACCCAGTAAACCTAGGTTTATTGGGTAGTTGACTGACTACTCTTGTACATCCCTAAATCTAGCATCTTGGTGTGAGGAGATTTTTTTTTTTTAAACCTGTTGTGATCCCTCCCTCTTGGCCATCTGGTATTGGCTACTGTCAGCAGACAGGATACTGGGCTAGATGAACCTTTGGTCTGACCCAGTATGGCTGTGTTTGGTTTTTTTTGCATCTGAGGTGATGCACCAGTTCACTAGAATCCATGTAACTCAAACACTTTCAGACTGCCTTTAAAACTGTAATGTTGAGTCTAGGGATGTGAAGTACTAGTTGACTATCCGATAAGCAAATTGCTTCTCTCCTCCCCTCTCCCCCCCCCTTTGCCTTTATTAGAGGCAGCGAGGAGAGTGAAGAGGTGTGGGGGTACTTCAAAGTGGCAGCGCTGTGTGCAGCCTGGGGCCAGACCCTGTGATGTCCCCAAACTGTGGAGCCAGCTGTGGTGTCCCCAAACTGAACACAGTGTTTCAAACCGGCAGTGCTGCATGGGCCCTGAAATCTGCAGGGAGTACCCCGCTGATCCTGGGGTTCATGGAGCGCTGCCACTTTGAAATGCCGCATGCAGCCTGAGGTTGGGCTCCCCACATCATTTCAAAGTGGCAAAACCACATGGAACCCTGGGTCAGCGGAGGAGGCCCCAGCTGACTTTGGGCTCTACATGGTGCCTTCTCCTTTGAAGTGTAGCAACAGCTGTAGGGCAAATGCATTGACTATTCGATTAGTCAGTTACTCGATATTTAAGGCATATTAAACTGCTTCCAGAATAGGGGTGTTCTGATTTACCAGATCTCTGAATTCTCTTCTAGTTTAGTAGTAGATCTCAAATCAGTAATGCTTTGCAAGTCTCTAGTAATTATGACTAGTCTGAGTGAAGCAGAATTAAATCCAGTGAGTGCTGATGACTTTTAGGATGGTGGTTGCTAGTCCCTACCACAATACAAATTAAGAGTGGCAGTCTGCCTTGTGCTATGTGTTCTTGAGGAATCTAGTCCTCTGAAAGTCTTACGGCTGACTTGCAGCTAACTCAGAAGAAGCATAGGAATTACATGTCAATGTGATGAAAGCAAGGATTTCAGTCAATATTTCTTGATCAGGGAAAAAAAACTGGGAAGGTCTCTAGCAGATTGAGACAATTCAGGGCACCTGCAAATTGATGATATAGTCAATGGCAGTGTTTCTCAACCAGTGGTCTGAGTACCCTTAGAGGTACTTGAGAGAAGTCTGGGGGGGTACATCAACACCACAAATTTGGAGAACTGAATTTTTGTGTTAAGTTTTACAGCGCTTTATTTTTGTACTTTTTACATCCAAAAATTTCATCGCCTGACTGGCTACAATTAAGTTGTTTAAACAAATGTGTTGCAATGGTAGAGAAAAATTTGTGTCTGAAAACCGTAGGTACTGGGGATACTTTTAAAAAAAATTATAAGGGGTACTTTATTTAAAAAAAAAAAAGGTTGAGAAACACTGATACTCTGCCTTCCAGAGGCTTTCCCAGTTTAATTTACATTGCCAGATTATTTCCCTACCATTGACATTATTCTATGCAATGGGTTAACATCAATTTGTAAACATTTCTGATGTACATAAATAGATGCTGGATGTATGCAAGATTCTCCTGTCCTCAATATATTGAAGAGTGATGCCCCAAATACAGATTGAGCTCTGATAATCCCCTGTTAATTAATGAGGCCTCTGTTGTTTCTTCCAATTAAATGAGTTCTTGGCTCTTCTCTATCTTATTATAAACACAGGACCTGTCCTGCTACCTACTTGTTTGCAAGGCTCCAAGGTACATAGGAGACCCTTTGCCACCCAGTAACGCCTTCTCAACATATGCTGCTTTGTTGGAAAATAGAGGCGTCAACATTGCTCCTCCCTACTTCTCTTGGAGAAGGGGTGCCAGTACTATTCTTTCCCTGCTTACTTGCTTCCCTTGGGAAATGAATTTTCTCTTCCTTCCCATTGTTTCCTAGAAAAAGAACAGGCTCTAGGGCCATTCTACTTTCTCATATGGGAAGGGCTCAAATAGCTCTTCTCCTTGCCTCATCCTGGCTGACTGTTCTCCATAAGCCTGTCCAAAATGCACCATAAATCTGCTGAAATGAGAACATTTTATCTATGTCTTCAAACTGCTTTTGCAAGGTTGTACTTCAACATACTTGCCACTTCTCAAATCCTGTATTTATAGAGGACAGAAACTGTTGTATTCATTATTTATCTTCTTGCAGAAGTGCTTGGACAACAGTCTTTACATTTTGTTAGTCTCTAGGATGAACCCTCTGGTAATATAAAGAGTAAATTTGCTGGAGGAATATAATCCTTCTCAGGGCAGAAAGGAGGATATATAAACTGTGTGCCATCTGCTCATTTTCACTCAGATCTGTCCTATACTTAAAATATAGGCAGATTATAGTTATGACAAGTAGACTTCTGGGATAGACACAGCTAGATTGATGGAAGAGTACCTCTTTCAGTCTTGCTGCCATCATTTGGGGGGCAGTGGTTCCTACAGAGTCTGAAATACCCCTTCCATCACTTTGAGTTGTATCTGTACTGCAGGACACTGCTGGCATAACTAGGGCATAACAGTTATAGTCCCAGTAAGGTTGACATGGCCTCAGCCTCATCCTTCTGATGGGCCTTCTAGTTAAGGTGCTATAGGAGAATTTGGAGAAGTTTTTGTTTGAAATTATCCTTCTTACTGGAGCTCTCATCCTTCAGAAGACCATATTTTTCATATGTTCAGAGCAAGGCATGTTTGGCAGAGAAGTAGTTAAGAGCAAGTCTGTCACATTTTATTCTTTGGTTTCCATTCAGTTTTATATAGTGGGAAGTAGAGTGCCTGGTTGTATGTACACTTCAGTCTGTAGGAGTTGTATCAGTTATTAACTGGTTATCTGGAAATGAAAATTTGTTCTTGCAATAGTAAGTACATCTATTTACTTATTCACAGAATTGCCATCTTAAACTGAGAAAGTGATACTGTGATTAAGGACCATAGGAGAAACATGTCTCATTTGGTGCAAGAGAAGGAATGTCTCATGTTTGTAAAAAAGCCAGTTGAAAGACCCTTTTATTTAGGAGGCTTGTTTTATCCATCGACTCTTAAATTGATCAACAGGTACCCCCCTTTTTTTTCTTTTCTTTTTCTTTTTTTTTAAGCTAATCTCTGTAGGAAAACTGTTCACAGGATTTTCCAGGTAACACAAAAAGCATATTCCTGTCCTTCAAAAAAGACACTAATTAATTAAAAACATCTAAACCTAATCAAAATCCCCATCATTCTAGGATCCTCTCCAGAATTATGACATTATTATCTTAGCATTATTTGGCCAAGAAGCCAGAAAATACCTTTTGGCCCTTAAAGCAGTATCCATAGGATATTTACTTAAAATTACGTCAAATGGCTAGATGCCTTTGGTATGTGTGTCCTACAGTATTCCACACCAAAGTAGTAGGGGGGTGTGGTGTGGGGTTTTTTGTTTTGTTTTGTTTTGTTTTTGCAAACTGCTATTAGTGGTCTGAGATGATACAGATACATTTTTCTTAAAAATAAAACAAAACAAAACCCCCAAAAAACATTATCACTAGAGTGTTGGTTCAGTATAAGGATGTAAGAGGTTAACTGGTGCCCCACCCAGCCAAAGGTGCTGCTCCAGCTCTGCTGGTCCTGCCATGTTGTGCAGCTGGGAGCTGAGCTCCAGGGTTAATTGTGTAACCAATAGAATTGTTTTCAGTTAACATTTTGTATATGTTTTTTACATTGCTAGTTCAGTAGTCTGTATGCTAAAACCTAACCCTAAAATTCCAATAACTTCTTCCCCAGAAAAATATAAGGAATAACTAATATTTATCCTGTATTTTCAACTTACTCATGTTTCAAGAGTTCTACATTTTATCACTAGACAGAAATAAAATAAGTTTTTATAGTAGTTCTTACCTTTGTAGATAATTTTATATTTATCTCAAAGCCAGACTTTCTTATCTGGGACAGGTTCACACAAATTTAACTTGAAATATCTGAACGTGACCAACTCTATACCTTAGTCTACAGATGTGAGACAATGAGGAAAACGACCGGTGTACTTCATCATACAAACATCCCAACTAATTTAGCTGCTTATTTTTCTAGAAAGCAGTAACACTCACTATCTTGAGTGTGTTATAGGATTTTTCTTAAAAAGCTCAGGGGATTTATTGACTTACAGTACTAATTCTTTCTTTGTTATCTGTATTAATGACTTGACTCCAGGAAAAAAAGAGACTCAATTCCACATGGTACACTAATACTACTTCCTTGCATGTTTCCAAACCTGAAATCTTTGTTGCTTGCATCTTTTCTTTTAAGGTGACAAACTTAAAGGTTTGTGTATCTAAAGTTTTTCGTCTGATTCGCTTTGATGTGGAAAAGTCAGTTCATAGGCAAGATATTAGCAGATGGCTACTCAAAAATGTTACAGCCCCGAGTAATGTCATTTTAAATGATGGCCTTGCTTAACCTTCATTAGATAGACCAAGAAGAAAATAGTTAAATTATTTGTTTAGTCAACAATAAAAGGCCACCTAACTTCACTGGATACAGCAGTGCTATTGGCACGATAACTTATTTGCTTGTAATCTTAACTTTGATTTAGACAAAAGCAAGAGAAAGAGAAGCTGTTTGTGTTCTGGGAGATGCACTAGAGAAGGACACAATTTTGTTTAACCTTTAGGAAAATAAGGCTACTTATAATAAACTCCTAACCGGGAATTTGCTTTTTTGCTGAATTAAAAAAAAAAACTTATGGGGAAGCAGTGTAGTCAGATTAGTATATGAATTGAAAATACTGGGTTCTTGGCCTACCATTGACTTCCTGCTTCCACACCTGCAAGTGACGGCGGCGGAGTACTTGGGAAAGCGGCGGGGCAGAGGAGCTGGGGTCCCACCGCGCCACCCCTCGCCTCGCTCCCTCTGCTGCCGCTTGCAGCCCCAGCTGGCCTGTAGCAGGAGGCTGTGTGGGGCTTCCCCCGCTTTCCTGCAAACGGTGCAGAGTTTGCCCCTGGCTGCACTGTTCCCTGCCAACCCCCTTCCCACTCCCCGGCCAGACACAGTGCGGGTCCCGGCAGACCCGTCACGGGGGTATAATCCCCTTCCCCCTCTCTTCCCTTTCCCGGCCAGTGAGTGTGCGTGGGGCTCGGAGCTCCAATTGCCCGGCTGGCTGGAGCACTTCCGGGTTCCAGTTGGTGCCGGACCACTGGATGCTGGACAATTGGAGTTTTACTGTATTTTGATGGGGCAAAACTTACAAACAAAATTCATAAAAATAGTATTTTTTAATTCTCCTTGTACAAGTATTGTAGTGCAACACCTTGTGCAAGTTGAACTTACAAAAGTAGATTTTTTTTTTTTTACATAACTGCATTCGGACAAAACAATGTAAATGTTTAGAGCCTACAAGTCCACTCAGTCATACTTCTTGTTCAGCCAATGCCAAGACAAACAAGTTACTTTACATTTATGGTAGATACTATTGCCTGCTTCTTATTTACAGTGTCACCTAAAAATGAGAACAGGCATTTGCCATTGCATTGTATCTGTTGTTACAAGGTATTTACATGCCAAGTGTGCTAAAACATTTGTATCTCCCATCGTGTTTTAGATAACATTTCAGAGGTCATATTTTTATGCTGATGGTCCTCGTTTAAGAAAAGCTCGTTAGTTAAATATGTGACTGAACTTTTTGGGGGAGAATTGTATGTCGCCTGCTCTGTTTTACCTGCGTTCTACCATATATTACATGTTACAGCAGTCTTGGGTGATTACTCAACGCATCTTCTTTTAAACAGCATTTTCACAGCAGATTTGACAAAAGAGAAGGTTCTAATGTGAGGCTTCTAAAAATAGCTACAGCATTTGACCCAAGGCTTAAGACTCTGAAGTGCTGTCCAAAATCTGAGGGGGACGAAGTGTGGAGCATGCTTTTGGAAGTCTTAAAAAGTAGCACTTTGATGCAGAAACTAGAGAACTTGAACCACCAAAAAAGATTCACTCTACTGCTGGTAGCATCTTACTCATATGATGATGAACATGTCAGTCCTCTCTGCTTTGAATTGTTCAGCAGAACCCATCAAAAAGGACGTGTGCCCTCTGGAATGGTGGTAGAAGTGTGAAAGGATATGTGAATCTTCAGTGCATTTGGCAGGTACATATCTTGCAATGCCAGCTGCAGCGCCATGCAAACACCTGCTCTCAGTTTCATGTGACATTGTAAGGAGCAGGCAGCAGTATCTCTCAAATGTAAATCAACTTGTTGGTCTTAAAATTAGCTGAACAGAAGTAGGACTGAGTGGACATGTAGGCTCTAGAGTTTTACATTCTGTTTTTTGAATGCAGTTATTTTTTGTACAGAATTCTACATTAGTAAGTTCAACTTTGATAGTTTGCACTACAGTTCACTAGGTGAACTGAAAAATACTATTTTACAGTACAAATATTTGTAATAAAAATATAAAGTGAGCACTGATCACTTATTCTGTGTTGAAAATGTGTAAACATTCAAAAATATTTAAATAGTATTGTTTAACAATGCAATTAATTGCTTTACCGCCCTAATTTTAAGCCATGCCAGCAGTGTATGACCATACTGATCTTCTCACAGACTTACAACTATTCATGTATATGCAGGGAAAATTCTTAGCAATTCTTGATAGCTAGTCCACTGCTTCAGCTGCTTGTACTAGAAGTAAAGGACTGGATTTGTTAACCCTTATGGGGTGTTGAACTGCATCAGGACCTGGAAGGTTGAACTGGTTAACACCATTTAACTGTTTATAATTATGCTATCTAAACTATGGAAAACCTGTTGGAAGCATGTGCAACCTCATAATGTAGGTCTGTTAATAAGTTGGATTTCCGCACATACAACTTTGCATGTAGGGTCATCAATATGAGGTCAATCATTTATTTAATCAGGTTTGAAACTAAAATATCCTGTAGCATACACAACTCCATGAGTGGCTAAGGCTGTCTGTTTTATTTAATATTTAAATAGCAGCTAATACTTAATGGATAACTGTTTAGAAAAAATCATGCTTGTTTATAGATGAAGAACAACATACATTTGCATGAAAAGCGATCCTCTCCCTCTAGTCCAGTAGTCACCAACCAATCTAGTCCAGGAGGCACTGCCCGTTGATCCCTTTGGTCCCTCCCACCTACAGTTTGGGCGGGGGGAGGGGGAGAGGGAGAGAAGTCCCACGGCTCCATGACGGATCCAGCTTCGTAAGAAGTGTGTGCTTGCTGTTCCTCCCCATCCCATAGCAGCGTGTGTGCTTTCTTGTTTTCCCTTCCTTCGTGTGTGTGTGTGTGTGTGTGTGTTAAGACGGCAGTGGAAGATCTGTAGCAGCTGGATTTCTTAAAGCCACATGTGCACTTCTTCCAGAGCTGCCCGCAGATCCTTCCTGAGAGAGACTCGTCCCTGGAGATCCCCAGGTACTGGCCAAGCTGCCTCTGCCCCCTCTCCTCTGGCCAGACATCCATCCACACTCTGCTCCCACCTCCTCCCCATGACCAGACACCCATCAGTCAGCACCCTGTTTCTGCCCCCTCCCTCCTGGCCAAACACGTACCTCCAGATTCTGCACCCCCATCCCACTCTGTCAGCCCTGTCCCACACACTGGATCCCTCATTTTTGGCCCTACCCCAGAGCCTGGAAGGCCTACAATGTCCACTCACCCTGGAACCTCAGAGTTACCCTGGCCTGAGGCCTTGAACCTCAGTCCTACTTACCAACCCTCCTCCTCCTCCCCCCCAAATGGGGCTGGAGTGCCAGGGGAGTGTGGTGTCTCAGTTGGGGCCACATCAGTGAGTGTTGTGTGTGTGTGTGTGTGTGTGTGTGTGTGTGTTTTTGTTTTTTTTGTTTTTAAAGAGGGTTTAGTTTTTTGCTTCTCACTTTTGTGGTCCCCGATTTATTTATTTATTTTTTCTGTGGGTCAGTGGCCCCCAACGCAAAAGGTTTCCCACCCCTCCCATAAATAAAGATAATGCTGAAATATTTTGTGTTGACCTAATATTTTATTTAAAAATCAAGCCTGGTCAACAAGCTCCCAATTGGGGGCCAAACCCCCATCTGGCCGCAGCATCATAATGCTCCTGCACCTCCCCCCAACCCTCAGCCCATTATACACCTGAACCCCCTGCCCTGAGCCCCTCACGTCCCCAAACGCCTTGCTCAGCACCCCAACACTATCCAGCCTGGAGCCAGCATCCCCCTCTCCGCTGCCTCCTGCATACTAATTCCCTCCCAGAGCTTGTACCTCTCACGCTTTCCCACACCCAAATCCTTCATTCCTACCCCAGAACCTGCACCTCCTGTCTCAGCCCGGTGAGAGTGATTAAGGGCTGGGGACAGCAAATAATGGAGAGGGTGGGGCCTCAAGGAAAGGGTGGTGTCTTAGGGAAGGCATAGGGTAGATCTTGGCTTGCCATGACATTTAAAAAGTGATCTTGGATGTTAAAAGGTTGGAGACCAGTGCTCTAGTCTATTGTAGTTTAATATCCTGTTTGTAAAATAACTGAGTAAACAGTTGACACTCACTGGATTAGCAGATTTATTGGAGCATAAGCTTTCATGGGCAAACACCCACTTTGTCAGATGCATGCATCTGACGAAGTAGGTCTTTGCCCATGAAAGCTTACGTTCCAATAAATCTGTTAGTCTGAATCTGCAAAAGCGACGCAAAGTCCTGTGGCACCTTACAGACTAACACGGCTACCCCTCTGATAGTTAACTGGATTGCATTCAGACAGGGAATAAACAGGTGAATTTTAGAAGATCCTGTTCGTGAGCATGATCTTAGTAATTGGGAAAGAGGAACACATTTCAATTTCCATAAGTTATTTTATGGAAACAGTAGATTTCAAGAAGGCAGATTTTAGTACACTCAGAGCTGGTAGGTAAGGTCCCATGGGAAGCAAGACTAAGGAAAAACAACTGAAGAGAGTTGGCAGTTTTTCAAAGGGACATTATTAATGGCCCAAAAGAAAACTATTCCACTGTGGAGGAAAGATAGAAAGTATGGCGAATGACTGCCTTGGCTTAACCAGGAGATTTTTGCATGATCTAAAAATCAAAAAGGAGTCATATAAAAAGTGGAAAGTAGGACAAATTACAAAGGATGACTATAAGCAAACAGTACAGGTATGCAGGAGCAAGATTAGAAAGGCAAAGGCACAAAACGAGCTCAAACTAGCTACAGACAAAGGAAAACAAGAAGACTTTCTATAAATATATTAGACGCAAGAGGAAGACCAAGGACAGGGTAGGCTCATTGCTTGGTGAGGAGGGAGAAACAGTAAGAGGAAACTTGGAAATGACAGAGGTGCTTAATGACTTCTTTGTTTTGGTCTTTACCAAGAAGTTTGATGAAGGAATGCCTAACATAGTGAACGCTAATGGGAATGGGGTATTTTTTGAAGATCAAATTTGAAGACCAAGTTAAAAATCACTTAGAAAATGTAGATGTCAGCAAGTCACCAGGGTCTGATGAAGTGCATCCGAGAATACTCAAGGAGCTGATAGAGGAGGTATCAGAGCCTTTAACTATCATTTTTGAAAAATCATGGAAGACAGGTGAGATTCCAGAAGTCTGGAAAAGGGCAAATATAGTTCCCATCTATAAAAAGGGAAATAAGAACAACTCAGGAAACTGCAGACGAGGGTTGTCAAGTGATTAAAAAAAAATAATTGTGATTAATCGTGCAAAAAAAAAATTAATGGCATTTAATCATGGTGTTAAACAATAAGACTCTAGCTTACCACGGGCTTGGTGAAGTGCTTCCCCTTGGAAACACTGCCACGGCATTTCAAAGGGGCAGCAGCGTGGGAGCTTGGATCAGCTGTGCGGCACTGCCCCTTTGAAACGCCACCACAGCGTTTCAAAGGGGCAGCGCAATGCAGAGCCTGGGGTAGCTGGCGTCCTCAGCTGACACTGGGCTCAGGGCAGCACTGCCCCCTTGAAAAGCAGCCGGGGCAGTGCTGTGGAAACACCTTCAATTGACACATTAAAAAAAATTAATGCGTTAATTGCAGGCGTTAATACGTGTTAACTGACAACCCTACTACAGACCAGTCAGTTAACTTCTGTGCCCGGAAAGATAATGGAGCATGTAATTAAGGAATTCATCTGCAAGCACCTGGAAGATAAGATGATAGGTAACATCCAGCATGGATTTATAAAGAACAAATCATGTCAAACCAATCTGATAGCTTTCTTTGATAGGATAACGAGTCTTATGAATAAGGGAGAAGCAGTGGACGTGGTATACCTAGACTTTAGTAAGGCATTTGATATGGTCTTGCATGATCTTCTTATCAATGAACTAGGCAAATACAACTTAGAAGAGGCTACTATAAGATGGGTGCATAAATGGCTGGATAACCGTTTTCAGAGTAGTTATTGTGAAATTCCAAAGACAATTTTTTGCACATCTCAGAATTCAACAAGCTGGTATTAATGCCACTTGGCTGAATACTATTTAACTACAGTGTGCAGATTTTTGAGTCTAACTCAGTTCAAGCCAAGGACTACTGAAAGGACTTGGATTGAAAGAACTGCAGAGACAAGTCAAGGAGAACCAATGTGATGTACGGTAAACTTTCACCAGAGCATGAATACAAACAGTTAAATCAATAGTGTTGACAGGAACTGATAATTCTGGTTGGTTAATAGTAGCTTTCTATTTCTGGGTCACTGTTTACCTCTTGCCTGTGTCTGTAGTGATTGAAAATAGTTGGGATCATCTGATGGGATCTAGTTCTTAGTGGAAGGTTATGTTACAAAAACCACTGTCCCAACCTCCCTTGGCAGTTTTGTACACTAAGGTTGGAAAGAGTGCTTTTTGCTACCCTTGAATTTGGGAGAAACTGTCAGTACAAAAATAGTTCAGATCCTTAGTGCTCCTCTGTGCCAGGTTTTGCAAACTAAAATGGGCTAATCATTGGAAATATTCACCTCACAATGTAGTGTGAAAATGCACATCACTAGAGTCATGGAGACTGCAGTGAGGAAAGCAACTAAAGGTTGAAGGAGACTGCTGTAGCCTGTCTGGATCTCTCTTGTAGGTGGAGAAAACTTGCAAGGGTGTAAACTGGAAAAATTAACATGGGAAGAATGCAGGGGTTAGCACACATAACAAAAATGGAAAAGTTTCTTCCGGTAACTGTTCCAACTTGGGAACGTAGATGTTCATGTAACTTCAAAAATGGTTTCAAATGAATGCATAAACTTTTGAAAAAGTAAAATGTGTTGTTTTTCTCCCCCCTTCTAGATGGAATGAACCTTCCCTGTTGAATGCCTCCAGATTTCCCATTGGATTTCACGTTGGGAGAAACCTTTTCCTTTTGGCTGAACCAGCTCTGTGGCAGACAGAATTGTGGATCTAGGATTCACAGGGTTTTTAACCTTGAGGAGGTAGCTACAGTTGAATCACGTTAACCTGACACCACAGCCACAATGGTGCTGTCACAGAGGCAACGAGATGAATTGTATGTATTTTTTTTCCAGTACTTAAAATAGCAAAAGTAGTAATTGCTTACATTTCATTCTTATTTCATAAGACTCCCAAAGAGACATGGTTTTTCTCTTCCAGTTTGACTTCATGAAATGGCCCTTTTGATTATATCTCCAAGTTTTTTGCTAGTATAAACTTGGAAGTTTGAGATAGGAGTCAGGAGTTGTAGACTAGAGGGTGACTGGAAGAGGGGAAAATGTAACAAATTATTTGAAAGACTCTTTTAAAACAATTAGACAGTTATAGTATGAGGCTGAAACTAGGGATGTAAAATCCTGTTTAACCAGTTAACTGCTTAAATGAGGGCACAGGTGGATTGCTTTGGCTGGCCTGGAGTCTCCTTCCCCCTCCTGCTTCCCTCCCCCCCGCAACGTGGGGTAGGCTGCACTGACCCAGCTGGGCCACCAGTTAAACATTAAGGTAGCAGCCGGGGGTGGGGGAAGGAATGTGTGTAGTCAACAAGATTAATCATAATTAACTACACATTGACATCCCTAAATGTAATCTGTTCACAGTTCATAGGAATAAAATATGGAAGTCATGAGCTTTAAAATATTCACTCTGTATTCTGTTTGTGGTGCCTAGCAAGTACACACAAGGTCCCACTTTGAGAAATACTGCTTTGTCCCCATCAATGACAGAGAAGGAGAGTTAGTTATGAAGAATTTGATACAAAATTGAGTTCATCAGTCTCTCTAAGTTCTTTGTTTTAATGGGGTGGAATTAAAGGAAAAGAAGGTGGTGTCTTGGGCAGATGCTGGTCTCCTGCCAATCTACCACCATCCTGGCCTGGTATGGATACAGTCAACATAGTTCCTGTTGGGCCAGGGGCACGTGACTAGGGGAGCACTTGAGAAGCTTACTTCTGCTTCCCTGTGTCCTTTCCTAAAATGAAAGCTCTACTTAAAAAGTTCAATTTGGGGGATAGGCAGTTGTCACTTGATAAAATATGAATGGTCTCCTAAGCATATTACTTCTGCATGTATGTTTTTGCAGTATACTACAATGGGATGTTTTAAATGGTGGCTCCATACAGGAGTTGATTTGGTTTAGTTTAGCACAATACCCCAATTGTTGATGGACAATAGTCTGAAGTGCTCAGATGGCTCATAGTCTCAGAGGGGTATCCATGTTAGTCTGCATCTGCAAAAAGAGGAGTCCTGTGGCACCTTAAAGACTAATAGATTTATTAGGCAATAAGCTTTCATGGCTAAAACCCACTTAATCAGATAGTTTTAACCAGGAAAACTCATCTGAAGGTGCTCATTGTTTTTTATGAATGGCTCATGAATGCAACAACTATCCCCTTATTATTAAAAGGGAAAAGGAAAAGTTAGAGGAATCTGGCTTGTTAAAAATAAAATTTAAAAAATGCCTGGCTTAAAAATGCTTGGTTCCTGACTCTCCATCTGTTTTCATTCTTTTTTCTGATTCTTTTGGTGTCTTACTGTCCAGTGTTGGGCAAGCCACTTCACTTCTCTGCTTCAGCTTCACCTTCATAGCTATCTCTTCAGTGTCAATACATTTTCTAAATATAAAAATGAAATGGCATGTGAATGCTATTTTTCCTATTCAGTTGTACTAAAGTAACTTTAAGTGAGGTAAAACCCTCATGCAATAAAATGGAATGTGAACTCATCGATTTTTTTTTTTTTATGAAGGGTTATAGTATTTAGAGCACTATTAGAATTAGTTGCTAGAAGCCAGAACTTGAAGGAACAATACATGAACAGGAAGGATAAGGAGACAGTCTGAGTGGATAATTAGGAATTGACAAGGCACTTGGGGCTCCTTTTAGATGAGGGATTGCCTGAGAAGGTGATAGAGAGGTCAGAGATCCATACATTCTTCATATGGGGAATAGGAAGTATTGGAATGGGGTTGACAGGTCTCTCTGAAAATGGACTGTGGATTGATATCTAGAATGAATCTCTAAGAGGAATGTGTGACTGGAAGATGGGAATTTGATGAAGGATACCAAAGAATGAGCAGGGAAAGATTTTTTTTTTGGGGGGGGGGGGGGGGGGGGGGGGGGGGTCAAGGTCCAAACTAGGGAAAATAATTATGTAAATCTTGGTATCTGTTCAAAAGTAGCTGGTGGTCTGGATTTGGCCCATGGTCTGCTTTTTTACTACAATGGGGTAGAAGATGGGGAGTAACTTGGAGGAATCTTAACAGCTCAGTAGTTTATAAAAAAGTCAGTTACAAAAAAAAAAATAAAAAATTGATATGTGCCTTATTGTGTTATGGATAAATGTGTAAGAGCAGGAAAGAGAGGATCCCACTGATGCCTTTTAAAAAGCTTGTTTCTATGGTGACATTTTAGATGGAAATTTTGTAAGTATTTTGGGTACTCTGGTTTTTTGGAAGAATCTTGTGTAGGCCTGTTACTAGGTGTGAGGGGTGAAGCAACATTTGTAGAGCCCTGCAAATCCATGGATATTCACTTTATATCCACAGGTATCCGCTTCGGCAGATGTGGATGCTGATATCCACGGTTCATTTTTGCAGATACAGATGCATATAAACACTTTGTGTTTAGAACCATGCAAATTCGCGAATATCTGTGGGCATTTGTGGATGTGGTTATCTGCTGATAATTTTTGCAGATGCAGATACAAAATTGGTATTTGCACAGGTCTTTAAGCACTTGTCTTTTTGGATGTTGCTGCTTCACTTAAGGAAAGACTATTTAATGCTTAAATAGCACATTGAAATAAAGTATTATCCATGTGTTAAAGAAGACTTAGTGATGTGAATTGTTTGTTGAAAGTTATTTAATACAGCTGGAGGAATTACTATCATACTTTGAAAGATTTTGTAAAGACTTTTTACTTCTCAAGCGCAGTCCTCCAATTTTTTAGACTCGTGAGGAATAAATATTGGTAGATAGCATAATGATAGGAAAACTTAGTTACAAACAAAGATTATTCTATAACCAATATGAATTGAATTTGCTACTGTTTGGTACTTAGTGATGCACATTGTGAAAAGCAGCACATTGCATTCCCCGTTCATTGAGTATAACATACTATAGCATTCATCATACTATAACAGATTCTCTATTGGGCTAAATGAGACCATATTAATGCTGTCACTAACTTGTCTTAATGGAGAGTCATGAGCCTGTATATAAACACAGGTCAAAAGAAGGGTTAACCTTCACAGAAACAGTGACTATCTTCATTCGGTCAGTGCTGGTCTTCTTACCATGTGAACTGCTGAAATAGTTGTGTGAAGTTTTAACCATTCAACTCTTAACGTTAAAGGACTGCTTAGTTATGTTCATACATGTTCAAGTTGACACCTTATTACGGGACACTTTTTTCATTTGTGTCTTCAGAAGTGTATTTGCTTGGTTTTTGGATTAGGGATGTTAGCTATCAGGTAATTGAATAGTCTGGTACACAGTCTCCCTGCGCAGACTGGCTGCCTGCAACCTGTGCTGCTGCCTCTGATACAGACGCAGTACAGGGGTGGCAACAGCGCCTGTCTTTGGGAGGGTCTGAGCTCTCCACAGACAGAGGGTGCTATGGGGATGGAGGGGAGACTGCTGCGAAGCAACCTCTGTCTACAGCAGCCTGGACTGGGAGCCGCCCCTATATGCAGGTGGGGAGGTCCAAGCCTTCTATGGAGCAGCCTCTGTCCGCAGTGAGCCTGGGCCCGCCATGAACAGAGGCTGGTCCGGCAGCAGCTCCTGTCCAGGGGTG